>NC_091978.1:205081628-205296245 GCF_044704955.1 Pristiophorus japonicus
AGGGGAAGAGAACAGATACTAATCAGGGGCTAGGAGGACAGTTAGAGGAGATAACTGAATGTGAATATAAAGAGGTAGGTTTTGAGAAGGTTTTTGAAGATAGAAATTTAGTTTTGGGAAAGATTTAATATGGTTGTTAGGGAGATAATAGAGAAAGTGGGTATGAGGGCTGAAGGCTCTGTCACTGGGAGTGGTGTAATACAACAAGGGCAATACAGTAGGCATAATTTAAAAGAGCAGAGGGTGCAAAATATAGGCTGAAGGGAGTTACAGAGGCAGTGTATATGGAGACCATGGAAGGATATAAAAATGGATTCTTAGATCAATGTAGTGAGGGAAGAGAAGCCAGTGGAATTTGACGAGAACTGGGATAATAAGTGAGAGGGGTTACAGGATGCAGGTGTGCAGTTTTTGATACATTGGAGTTTTGTTGGATGGAGATCAGGAAGCCAGTGTGGAGCACTGGAAAAATTGAGTCTGAAGTTGACAAAGCGTTGGATGTGAGTTTCAGTTGGTGTGAGGTAGGCAAAGTAGGAAGGACTTATGAAAGTGGAATTAGGCAGTTTTGTGATGAATAGAAATTGAGGTTTGAAGCTCAAACAACACACTTCGTTGGTGCACCGACAAGTTTGACATGAGCAGCTGGACATGGTAATGGAATTGAGGCCTCGGGTGTGCAGTTTTTGGCAGGAGCCACTCAGGATGGCTTCGGTCTTGCCAATGTTAAACTGGGAAAATGTGTGAACAAAGTTATACAGCATTTTCACAGGCATACATGGAGATACAAGCTGCTATCATTACTGAATTAAACCAACACTAACACTGCAAACAGAAAGAATTATGTAATATATTGCGGATGTACTACAGAATCTGGCACTGAAATGCTTTGTTGTGAAGATTTCAGGCTGGAATTTACTTTCTTGCTCGGGACATGGATACTTGGTGAAGGAAGTGCTCTAGGCCCAATGCCTGTAAGTTAATGGGTGAAACCATATTTTTTAAACATTTTCAGTACTTACGGGATAATTGGCAGAACATTTCTGAGAATTTCTTTTCCCTAATTTAGGTTACTCAGCAGGAATGCCAGATGCCCTTTATTCCATAACAATTTAGAATCAACTTTGGATTGAAACTTACTGCTTCCAGCAGATGGTCTTTCCATTCTCCTCACTTGCAGCCCATGGATCTCAGAGCTCAGTCTGTTAAACTGAGCGAATATTTGTGGTATGGACTTATGGCCCACAGGGAACTAGAGTGAAATGGTTGGAAATATTTTCTCAGAGATTGCTAAATGTAACCATGGAGTTAATGTGGCAAACAGTCCAAGAAACAAACAGAAAGATCAGGTGCAAAAGGAGGAAAGGATAGAGCAGATCCTTCACACACACAGTTTGGGAATAAAGTTAGGTGACAGTGGTAATGTCCCTTTACTGATATATCTTAAAAAATGTATTTATATTTAAAATTATAAATTACCCCAAATAAGTAGCAAGTGCTGCCATCCGGTGCCAGCTTCCTCCCACAGCCAGAAAGGAGGAATAATCTCCAAAACAGCTTTTGTGCAGCCATTGCTAATGTTCCTGTGTAAGAGATGCATGTTATTGAGGGCTGGTCCTACAATCTCATCTTATGCCTGAGCTTAACACTGTGCCATAAAGGGAAAGCATGGACATAATCCAACCAATGACTACTGAATATCAATTGGTAATAATGTTCCACATTAAGTCTGAGTTTACATGTGTTGTGCTCCTCATAGTGAGCCACTGCCTGTGCTTCATATTGAGTCATAGAAACATAGAAACATAATCTATGTGGTTTGACTGCTTACTCCTGTCACCAAGCTCAACCATCGGGAATCCACTGTACTGCTGCCTACAAGACAATTGTCTGTCAAATCCCTTTTTGGTTTGAGGAAGGAGAGGAGCTTTACCAGTGAGAGCCATTTTCATCATACTGATGTCATGCATAAGTGGCACGGTGATGCAATTCGATATAATGGTAAATAACTCAGCACCTTTTCATGAATGTGGTGCAACTTTCCCATCTGCATTCTGTAAACCTGCAACTTAAACGCAATATAACCTTCTCAGACTATTGTTTAACTTGTTTACCTTGTTATTATAATGCTGGCATAAAGGATAGCCTTTCTGTTCTGAGAGACAGTTGTGCTTTGGATGTTCAGTATCCTTCTGTCAGAAGGGGATGTCATGTTTGACAAATTTGCTGGAATTCTTTGAGGATGTAATGAACAGGTTGGATAAAGGGGAACCAGTGGATGTGGTGTATTTGGACTTCAGAAGACATTTGACACTGTGCCACATAAAAGGTTACTGCACAAGATAAAAGTTCATGGAGTTGGGAGTAATATATTAGCATGGATAGAGGATTGGCTAACTAACAGAAAACAGAGAGTCGGGATAAATGGTTAATTCTCTGGTTGGCAACCAGTAATTAGTGGGGTCACGCAGGGATCAATACTGGGACCCCAACTATTTACAATCTATATTAACGACTTGGAAGAAGGGACCGAGTATAAAGTAGCCAAGTTCGCAGACGATACAAAGATGGGAGGAAAAGCAATGTGTGAGGAGGACACAAAAAATCTGCAAAATTACATAGACAGGCTAAGTGAGTGGGCAAAAATTTGGCAGACGGAATATAATGTTGGAAAGTGTGAGGTCATGCACTTTGGCAAAAAAAAAAATCAAAGAGCAAGTTATTATTTAAATGGAGAAAGATTTCAAAGTGCTGCAGTACAGCGAGACCTGGGGGTACTTGTGCATGATACACAAAAAGATAGTATGCAGGTACAGCAAGTGATCAGGAAGGCCAATGGAATCTTGGCCTTTATTGCAAAGGGGCTGGAGTATAAAAGCAGGGTAGTCTTACTACAGTTATACAGGGTATTGGTGAAGCCACACCTGGAATACTGCGTATAGTTTTGGTTTCCATATTTACAAAAGGATATACTTGCTTTGGAGGCAGTTCAGAGAAGCTTCACTAGGTTGATTTCGAGGATGAGGGGGTTGACTTATGAGGAAAGGTTGAGTAGGTTGGGCCTCTACTCAATGGAATTCAGAAGATTGCGAGGTGATCTTATCGAAACATATAAGATTATGAGGGGGCTTGACAAGGTGGATACAGCGAGGATGTTTCCACTGATGGGGGAGACTAGAATTAGAGGGTATAATCTTAGAATCTGGGGTTGCCCATTTAAAACTGAAATGAGGAGAAATTTCTTCTCTCAGAGGGTTGTAAATCTGTGGGATTCACTGCCTCAGAGAGCTGTGGAAGCTGGGACATTGAATAAATTTAAGATAGAAATAGACAGTTTCTTAAACAACAAGGGAATAAGGGATTATGGGGAGTGGGCTGGGAAGTGGACCTCAGTCCATGATCGGATCAGCCATGATCTTATTGAATGGTGGAGCAGGCTCGAGGGGCTGTATGGCCTACTCCTGCTCCTATTTCTTATGTTCTTATGTCATCCAATGCTTATCCATTGCACACACTTTAATGCCTGGGTTAAAGTGAGGTCA
Organism: Pristiophorus japonicus; assembly: GCF_044704955.1. NCBI lineage: Eukaryota > Metazoa > Chordata > Chondrichthyes > Pristiophoridae > Pristiophorus > Pristiophorus japonicus. The sequence continues at coordinate 205,085,168 of NC_091978.1, forward strand.
ACTACAAAAGGCATAACTCAATTGCTCAGCTCGTTCCATTGTTTGACACAACTATTGTTTCTGAAAATTAATGTATTCTTAGATCATCTCACAAATTATTTACTTCAGAATTACATTTTGTATTGTTTCATGCAAAATGTTGTTGATGGATGACATCACATGGTTTTGGACAGGGTCTACACATGCTGCATTATACTGCAATAGCCCAGCTGGAAACTCACTATACAGAGTTTGTAAATGATCTTCACTGTTATTTTCACACTTTACATGGACATGAATTGTAAAAAGGGCAACAAGTTAAAACTGGCAAACTATAGACCCCATTAGTTTGATTTCAGTTATAGGCAAATTACTAGAAGGGATCATTAGAGATGCACTATTTGACCACCTTAAAAGAGAATGGGATTTTAGGGAATCGCAAAATGGTTTCTGGAAAATGAGATGATGGCATGTAGAAGTCACAGGATGCTAGGATGGGACAGGCTCGATAGGCCAGGTAATCCATTCCTCTAATATTTTGTATATTTTTATGTGCTAGTAATATAAATCATATTCAGCTATTCCCGTGTTCATGATAAAAGGAAATTAAGAAAATTGAAGAGCCCTCTGCAATAGCTCTGCATGGTTCAAGCAGTGAGTAGCTCAGCCATACAAACCAGGAATGGCCCGGGTTGAATCAGCGCACAATGTTGAACAATTGGGTTGGGGAGGACAAATTTAACCAGGGCTCCTGCTTCTGACTGATGTTCAGTTACCACTGTCGATGTGCATTTGCAGATGTTTATGTGACTGGATGGCTGTTTCCAATGGGGTTTCATAGGGCTGAGTACTAGGTTCCTTGCTTTTTGTGGTGCATATCAATGATTTAGACTTCAATAGGGGGTATGATTAAGAAGTTTGCAGTTGATGCAAAAATTGCCCGTGTGGTTAATAGTGAGGAAGAAAGTTGTAGCCTGCAGGAAGATATCAATGGACTGGTCAGGTGGACAGAAAAGTAGCAAATGGAATTCAATCTGGAGAAGTGTGAGGTAATGCATTTGTGGAGGGCTAATAAAGCAAGGGAATGCACAATAAATGGTAGGTTACTGAGAATAGTAGAGGAACAGAAGGACCTTGGAGTGCAAGTCCACAGTTCCCTGAAGGTAGCAGATCAGGCAGATAAGGTGGTTAAGAAGGTATACAGGATACTTGCCTTTATTAGCCGTGAAAAAGAATATAAGAGCAGGGAGGTTATGCTTGAGCTATAAAACACTAGTTAAGCCACAGCTAGAGTACTGCATGCAGTTTTGGTCACCACATTACAGGAAAGATGTGATTGCACTAAAGAGGGTACAGAGGAGATTTACGAGGATGTTGCCTGGACTGGAGAATGTTAGCTATGATGAAAGATTGGATAAACTGGAGTTTTTTTCTTTGGAACAGAGGAGGCTGAGGGGGGACTTTATTGAGGTGTTTAAAATTATGATGATCTCAATAGAGTAGTAGGAAGGACCTATTTTCCTTAGCAGAGGGGTCAACAACCAGGGGTCATAGATATAAAGTAATTGGTAGGAAAATTAGAGGGGAATTGAGGAGGATGGTGGGAGTCTGAAACTCAATGGCTGAAAGAGTGGTAGAGACAGAAATCCTCTTCGTATTTAAAAAGTATTTGAATATGCACTGGAAGTGCCGTAACCTACAGGGCTATGGACCAAGAGCTGGAAAGTGGGATTAGGCTGAATAGCACTTTTTCAGCAGCACAGATATGATGGGACAAATGGTCTCCTTCTGTACCATAAATTTCTATGATTCTATTCTACGTCAGATAAGCAACGGATCTGGGTTGTCTGTGATGTGCTTTGCTGTTCAACAGCCTACTGACAAATGTAATATAGAGCTCCCCCTAGGCGACTATTGCTCCCCCTAGTGGACTATAGTGGTAATGCAACTGTTGATGTAAATACAATAAAGGATCATGTGACAGTGTGTGTAGTATAGATGTTATTACTCATCGAGGCCTGTATCAATTTAATAGGCTACTATTTGGAATGTATTCCACCGCATACTTCAAGGGGTAATGACCCAGAATTTGCAAGACACTGAAGGAGTAGTATGTAATTTAGATATACTGATTTCAGCACCAAACAGGAAAACCCCATAATAACGTATTGAGTGAAGTGCTTAAATTGCACAGAGTACAAGTGACTGCTCCCGATTGTGATTTAATCCCAAACTCAGTGGAGTACTTCAGGCACAGAGTAGACAAAGATGGTTTACATCCAACCAAGGAAAAGCTGGATGCAATCTGAAATGCACCCACTCCCAAGAATGTCACTGAACTTTGATTATTTTTGGGTCTTTTGAACTATTATGGGAAGTTCCTACCAAATTTGGCTATAGTGCTACATCCACTGAAAGAACTGTTGAAAAACAGGGCCATTGGAAGTGGTCAGAAGAAGGCGGCACAGCATTCAAGGAGTGTAAAAGTTGATAGAGAGTACCATGTTAGTTCACTATGATGCATCTAAGGAGATCAAGCTAGCATATGACGCCTCTCTGTATGGATTTGGGGCAGTGACCTCTCATGTGCTAGTTCGTGGGGAGGAGAGAGCAATTGCTTTTGCTTCGAGCACTCTCAGTGCCAGTGAACGTATTTATGCGCAGATCGAAAGACAAGCTTTGGCATTGATTTTTGGGGTCAAGAAGTTCCACAAATACTTGTATGGTCATAAGTTTACCATTGATACTGACCATAAGCCCCTGACAACAATCCTCCATCCAAAGTCCCCAATTCTGACATTAGCTGCAGCCCGAATGCAGATATGGGCTTTGATTTTGTCAGCATATATGTAAGACATTGAGTACAGACGATCAGCTGATCACAGTAATGCTGATGTTATGTCCAGTTTGCCATCCCCATCACAAGTTACACCCAATAGGGAAGAAGTGTTCTATTTTTCATACATTGATGAAATGCCAGTCACGGCTGAAGAGATTGGTAGAGCTACCAAACGTGACCCAGTTATGTCAAAGGTGTATGATTACATTGAAAATGGCTGGCTAAACCAGGTATCAGAGAAAGATATTCATCCATACTTCGTTCATAGGAATGAATTTTCACTGGATAAATATTGTAACTTGTGGGGTACAAGAGTAGTTATTCCAAGTAAGTTCAGGTCCAAATTATTAGGAGATCTTCATGACCAACCTGGAATGTGCTTGACCTAAAGTTTTTCCTGCAGTTACTTAAGGTGGAGCGGTCTAGATAAAGATATAGAGTACATAATTAGTCAGTGTACAACATGTCAATTGGTGTGCAAAAATCCACCATCGGTACCATTACAGCCATAGAAATGGCCTCCCAGGGTGTGGCAAAGGTTACATGTAGATTTTGATGAGCAAAAGGACAACAATTGTTCATTGCGATTGACAGTGTGAGGTGTTTCCGATGCAGAAAATAACAACAATTAAAACACTAGATAATTTGCAAAGATTGTTTTCTTCATATGGCCTCCCAGAAGAAATTGTGACTGATAATGGGCCGCAATTTTGTTCAGAAGAATTTACACAGTTCATGAGCAGAAATGGTGTGAAACATACTAAGGTTCTACCATAACACCCTGCTTCAAATGTTGCAGCAGAGCACAAAGTACAAATTGTAAAACATGCTCTCTTAAAGCAAATGATGGATCCCAATCCAAAGAAATGGCAGTTGATCACAAGTTAGCAAATTTTCTAATTATTTATTATAATACTCCTCATACAACTACTGATAGAACACCAGCAGAGTTGTTTCTTAAATGACAGCCATGAACCAGGTTCTTGTTGTTAAAGCCAAACCTGGTACAGTCAGTAGAAGAGAAACAATGAAGACAAAAAGAGAATCATGATAGAGGTAGAGTAAGAGAGAGAAGTGTGAAATTGAATTAGAAGATTAGAGTGATGAACCATCACCATAAATGGTTAAAGTGGTTAACAGGAAGAATAGTGAAGATATGTGATTCTCTTACATATTTGGTCAAGATGTTTGATCATGGAAAGTTTAGGTTTGTTCACATTGATCATATTTTACCTATAGATGTGGAAGGTGTTGAAAGTTGGAATGATTCAATTATTTCTGATGAGTCAGATAGTCTTGTTGCAAGTAGAGTATCAGTAGCAAATCCTACATCAGATGTACTAGAAACAAGTCCAAGAGAAAGTCAGAATTTAATCTTAGTCCGAGTCAGGCAGACAAACAGTCTGAAGTTGTAGAGCGTTCAAATGTAGATCAAGGGTTGCCCTTGGAGAAAAACACTCCTCAGGCTCAACCTAGAATGAGTCTAAGTTCAACACCAAATTTGGAAAGTTCTGTTCAAGAACAAAACTATCCTCTTCGAAACAGAAAACAAGTGGTTAAGTTTGATTTATAAATATGGCAAAATAAGTCCATATCTTTTGTTATGTATAACCATGCAAGTTATGTATGCTGATTATTTTGCTATGATTACTTCTTCATTAAGGAGGGAGAAGTGTAACATGCAGCTTTCCCTAATGGACTACTGCTCCACCTAGTGGACTACTGTTGAAATGCAACTTCTGATGTAAATACAATAAAGGATCATGTGGCATGACAAGTTCCTGTATAGCCATCTTGTGTGTGAAGTGTGCTTAGTGATGTCGTAAAGAATATATCACAACAATCACCACTTAAGATCACAGCAGATGGGTGAGCTATAACAGAGCACCAGCACTCCTACACCAGAAAGGAATTAAACAGTTGACATTAATAGCTAATAGGGGGGAGCACATTGAAAAGAAAATTCAGATCCTTTTCAGGAATGCTGTCTTTGATCCTGACTTGACCCCCTGGTGGCTGCAACTTCTTCCCTCTTGGCATCCACTGGATTTTGTTTTTGTACACTCAGAATTTTCTTTCCAGAAATATATTTCTACCATCATCGTGTGGTTGATCCAATCACAATCACAAGCCAACTGGCTCTGTCTTAATTGATTTATTAGATTCCATACCATTGAAACATATGCATCAGCTCTATAAACACCTTACACAAAGCTGGATGTGTCAAGGAAAATAATGCAATCATATATTCAAATTTGTGCAATGTTTATAAGAAAGGGATCGTCCCCTATCTCAGATTGTTAATGAAGTGTTAGTAGATCTTTTGCAATCTATTTAATCTTTGTTTTTTTGTATTTCACTGGATTGTCCAGATTTTTCCTTTTATGGTCTTTTCTCTGCACATAGTCTCCTACTGCCAAGAAAAGCTGGCTGGTGATCCACACAACACTTCCCTGCCAGTGTCAGTCGGAAGAGAGCTTGCTGCAGGGAGAAATGGCTGACATCACCATTTCCTTTGCCCTGAAGTAAGATATTGCACAGCAATAAGATAACCCACCCACTGAGTGACCTGACAGCTGTCAAAACGTGTTGCAATTGTGATCGGTGGATTTACTTTTCAGGCAGTAACATGGGTTGTCAAACAAACAGAGTGCCTGAACTACAATGTTATTGATAGGCATGGTGAAAATGTTTGAATGGTCAGGATAACGATTAGTTTTATCACTAGAGCGCTGCCACTAAATATTATTAGTAGCATGATTAACATTATTTGATGATTTGTCAACATAACACCATTGAATTCCAGTCAGTACTGCTGTAGGACTCCTGCAGTCCACTGTTATAGAAAAGGCAGAGATAGGCAAATTCTCATTAATGCGGCATGTGAAGCATCACAAATTAGGGCAGATTTTATGAGTTTATCCTCCTAACATGTTGGTCGAGCGAATCAGGAATTTGGGTGAAGGAGGCATGGAAGAGGAAAGGTCAGTAGACCTCACAGAATTTTTTGTCCATCAATATCATTGGCACATTGGTGGCACCATGTTTTCATTTTATAAATAGAAGAGGAAAATGTATCGATGTTTTACCTTTGACATTGCTATTCCAAACAACATTTTATTGTGTGATGGAGTTTAGGGGATGGGATGAATGGTTGCGGTAACACTTAATGGCAATTGTTACTGTTCCTCTCCAGTGCTCCTGTGATGTAGTAGCATGAAAGCCCAGCAGAAATTTATTTAAATTAACTGTTAAATATTCATTCACCAGTTACTGAATCAAATTTATTTTAGTGACATTGTGCTCTAGGATATGCTTCATTAATAAAATGTTACCTGAGAGGAAACCAGAGCTTTGAAATTACACTGTGCAATATTATTGTATGAATGATTAACAATTTAGTATCAAATTCCTTTATCCATTATTTTAAAACAGGCATTAATTTTCTTATAAAAAAATCAGGTTAACACCTTTGTTTAAATAATAGACAGGGGAATTTGGTAAGAATACATTAAGTACTTGTGTGATTATAGTGCACGGCTTAATTTCCTGATTCATGGATTTAATAAGATCAGTGAAAGCTGTTCTGGAATGAAGGAATGTAAAGGAACCAAAGCATCGTATTTATCAGAATTATATTGGCTCTAAATAGAGGGTTATCCTAATCAGACATCTGTTTTCAGCTATTTATGCTGTTTCTACGGAGATTCCACCAATCTCCCACCAAATTTACGGCAGAGGATTGGGATAACACCTGCAGAAATTCAGGACCATTGTGTACAACCAATCTGGGATTAATTTCTCCTCTGTGGTTTTGGCCGAGTACCCACTGCCACAGGCGCGAAACCTGAAAGAGAAAACATGAAAACTTGTGGGGGCTGTCACAATTGCTGCTGCAGATGGAAGTTCGCGCTCTCAATCACCTCACTCAATAAAAGGATACATTTTGTGCCACGCCATGCCATTGCATGCAGCCAGCGGTGGATGTAAATCTGGACACTTGACCTCGAGCGCCAGATACATGGGGTGACTGATTGTACAATGCTCCATTAGGGGTCAAAACTGAGGCCATGCTACCCACGTGTGTTGCCCCATTAACATATTAAAATCTTATTATGGCAGCCTTTCAAAAGACTTCCCCACAGTGCGAGCCTTGCCTATAAAAACTGTCTAACCACATTATTATGCAAACCAGAGACTGTTATATAGGAAGCAGCCATGATGGCAGTCCATGGCGCTCATATTATTTGAAAGAAACACTGGGTGGATAACTCGTACAGGAACAGGGCTGACTCCACGAAAAAAACTCCTAACAGCTGAGAAAAACCTCAGCCTAACTACCTCAGTCTAAAAACCTCAGCATTTATTTGCTGCTCCTCAACTGCCATCTCCACCTTCAGGAGAAACTTTGCATTTACTGCCATTATTATTGCTTGTAGTCGACAACGAGTTGCACATTCAGGGAGTGGAATCCCTTTCAGTTCTGAAATACCTCTGCATCCTGAAAAGGTGCTCACAGGGCGAGGTGCGTACAGTTTATTGCTCCCTGCACCTTGAGGAAGTTTGCTATTCTCAAGAAAACCAAAGCCCTCTCAGTTTGTGTCTCCCTGGTCATAGGGAAGCTTATAAAGTCCATCCTGCGTGCATAAAGGGCTTCAGTCACCTGTCGAATGCAGCAATATGTGGCATGCTGAGAGATACTGCAAATGTCGCCAGCTGAGGCCTGAAAGGAGATGCATGGAAGGAAAGTATTATGTCTGTGGTGTACTTGTGAATGAGTCCACAAGGCAATATGTTGTACTCAAACTGTAGTGACCTTGATCCTTTACTCATAACTCCAGAGTGAGGCAGCAGCATGGTGGCTCCCCTTTTAGACAGCCCTGCCACCAGGGCAGGACAGGAAACCCCGGTCTCCACCAGTTGCACCCTCTAGTGGCACCAGCATGTATATACAGTGTAAACCTTATTGATAGTACGTCAGGTAAACAAGTCTGCATCTTATGCAACTATACAGTGACTACACAGAGAGTATATCTATAGTCTGCATATATAACATCATTCTCCCCCAAGTCCTTTGTGCCAATTACCTTTGCACTATGTGCTATGGCTTAGCTCTCCCCAGACTTAAGTGCTAATAGCCCTTGCACCTTGGCTGTGCTTTGGCTTGGCCCTCTCCCTGTTAACCCCCAAGATGTTTTGCCACTACGTTAGGTAGTGGTTACCAGTTTGGATGGTTCGATGATGCAGTGGAGGATCCAGAGGGTTCTGGGTGTGATCCATGTGTGTGTGTCCATGGCTACATACATCCATTTCCCGCCCCCCCACCACCCACCCCAACCCCCGCCCACAGCGAGATCATGCAGCCGGCCCATTACATAAACTTACAGGATCAGACACAGTGCAAGTACAAAGAAAGGAATAAGAAAACATTTTTTTTTGCAGTTTGTATCGTGACACTTTGGTTCAGTGACTTACATTCATTACATTTTACGGGCGTGCGCCAGGATTGGGTAGATTGCATAATTAGTTCAGTCACGGTTAGTACTGAGGTAGCAGTACAGGTATGCGAGGACGCAAGTTCCAGAGCAACCGGACGGGGTCCTAGTCGTCTGATGGCGGTGCTGCGCCCCCTGCCAGGACTCAGGGCCTTTGCTGTTGCCTAGAGGTGGGCAGAGCCACAGATGTGTGTGGCCTCCCTGTCGTCCTTTGAGGGCTGCAGAATCTTCTGCCTGCTCTCTAACGGTGTTGGGAACCTGGCTGTTCCAAGTCCCATTTGGGGAACTCGTTGGTTCTGACCTTTCGCTCACGGACATAGCCGAGGTAGCGACTGGGTCTGGGGGCTATGCCATCTCCACCCAGGTGGTGGGCAATGGCGGCCGACTGCGGAAATTGGCGCAGTTTTTGTTTCCAGGTCCATGGAGAATAGTGCCATCGGGTGCCTGCAGCATGGGATAAACCTGGGGCAGTGTATCGGGATCAGTGCCTTCACCCTGCTGAGGTCGCTGGATTGCTACTTTTGGGAACACTCTATTCCCGACATCTCACAACAGTTTGTTCTTTACATTCTTAATCGATTCGTTACATTGATTGCCATGCATACAATGTGTCTTTAAGTTCAGTTGGTTGCAGGTATCCTTTAAGAGAACCCTGCCTTACCACGCTGCACCTCGCACTGATTCCATCTTGCCTCTGTCCTCGAGGTCGACTGCCTTGATCCTTTTCTCCCGCGATTCTGCCACAAAAGCTGGAAGAGTGCCTGTGAATTCGATCTTCCTCCCCAGCAATCCGGCCACTGGAGCCGGGAAGGTACTTTTAGGTCATTCCGGTCAGATCATTGCCACGCAATCATGATGGACGGTCTGTGCCTCAGGTGCTGCGCTGGTATGTTCTCTGGTGCCTGGCCCAAGCGAAGGTGAGGTTTTGCTCTGCCTCTGAGCATGGGATACATTGATTGCTGGTCTTCACATTTCCACTGGATCTTCCCCATCCACCTTCTTCTGAGTAGCATTGGGCCATCACCTGCAACAATCCACAGAGGTAACTTGTGCACCACGCCATTATGGATTACAGTTACATCTGCACTACCAAAGACTGGGATCAACTCCTTGGTGTAGGTGCGCAACTTTTCCTGTACTGGAACCAGCTCGGGTCGTTTTTCATTCCATAGCCTCTCAAAGGCATCCTGGCTCATCACTGATTGGCTTGCTCCCGTGTTCACTTCCATGAAGACTGGAATGCTGTTTATCTCAACTTCCATCTTCACTGGAGGACAATCTTGGTGCAGGTATACACTCCATACACATCTTCTTGGGGCTGAGCTGCCTCTCTGGCCAAATCATCATACTCCCCACTGGATTCAAAGTCATCCACTGACTCCTCTGCGAGACGGTGAGTCATATTTCTTTTACACATATGCTGGAGGTGGCCCTTCGTGTTACAGGCTTTTCATACATACTCAGCAAACCGACACTGGTGAGCCCTATGGTTTCCTCCGCAACGCCAGTATGGTGCTACTCTATTAGCACCCCTCGGCGGACTCTGAGTTCTGGATCCCTGAGGTCTGTGCTCTCTGCCCTGGACAGAGCCACGTTCGACAGTCTTGCCTGTGAAAGGCACCATTCTGTGTACAGTACTTGTTGGGTTTGAGTCCACAGGATGAATAATTTGCTTGGTGCTGCAGGTTGAGGTCATGAACGCCTGATTGATGCTGATGGCTTTCTGCAGGTTGATTGTGGTGTTGGTAGATAATAGCTTGTGAAGGAGGCCCTCGTGGCCAATTCCAACATCGAAGATGTCTCGCAATGCTTCGTTGAGGTGCGTGCTGAAATCACACGGTGCCGCAAGTCTCCTGAGGTCGGCAGCATATTTTGCAATCTCCTAGCCCTCAGGTCTGCGGTGAGTGTAGAATCTGTGCCTGGCCTTGAGGATACTGTCTTTTGGTTTTAGTTGGTCTTGAATTAGTTCAGTCAGCTCATCGTATGTCTTATCCTTGGCCCTCGTGGGTGCCAGCAAGTCTCTGACGAGGCGGTCGATCTCGGGCCCACAACTGGCCAGCAGTATAGCCTTGCGCTTCTCCGCCAATGTGTCCATCTCCCCTGCCAGGTTGTTTCCCACAAAATATCGCTCAAGCCTTTCCGTGAAGGCATCCCAATCACCACCCTCTGCGATGTGTGCCAAAGATAGCCATAATCGCATGAAAGTCCGTGTTCTCGTCGCCAGTTATTATGTCTGTAATGTACTTGTGGATGACTCCACGAGGCAATGTGTTGTACTCAAACTGTAGTGACCTTGGTCCTTTACTTGTAACTCCAGAGTGAGGGAGCCACATGGTGGCTCCCCTTTTATACAGCCACTGCCCCAAGGCAGGACAGGAAACCCCGGTCTCCACAAGTTGCACCCTCTAGTGGTGCCAGCAAGTGCATACACAGTGTAAATCTTATTGATAGTACATCAGGTAAACAAGTCTCCATCTTATGCAATTATACAGTGACGACACAGAGAGTATATCTATAGTCTCCATATATAACAAAAAGTGCTGCAGTAACCTTGATCTCAATGGGCAGTGCAGGCCTGATGGTGCTGGTAGGCTGCAGATCTCGCTTAATTAGTTGGCATATCTCACTGATGACCTTCTTTCGGAAGCACAACATCCTAAGGCATGTGTTATTGGACAAGTCCAAGTATGATCGCTTATCCCTGTAAGTGTATGGGGTGTAAGGTCTCCTCCTCCTCAGAAGTCTGCCACCTCCTTGATTGGGCACATAATGCTCTTCAGTGAATCTCCCATCATTGCAGCATGTGAGTAGTCATCAATACTGGCTGAGAAATTACCGGCCCCATTACTATAAATGTCCTATTATGTCTTCAAAATTATTAAATTGTCCTCTGAAAATGCAATAGAAACTCAAAATTCACCACAATGTGATTAGATGGTTGTCACGAGATTTTAAAACAACCTTAAAAGCACTCACAAATTACTTCAATGCTCCCAGGAACTTGAAGCAGCCTTTTATGAAAAGTCCTCTGAATTACAAAATAGCGTCCATACAGCTGGATTAAGGTCAGGTGAGTGCAGCTTTTCTTGAGCGTCTTTTTGGGTGAGCGGTCATTTGGGCGGTATATAGATGAGAAGCCAAAAGTAGCGCTTGGTGATAATCTGGGCGGTATTTGGGCGTTAGTTTCCATTATAAACAGTCTTCTGGGTGATGACGTCAGATTTTATTAAAAAAATATGGGTGGGCGGTTCAGCTAATTCCCGACTTTAATTGTATCCGAAGTTACGCTGGCGATAAATGGGCGATAATTGGGCGTTAGTTTCCATTTTTATTCAAATTAAACTCAATCTTAGCGGTTAAATGGGAGATAACTGGACGGCAACTGGGCAATCCTGGTCCCAGGTCTCAGAATACAGGTTAAAATCTTTAACACAATATTTTTGTGGTTTCAAACATGTTAAGGCTCATTTGTTGCCATTCTGGCTCCAACGGTGTTGCCCTTTGTCAAACACCACTTTCAAACTACCGTTCCATCTCCAACCTCCCTTTCCTCTACAAAGTCCTTGAATGTGTTGTCACCTTCCAAATCCATGCCCATCTTTTCTGGAACTCCATGTTTGAATTACTCTAATCAAGTTTCCGTCCCTGCCACAGTACCGAAACGGCTCTTTTCAAAGTCACAAATAACAACCTTTGCCCAGAATTTTGCTGGTGCTAGAGGGTGGTTTCGGAGGCAGGTCCACTGTCAAAATATAAAATATTGACAACAGATCTGGAGCCCGCTGTCAACCCGCCTCCATGTCAGTTTCCCAAATGTCAGTTTTGTCTGTGCTTTACAGACCCAACACCAAGTGGCGGGGCTGCCAAATGACATTGTTAAGAGTTTGTTAAAAGGTACTTAAACAACATTTTATCATGTACTTATCATTTTTCCAGCTTTTTCACGAGGTTTCCGGCATTCAGGGATCACGTCAGGGTTTTCAATGACTCTCCATTCCTCTGCTTAGGTGACAGCTTCAAAAGAGGTATAAGAACATAAGAAATAGGAGCAAGAGTAGGCCATACGGCCCCTTGAGCCTGCTCCGCCATTTAATACGATCATGGCTGATCCGATCATGGACTCAGCTCCACTTCCCTGCCCGCTCCCCATAACCCCTTATTCCCTTATCAGTTGAGAAACTGTCTATATCTCTGTCTTAAATCTAATAATGACACAGCTTCCACAGCTCTCTGAGGCAGCAAATTCCACAGATTCACAACCCACTGAGAAAATAAATTCCTCATCTCAGTTTTAAATGGGCGGCCCTTTGTTCGAAGATTATGCCCCCAAGTTCTAGTCTCCCTTATCAGTGGTAATATCCTGTCTGCATCCACCTTGTCAAGCCCCCTCATAAACTTATACGTTTCGATAAGATCGCCTCTCAATCTTCTGAATTCCAATGAGTAGAGGCCTAGTATGCTGGTTTGAGATCCAACTTTCTCACCCTCCATCTGAATTTGAAATTCAACCATGCTATGATCACTCATTCCGAGGGGTTCCTTTACTCGGAGATTGTTTATTAATCCTTCTCATTACACAGGACCAGATCTAAGATAGCCTGCCACCCAGTTGGTTCTGTTACATACTGCTCAAGGAACCCATCCCTTATGTGCTCTATGAACTCTTCCTCAAGGCTACCCTGACCAATTTGATTTGTACAATCAATATGGAGGTTAAAATCATCCATGATTATTGCTGTTCCCTTTTTACAACCCCCCCATTATTTCCTGGTTTATGCTCCGACCAACGGACCTGCTAGTGTTAGGGGGCCTATAGACTATGCCCACCAGTGACTTTTTCTCCTATTATTCCTTATCTCCACGCAAACTGATTCAACATCCTGGTCATTTGAGCCAATATCATTTCTCACTATTGCAGTGATTCCATCCTTTATGAACAGAGCTACCCCACCTCCTTTTCCTGTCTGTTTGTCTTTCCGGATTGTCAAGTACTCCTGAATATTTAGTTCCCAGTCCTGGTCACCTTGCAGCCATGTCTCTGTAATGGCTATCAAATCTTACTGATTTTTATCTATTTGTGCCGTCACCTCATCTATTTTGTTACGAATGCTACATGCATTTTGACAAAGAGCCTTTAAATTTATTTTTTTACCCTTTTTTCCTGCTTGTTTCCTCTCTCCTTCAAACTCACTTTCTTTATTTTTGCTTTCTAATTTCAGCTTTACTCCCTTTCCAACTGAAACTATTTTCAGGTTCCCATCCCCCTACCATCCTAATTAAAACCCTCCCCAACAGCACTAGCAAACCCCCCTGCCATGAGGATATTGGTCCTGGCTCTGTTGAGGTGCAACCTGTCTGGCTTGTGCAGGTCCCACCTCCCCCAGAAGCGGTCCCAAAGACTCAGGAAACTAAAGCCCTCACGCCTGCACCATCTCTCCAGCCACGCATTCATCTGCTCTATCCTCTTGTTTCTGTACTCACTATCATGTGGCACCGGGAGTAATCCAGAGATTACTACCCTTGAAGTCCTGCTTTTTAATTTTTCTCCTAGCTCGCAAAACTCTGCCTGCAGGACCTCATCCCTATTTCTACCTATATCATTGATCCCGATATGGACCACAACCTCTGGCTGTTCACCCTCTCCCCCCAGAATGCCCTGCAGCTGCTGGGTGACATACTTGACCCTGGCATCAGGGAGGCAACATACCATCCTGGAAATGCCTGTCTGCTCCCCTGACTAGCGAAAGCTATCATTTCACAGCTGTTCACTTTCCAAACTTAGAAGCTGGAGCCTTCAGGATTTAAGAACATAAGAACATAAGAAATAGGAGCAGAAGTAGGCCACCTGGCCCCTTGAGCCTACTCCACCATTTAATAAGTTCATGGCTGATATGATCATGGACTCAGCTCCACTTCCCTGCCCGCTCCCCTTAATCCTTTACTCCCTTATCGCTCAAAAATCTGTCTATCTCCGCTTTAATGACCCAGCCTCCACAGCTCTCTGGGGCAGAGAATTCCATAGATTTACAACCCTCTGAGAGAAGAAATTCCTCCTCATCTCAGTTTTAAATGGGTGGCCAATTATTCTGAGAATATGTCCCCTAGTTTTAGTTTCCCCTATGAGTGGAAATATCCTTTCTGAATCCACCTTGTCGAGCCTCCTCATTATCTTATATGTTCCAATAAGATCACCTCTCGTTCTTCTGAACCCCAATGAGTATAGGCCCAACCTACTCAACCTATCTTCATAAGTCAATCCCCTCATCTCCGGAATCAATCTAGTGAACCTTCTCTGAACAGTCTATATCCTTCCTTAAATACGGAGTACGTACTACTCTAGATGTGGTCTCACCAATACCCTGTACAGTTGTAGTAGGACTTCTCTGCTTTTATACTCTATCCCCCTTGCAATAAAGGCTAACATTCCATTTGCCTTCCTGATTACTTGCTGTAGCTGCATACTAACTTTTTGTGTTTCATGCACAAAGACCCCCAAGTCCATCTGTACTGCAGGCCTTTGCAATTTTTCTCCATTTAAATTATAAGTTGCTTTTCTATTTTTTCTGCCAAAGTGGATAACCTCACATTTTCCCACATTATACTCCATCTGCCAATTTTTTGCCCACTCAATTTGCAGATTTCTTGTGTCCTCCTCACAATTTGCTTTCCTACCCATCTTTGTATCATCAGAAAACTTGGCTACATTATACTCGGTCTCTTCATCCAAGTCATTAATATAGATTGTAAATAGTTGAGGACCCAGCACCGATCCCTGCAGCACCCCACTAGTTACTCTTTACCAACCGGAAAATGACCCATTTATCCCAACTCTCTGTTTTCTGTTAATTAGCCAATCCTCTATCCATGCTAATATATTCATCATCATCATAGATGGTCCCTTGAATCAAGGATGACTTGCTTCCATGCCAAAAAGGGATGAGTTCACAGGTGTTTCAGTGAAAGACCGAATATTCCAGATCCCAAAATACATCCTGAAGTGTGGAAGATGCTTGTGCATGGATTTTTTTAACGTGTGGTGGCCGTTGCACATCAGCCACCACACGGGCTTGACAGAGCTAGGTCTTGGTGCAGTGGCAAGGACCTAATATATTACCCCCAACCCCGTGAACTTTTATCTTGTGCAGTAACCTTTTATGTTGCACCTTATTGAATGCCTTCTAGAAATCCAAATACACCACATCCACTGGTTCCCCCTTATCCACCCTGCTCGTTACATCTTCAAAGAACTCCAACAAATTTGTCAAACATGATTTTCCTTTCATAAAACCATGTTGACTCTGCTTGATTGAATTATGCTTTTCCAAATGTCCCGCTATTGCTTCCTTATTAATGGACACCAGCATTTTCCCAATGACAGATGTTAGGCTAACTGGTCTATAATTTCCTGCTTTTTGTCCGCCTCCATTTTTAAATAGGGACGTTATGTTTGCGGTTTTCCAATCCGCTGGGATTGTCCCATAATCCAGGGAATTTTGGTAGATTACAACCAATGCATTCACTCTCTCTGCAGCCACTACTTTTAAGACCCTAGCATGTAAGCCATCAGATCCAGAGGACTTGTCCGCCTTTAGTCCCATTATTTTACCGAGTACTACTTTATTAGTAATAGTGATTGTATTAAGTTCCTCCCTCCCTGTAGCCCCTTGATTATCCACTATTGGGATGTTTTTAGTGTCATCTACCGTGAAGGCCGATACAAAATATTTGTTCAAAGTCTCTGCCATTTCCCTGTTCCCCATTATTAATTCTCCAGTCTCATCCTCCAGGGGACCAACATTTACTTTAGCCACTCTTTTCCTTTTTATGTACTTGTAGAAACTCTTACAATCTGTTTTTATGTTTCATGCTAGTTTACTTTCATAATCTATCTTCCCTCTCTATCATTTTTTTAGTCATTCTTTTCTGGCTTTTAAAAGTGTCCCAATCCTCTGGGAATACATTTGGAATACATTTTTTCAGCTTTATGAAGGTTGGAAGTGTTTGGAGTAAACTCTTTATCCACTGTCATCTCCTTGGAATAACCTATCTCACCATTGACAGATCGTTTCTGTCATCTCAACTTCAGCTGCCATCTTTTCCATCAGCATCGGTGCCCTTGAAAAAAACTCAACTTGGTCCTCAGAATCCCACTACATTCAGCCCCAACATCAGCATCACCAGGCAAACCAGGAGCACCGACAACAACACCAATCTTCTCCGCAATCATCTGATGCTGCACAGGACACAGGGCATCAGCACCCAACCACATTGCTGCCCAGAATGCCAATGATGGCCTCACCATGGCCAGATTTACTTCACTTGATGCTGTACACCCTGACTGCTACATGATGCACCAGGTTGGCACCACCCCACACCAGCACCATAAAGCATCCTTGCAATACCCAAGCCATTGCTTTCATAGAAACATAGAAAATAGGTGCAGGAGTAGGCCATTCAGCCCTTCGAGCCTGCACCACCATTCAATATGATCATGGCCGATCATGCAACTTCAGTACCCCATTCCTGCTTTCTCTCCATACCCCTTGATCCCTTTAGCCGTAAGGACCACACCTAACTCCCTCTTGAATATATCGAACGAACTGGCCTCAACAACTCTGCGGTAGAGAATTCCACAGGTTCACAATTCTCTGAGTGAAGAAGTTTCTCCTCATCTCGGTCCTGAATGGCTTACCCCTTATCCTTAAGACCGTGACCCCTGGTTCTGGACTTCCCCAACATCGGGAACATTCTTCCTGCATCTAACCTGTCCAATCCCGTCAGAATATAGAGCCTTTCACGACCACCGGACGTCTCAAAGCGCCCTACAGCCAATGAAGCACTCATTGAAGTGTAGTCACTGTTGTAATGTGGGAAGCCAATCTGCACACAGCAAGCTCCCACAAACAGCAATGCGACAATGACCCAGATAATCTGTTTTAGTGATGTTGATTGAGGGATAAACATTGGCCCCGGGACACCGGGGACAACTCCCCTGCTCTTCCTCGAAACAGTGCCGCGGGACCCTCCACGTTCACAATCATCACCATTGCGGGGGGGGGGGGGCGGGTTTACCGTTAGGTCCCACCATTTACTGAAAATCACTAAGCCACTTCCAAAGGTGCACACTAGTCTGTCTAAGAAGGCAACGTGTTCAAAATAAAGATTTGAATGTTTGACAATACATTGACAGAAACTTTACATGAACATTGGCTAAAAGTCTCAAGTGCCTATACTTTTGTGTTGTTAGTTGGCATGATTGGACAAGGATGACTGTGAATGTGAGGGGTGGCTGGTGATATGGGGATGTGATAATATAGATAGAGAAAGACAGAGATGAGTGGAGGTGCAAGGTAAGTTGGTGTGACTAAACATGTGCAGGAGTAGGGTAGGGAAGGCAGAGTGATGGGCATGCAATGAGTGGCACCACAGGGTGAGGTTGAGTGTGGCTTTGCGGTAACGTTTCATGATCTACTGAGATCATTGAAAGGTTTGTGCCACTGCAGTCAGCTCCTCCTGCCAACATCCCTGCTTGTGCTCTTCTGTGCAATGTGCAACCAGGTTGCGTTGGTGTCCTGGGGAGGTCTCTTCCGCTCATTGGAAGGGAAAAGAACCTCCCAGCATGCTGTGACTCCCCTCCCATACACATCTGGAGGGACTCATGGGAGAGCCTGGGTTTGTCAATGTTTGTCAATGTTTGCAGCACCTCAGTGCCGCAGAACACTGACAGCACAACTGTCAAAATCAATGTGGACATGGTATCTTTAAGGAAACCAGCTGATGACACATCATCAAATGACTTCATCAGACCCGCTTCTTTTTAACTGGTCGGGAACCTCACAGGATGGGCTTAACAAGCCCCATCCATGTAAAATACTTTTCACATTGTGGGCTGGAGCCAGGAGCGGGGTTGCAACTCGCCACCTACCCCGGCTGCACCACACTCGCCACGGCTGGCGAAATCACGGCCTTTGTGACTGTGACAATGGTAAAGTATCCCTCCTGTCCTAAACCTGTCTGCAGCCTTTGACCACACCATCCTCCTCCAATGCCTCTCCACTGTCATCCAGCTGGATGAGACTGATTTCGCCTGCTTCCATTCTTAATTTGCCAGTCATAGCCAGAGAATGACCTACAATAGCTTCTCTTCCCGCTCCCGCACCATTACCTCTGGTGTCTTCCAAGAAGCTTTCCTCGGCCCCCTCCTATTTCTCATCTATATGCTGTCCCTCTGCAACATTGCCTGAATACACAGTGTCAGTTTCCACATTATGCTAACGACACTCAGCTCTACCTCACCACCACTTCTCTCGACCCCTCCACAGTCTTTAAATTGTTTGACTGCTTGTCCAAAATACAGTACTGGGTGTGCAGAAATTTCCTCTCACTAAATATGTGGAAGACCGAACCCATTCACTCATAACACCACTTGCTGAGACGGCCAATAGATTTAAAAACTGCCTCAACACGACCCAAGCCAAAACCAGTGAGTTTAGTGAGAAATATTTTGGAGTATAGAAACAACAAGTCTGTTGTTTAATTAATGTGAGGGTGGGGGTGTGGGGGCGGGGTTGGGGGGGGGAGGGGGTTTTGGAGTACATCCTAGAGAAGGTGTTCAAAATCGTGATAGTATGCTGTATGCTCCATTATATCACAATCAAAGAGAAGGCACTAATGAGTTGCAGCTTTCAAGGGATAAGTAGGATAAATAAGTGCTCAAGGATGTGGCTAATATGAATGAAGAATTTATGCTAGGCCATCAGACAGCCAGTAGCATTAGCAAGTCATTTCTGCAGGCTTTTGCTGAACTTCAATATCACCATTGAGATAACTTGGAGTCAATGATGACTGTCCCTCTTGGGTTTATTTCTGGTAGTGCTGATGCTTCTTTGTTGCCTTCCTGGAACTGCTGGCTGCTAGATGTTTCCCAACAATTAAAATCAATATTCCTGTGGAATGTCACTGATCAATTGCATGTGTCTGTGAGGGTCAACATGTGAGGCCTTATACATGGCCTTTTTCGCTCTTACAAAGGCCTTTGACACTGTCGACCGTGAGGGCTTATGTAGCATCCTCTTCCATTTTGGGTGCCCCCAAAAGTTTGTCCACAACCTTCGGCTGCTCCACGACGACATGCAGGCTGTGGTCCTTACCAGCGGATCCGTTACAGACCCATTCCACGTCCGAACCGGGCTCAAACAGGGCTGCGTCATTGCTCCAACCCTCTTCTCAATCTTCCTCGCTGCCATGCTCCACCTCACTGTCAACAAGCTCCCCGCTGGAGTGGAACTAAACTACAGAACCAGTGGGAAGCTGTTCAACCTTCGTCAAATCCAGGCCAGGTCCAAGACCACCCAAACCTCTGTCATTGAGCTACAGTATGCGGACGATGCCTGCATCTGCGCACATTCTGAGGCTGAACTCCATGTATTCACCGAGGCATATGAAAGCATGGGCCTTACGCTTAACATCCATAAGACAAAGGTCCTCCACCGGCCTGCTCCCCAGTCATCAAGATTCATGGCGTGGCCCTCAACAACGTGGACCACTTTCCATACCTTGGGAGCCTTCTGTCAACAAAGGCAGACATTGATGCAGAGATTCAACATCGCCACCGGTGCGCCAGTGCAGCCTTCGGCCGCATGAGGAAAAGAGTGTTCGAAGACCAGGCCCTCAAACCTACCAACAAGCTCTTGGTCTACAGGGCTGTAGTAATACCCGCCCTCCTGTATGGATCAGAGGCATGGACAACTGACAGAAGACACATCAAGTCGCTGGAGATATATCACCAACGATGTCGCCGCAAGATCCTGCAAATCCCCTGGGAGGACAGATGCCCAGGCTCGCCCAGGCTAACATCCCCAGCATTGAAGCACTAAGCACACGTGATCAGCTTCGCTGGACAGGCCACTTAGTTTGCATGCTAGATGCGAGACACCCGAAGCAATTGCTCTATGTGGAGCTCCTTCATGGCAAACGAGCCATAGGTGGGCAACGGAAACGTTGCAAGGACACCCTCAAAGCCTCCCTGGTGAAGTGCAACATCACCACTGACGCCTGGGAGACCCTGACCGAAGACCGCCCTAGGTGGAGAAAGTGCATCCGGGAGGGCGTTGAGCTCTTTGAATCTCAATGCTGCGAGCGTGAAGAGGTCAGGCGCAGGCAGCGGAAGGAGCATGTGGTAAATCAGTGCCACTCCCCCCTTCCCCTGACAGATATCTGTCCCACCTGTGACAGGGTCTGTGGCTCTCGTGTTTGTAAAGTCCTGTCCCCTCAGTACAGATTCACACGAGGCATGTAGTGAAGTCAAGATCACTCTGGACCTGCACCTTTATTTCACAGCTCTGGAATGCTGCACTTGCCTGAGACCTGCCCTTATATACCTGTCTCTTGCAAGTACACCCCTGGTGGTAATGTATGCTGGTGGTTACAGGTCATATCTTATTACAGTCATGTATAGCATGTTAGGATACAGTTATATATTCAGTCTCTCAGGTGGTCTACGCTCTCGCATGAAGCGTCTGAGTTGTGGTTCAGTTGTTTGCCTTGGTGTCTGTTTTTCTTTGGGTGTGGTTGCTGGTATCTCGTCTGGGCTGTCTGTTTCGATTGGTGTGATTGTTGTTGACTCGCCTGGGCTGTCTGTTGGGATTGCCCTTTCCTCAGGTTGTTCCCTCTGTCTGTCCAGCAGGTGTGGTGCGAGTTCCACATTGTAGTCTGCCTCTGGTTCCGCAGTGTTGTTGGTAAATCTGCTTTTGACTTGGTCTACATGCCTCCGGCAGGTTTTGCCATTGTCCATTTGTACTACCAGTAGCCTGTTTCCTTCCTGGCCCGTTACTGTCCCTGCAAGCCATTTGGGACCCCTGCCATAGTTGAGTACAAACACTTTGTCCCCTATCTCATTCCATCTCCCTCTCGAATTTCTGTCATGGTACTCAGTCAGCTTACGGCGCTTTGCCTCAACAATTTTGTGCATGTCTGGGAGGATTAATGAGAGCCTTGTTTTTAAAGTCCTTTTCATCAACAGTTGCGCGGCGGGGGGATCCCAGTCAATGAGTGCGGACGAGATCTGTATGCCAGCAGCAGTCGCGACAGGCGACCCTGCAGCGTGGGACCTTGGATTTTAAGCATGCCTTGTTGAATGATTTGCACTGCTCTCTCCGCCTGGCCGTTGGAGGCCGGCTTGAATGGTGCCGTCTTGACGTGATTTATGCCGTGGTCAATTATAAAGTCTTGGAATTCTGCGCTGGTGAAGCATGGACCATTGTCACTGACCAATATGTCAGGGATTCCGTGCGTTGCAAACATGGTTGCGAGGCTCTCCACAGTGGTGGAGGTTGTGCTCGAGTTGACAATGGTGCATTCGATCCACTTTGTAAATGCGAGGAACATTTTGCCCATGAATGGGCCCACATAGCCTACGTGCACCCGCGACCACGGTTTGGTAGGCCAGGGCCAGGGGCTCAGTGGAGCCTCCCTGGGGGCATTACTGAGTTGGGCACAAATGGTGCACCTTCGGACGCAGAGCTCCAGGTCTGCGTCAATACCAGGCCACCAGACGTGGGATCTGGCTTTGACCTTCATGAGAACGATCCCCGGGTGCTCGCGGTGGAGCTCCCGGACAAATGCCTCTCTGCCTCGCAGAGGCATGACTACTCAGCTGCCCCACATCAGGCAGTCTGCTTGTAGTGATAGCTCATGCATGCGCCTGTGAAAGGGTTTTAATTCCTCGGGGCAGGCATCGCGGGCCTCTGCCCAGTCACCGGTTAGGACACATCTTTTTACTAAGGATAACGTGGGGTCGCTGGCCGTCCAGGCTCTGATTTGGCGAGCCGTCAAGGGCGAACCTGTGGACTCAAAGGCATTGATTGCCATGACTATCTCACAGTCCTGTTCGTCAGACCCTTCCGTGGTCGCCAGGGATAGCCTGCTGAGCGCGTCGGCACAGTTGTCTGTGCCTGGTCTGTGCCTTATGGTATAGTCGTAAGACGCCAGCATGAGTGCCCACCGTTGAATTCGCGCCGAATCGTTGCCGTTTATTGCCTTGCTCTCAGATAGGAGGGACATGAGGGGCTTGTGGTCGGTTTCTAATGCGAACTTGGCCCCGAAAAGGTATTGGTGCATCTTTTTGACACCGTACACGCATGCGAGCGCCTCCTTCTCTACCATTCCGTACCCGTGCTCCGCCCGCGAAAGTGACCTGGAGGCATAAGCTATGGGTTTCAATTTGCCCGCACTATTGACATGTTGCAAAACGCACCCGACCCCATACGCTGATGCATTGCATGTGAGAACTAGCTTTTTACCTGGGTCAAAGAAAGTCAAAACACTGTTGGAACACAGAAGGTTGCGTGCCTTATTGAAGGCGCATTCCTGGGCGTCCCCCCAAAACCAATCGCACCCCTTCCTGAGTAGCACGTGGAGAGGCTCCAGCAGCGTGCTTAAGTTCTGCATAAAGTTCCCAAAGTAATTGAGTAGTCCGAGAAAGGCGCGCAGTTCTGAGACTGCGTGCCAGGCGAATTGCTTCTGTTTTGGACTCTGTTGGGCGGATTCCATCAGCGGCAATCCTTCTGCCCAAAAATTCAACCTCGGGTGTGAGAAACAGGCACTTGGATTTCTTGACTCGTAGGCCTACCCGATCCAACCGCTTTAGTACTTCCTCCAAATTACGGAGATGGGAGTCGGTGTGTCTGCCCGTGATAAGTATGTCGTCTTGAAATACAACCGTCCCCGAGATGGACTTGAGCAGACTCTCCATGTTGCGCTGGAATATGGCAGCTGCTGACCTGATGCCGAATGGGCATCGATTGTACATGAAAAGGCCTCGATGTGTGTTGATGGTGGTGAGTAGCTTGGATTCCTCGGTCAATTCTTGCGTCATATACGCAGATGTGAGGTCTAATTTTGAGAAAAGTTTACCTCCAGCCAATGTAGCAAATAAGTCCTCCACTCTGGGCAGCGGGTACTGGTCCTGAAGGGAGACTCTGTTTATGATAGATTTGTAGTCCCCACACATTCGTACGGATCCATCAGGCTTCATGACTGGGACGATGGGACTTGCCCAGTCGCTAAATTCCACAGGTGATATAATGCCTTCCCGCAGAAGCCTGTCTAGTTCGTGTTCAATCTTTTCCCTCATCACATAGAGTACAGCTCTGGCCTTGTGATGGACCGGTCTAGCATCCTGTGTGATGTAGATTTTGACTTTGGCCCCTTTGAAAGTGCCCACACCTGGCTGAAAGAGATGTTCAACTCGCTTTATAACTGTTGAGCAGGAGGTCCGTTCCTCTAATGACATGGCATGGACATCATTCCATTTCCAGTTTAGTTTTGCCAGCCAGCTTCTCCTCAGCAGTGCTGGGGGGCTCCGGGGACAATCCACAGGGGAAGTCGGTTCACTGTCCCTTTGTGTGTGACAGAGAGCATGGCGCCGCCGAGGATTGGTACGATTTCTTTGGTATAGGTCCTTAGTTTGGTGTCGACCCTTGTGAGTTTTGGTCTGTCTCTTTTATGCAGCCATAGTTGTTCAAATTGTTGAGCGCCCATGAGAGATTGACTCGCTCCCGTATCCAGCTCCATGTTGACAGATGTCCCGTTGAGTAGGACCCTCATCATTATAGGAGGCGTCCTGTTGTAGGAGCAGCGGCCATTGATCGTGTTGACCCGCTGTACACCGGTGTCCCGGGTACTGTCCCCACCATCTTCTGGTCCGCTTTCTGACCCATCCGATTCGTATACCAGCCGAGCTGCCGTTTTTTTGCACATGCGGGCCAAATGCCCTGTGTATTCACAATTTCTGCAAACAGCCTGATGAAATCGACATCCCCTTGCCGAATGCCCACCCCCACACCTCCAGCACAGGCCTTTTCCATTGCTCAAAGAGTTTCCGAAGAATGAGCTGCGTCTGGCTGATCTCTCTTGAGCTTCTCTCAGTTTGTAGTTGATTGCTCGCATTGTGGGTTGATGGCTTCTGCCTGCTGTTGAAAACCTGTTCTCCCGGTTTTGTCTGTGTGTGGGGGTAGCAGCTTGTTTAGTTCTGTGAACTTCTTGTTCCAATATTTTATTAGTTGTCGTACCTGCATTGTAAATCAATCTCGTTTCGTCTTCCCCTACCAAGAATGTCTGTGCAACCAGTGCTGCTGCCTCTAAGGTCAGGTTCTTGGTCTCTTTGAGCTTTCGGAATATGCCTGCGTGGCCTATTCCTTCAATGAAAAAGTCTCTCAGCATTTCTCTCCTCAGTTCATCGGAGAACTCACATAAACTAGTCAACCTTCGAAGTTCCACCACGAAGTCGGGTATGCTCTGGCCCACATAGCGTCTGTAGTTGTAGAACCTGTGTCTGGCCATGTGTAGGCTGATCGCTGGCTTCAGGTGGTTTCTTATCAGTGTGCTCAATTCTTCAAACGACTTGCTTGCTGGTTTATCGGGTGCCAACAGATCCTTCATTAAAGCGTATGTTTTCAAGCCACAGCTGGTCAAGAGATGGGCTCTTCTCTTGTCTGCCTTATCGTCGCCTAACCAGTCTTTGGTTACAAAGCTTTATTGGAGCCTTTCTATAAAGTCCTCCCAATTGTCTCCCGCATTGTACTTTTCATCTGATCCGTTGTTCGCCATTCTGTGGATTCTGTAATTCCGTAACCCGTCGCCACTGTAAAGTCTTGTCCCCTCAGTACAGATTCACACGAGGCATGTAGTGAAGTCAAGGTCACTCTGGATCTGCACCTTTATTTCACAGCTCTTGAATGCTGCACTTGCCTGAGACCTGTCCTTATATACCTGTCTCTTGTAAGTGCACCCCTGGTGGTAAGGTATGCTGGTGGTTACAGGTCATATCTTATTACAGTCATGTATAACATGTTAGGATGCAGTTATATATAATAATGTAAGATACATGACCGTGTTGGACTGTTCAGCCACAAAAGGACTCACTTTAGGAGTGGAAGCTATGATAGTGATGACAACATGTACTCACATTTGTCAACATAAAACCAGAATTCTGTACGTCATACATGGCGACTATTGAGAAACTGTAGGCGCTAGTTTGTGTTGGTGGGAATGACCCATCGAGGCGCTCGTTGCTGCCTCCTTATGAACAGCAACCCCAATTGCCCCATTCTATTGTCTCGCCGACCTTCCAGGTCAGTGCGCCCACTGGGGGCTAATCCTTCTTACCTCCTTCCCGTCCCATTCACCCCTCCCAAGGCTGATCCTGTGCACTTTGCCACTGGATTAGCTATCACAGACCCTCTCCGCATCATCTTCCAAAATGTCTGTTCACTTATGAACAAGGCTCTTGCCATCCATGAGCTTATCATGGATGATTGCATTGACATCATGGCCTTGATGGAAACCTGGCTGAGGGGTGATGACACCTTCTTCCTAATGAAGCCTACCCGTCTGGCTATATCTTCCACCACTTGCCCCGCCTAGACCGTCGCAGTGGTGGTGCAGCTCTTATTACCAAATCACACCTATTCCCCTGGCACCTTCTCCTCCTTTGAACATCTCACTTTGTTCCACCACTCTTACATCTTATTTAAAATCCTCGTTCTCTTCCGCCCACCCAAGTACTATGGCACATTTCTCAGCTCATCTGCTGCAGAAACTCTCATCCATGTCTTTGTTACCTCTAGCCTTGACTATTCCAGCACTCTATTACCTGGCCTTCCATCTTCCACCCTCCATAAACTTGAGGTCATCCAAAACTCTGCTGCCTGTATCCTAACTCGCACCAAGTCCCATTCACCCATCACCCCAGTGCTTGTTGACCTACATTGGCTTCTGTTTGAGCAACGGCTTGATTTTAAAATTCTTCTTGTTTTGAAATCCCTCCCTGGCCTCATCTTTCCCTATCTGTGTAACCTCCTCCAGCCCTACAACCCTCTGAGATACCTGTCCTCCTCCAATTCTAGCCTCTTACACATCCCCGATTTTAATGGCGGCTGTGCCTTCAGCTACCAAGGCCCTAAGCACTAATATTCCCTCCCTAAACCTCTCCACCTCTCTACCTCTCTTTGCTCCTTTAAGACACTCCTGTAAACCTAACTCTTTGACCAAGCTTTTTGTCACCTATCCTAATATCTTCTTTTTTGGCTCGGTGTCAAATTTTGTTTGATAATACTTCTGTGAAGCGTCTTGGGACGTTTTACTATGTTAAAGGTACTATATAAATTATTGTTGTAGTTGTTTGAGTTGTTGTCAAGTAAAATACTCTTAATGTGAAGAGTCACCATGTGCTCACCTCTCTGGAATGAACTCTTTCTTATGGCTGTCTCTCCAACTGAACAACTGCCTTTAAGTGCTTCCCAGCTTAAGGGTGTATCTGCAGATATTTTCTGTAGCCCGATGGCTGTCAGATGTAAATGGCTTTCTTCCTCTGTGTGCAAATAACTGAGAGGCCCAGTACTATTCCTTAGTCTTGCATGAAATGCTGTGGTCCTTCTTGCAAGGATTTGGAGCTATGAAAATCAAACAGTTGCTCAGATTCTGTGGCTGAATTGGTGACACATTAGCAGGAAAACCAATTGTGACATCCTGTGTGTGAGCAGTGCCCTGTAAACCTTTATAGTAGCATAAACTCTCTCCCTGAGACTCTGTGCTATTTTCCCAAAGTGTCAGAGACAGCCATAACATCCAGAGTGTTTGTGTATGCAAGTGCTAAGCTTGTGCATGCTGTCGTTGTGCCCTCAGAGAGTGTAGATGCAATGTGCACCATGTCAGTATTTACAGGAGACCTCTGATCCATGGTTTAGCTAGTTGGCCTATATTGATGGACACAGATTCATGCACTCCTGCATTGTACCTAGAACTGCATGCAGACTGTATTCCATTTTCTGCATCCCAACATATTCTAGCATTCCCAGTTCTAAGGGATCTATACAGAAGACTCCATCCATACGTGATACCAAAGTGGCAGCAGGCGACATGGACTTCTGTTGCCTTCTCTGCAGACTGCCCAAGGCCCAGCCACATACTTTGCTTTGCTTCCATCACTGGGAGCTCTTGCTGAGCGAGTGAGGTGTTTGAGCTCCTAGCACTATAGGAAGTGATTTTTGGCTGATGGTGAGTGTGCGGACATGTTCAGCTGATCACTCCTGTGTCACAGGGCACTGCCTTCATCTGTTGAGAAAGCACATGGGGGAAAATTAGCTGTGGCATACGTGATGCTAAATACCTGCAGCCAGAGCAATACCATTGATGCAGAAGGGAGTCTTCTAAAGGCGAAGTAGGTCCACTGTCCCCTTATCAGACATTATTCCCACAATAACACTTACCTCTTTGTGATTGCAGACTCTCCCACCTCTAGGGAGCTAACTACATTGTAAGGCCAATAAAGTCTTCCTAGGGGTTATGGGGTTTTAGAAGGAATCGGTCCCCACCAGCTTCTTTCCACGCTCTCACACTGTGCAACTTTGATCGGCAAGAAGTAGAATGACAGTAAGGTCACTATAATACATACTATGGTGCACAGATTACACATTGTGCATATTTAATAACATATGTGATGCTTACCCTGACTATCCTGCAGTTGCTCACAGTGTCACTTTTTGTCACTTACAATGGGAAAAGATTAGCTCGGTTTCACCAATTCTATTATTAATTTGTCTTCTCATATGTGCACTAAGTGCTGATCTCAATCGCTCATTGGCTGATTCATTCATAAATGCTGAAATTGATTCTTTTTATTCTTTTTTTTCCTTTAAAGAGTACTAAATTTGTCACCTGTGACGATAGCAACATCCCTATTGAGTGAACAAATTATGATGCTGTACAGTGCTGGGTACCCCAGTAACTTATTAATAATTCTCAGCTAGGAGTAGATTAGCCGACCTGCCCATCAAACTCCCCACAAGATTGCTCTGATGCATTTTTAAACAGAATAACCCTGATTCCTATTTGCTGTCAGGAACTTGTCTCGTCCCTTTTTGAACACTGTTATAGTTTTTTGCTCCACCACCCTTACTGATAATCTGTTCCGCATGTTGAACAGCCTTTTATCGGAAAAAGATTGCCTAAATTTCCTAATTCTTTTGTCATCCTTACTTGGAAATTATATTCCCTTGTTCGTGAAGTTAATGCCTTCCTTGATGCCACTTAATTTCTTCTGCAGTTCCTGCTCCTCTCACTTCCTGACAACTACTTTGCTAATGAGCAAAGCTGATAGGTCTCAGCCCTGAATATTTGCTGCTGGTGAGCCAGCACTTCATCAATAAATGCAGAGCTAGTGCAGTCAGGAAATTACTTCTATGGTTAACAACCATATCTCTCCTATTCCTCTACTCTCCGCAGCTGTTTCAACAGCTACAACTGCTTTTATTGCAATGATTAGAGGTGGTAAAGTACTTAGTAGGTACCTATTACATTATTTCATCGTTCATTTTGTATTGCTGATAACAGGATCAGTGTGAGGCATTAAAGGGCTAGAAATCGCGTCGCGTTTCATCCGTTTTACAGGCCTCAATGACACCTGAAAGACATCTAACCTGATATTGCGTCGGTTGGTTATTCAAGCATCCAGGAGGCTGTGTAAAATCTTGCATATGCTAATGAGTGGCCGAACAGCTGTTTTAGAACATCTCAGGGGTATTGGGCTTACCTAAGTAGAGCTGCCTTAGGGCCTGCTCCACTCAGGTTTTCCAGGCATGGTTACGGCCTAACAAGTGGCTGGCATCAAAAATGTAAGTTTGTTTTTAATATTTGGTGTGGAGCCAGGAGGAGAAAAATGCTCCTCCTGAATCCCCCGCACCCCTGAAGGCTGCAGCTGGCCTGCGATTGCCCCACTGTCCTTCTCCTCCCCCTGACTTATAATCAGGCCACTGCTGACAGATGATGGCCACTCGCCGAAATAATATTAACAAGGCCCGAGGCTCAATACTGGGCCAGCTGGTTGGCTTATGTGCTCTGTGCATGGCACCCATTTCAGGCCAGAAAGCAGGCCAAAAGGATTATCATCCAGCAGAAGCTCAGGTTGAAATTGGGTTGCACCACTACCTCTAATTATTTACTTCATTAACAGTAGAAATGGAAGAATTTGACTCATAATGTTTAAGCAATTGAATGGCATTTTCTGACACATTTGATATTGTAGCAATAAGTGTGTATAGTAAGTGGGAAAATAGTTTACTCAACAACTTTGTAACAGTTCCCTTTAAAGAAATCCCAGTTTAATTGAGAGTGAATGTGCAGATACAGTAGTGAAACCAGACTCTTGTAATACAAAGTTCAGCCTTTTTGAAGAACCACACTTTTTCCACATATGCTTTAGGAAATTAGGAACAATTACACCAGAAATCATGAGCAAGCAGTAATTCATTTTAATTGGTAGTCTTGAATTTTTACACGGGAGGAAATCCTAATTTTTTTATTTGTGGGAGGATCTTGTTGCATATAACAAGCTGGCAATAGTTTCCAGGTAACTATAAATGTCAAATGCTAAATGATTTTAGTTATGCTACGATGAGAGCTCCAAAAAATGGTTTCAAACCTACTTGATATATAGAAATATCTCAGAAATTTTCATCACTCACAAAATTTGAACAGAAGTGGTTTATCATTTTGGTTGTACTAAAATTTTGATTAACATACAAGCAAAATGTTAACTGTGCTGTCATGCTGTTTTTGTTAACTTGGGAAAGTCTGTCAATATATTACAATGCTGGGTTTTTATTGACTCCAGATGATGAGGTATGGTGCTGAAAGCTATGGGAAAACATTGGTAAATTGAGTTTCCTGAGCATCTGAGCCTGCCACGCTACATCCAGATTCCGCTTAATCTGACTATTGAGAAGTAAACAAAGGAGTGGTCAAGTTTTATAATCCTCTAAACATGGCTGGACTTTCTGAAGAAGCTCTTATTTTTAATCTGATGATGTGACTGGGCATTTATAGATGTTAACCTTTTACCTTTGATAGGAGACTTTAGATGCCCCCTCTATTCAACCCCAAGAAAAAAATTCAATTGACGGTTTTATTTTTCTAGAGTCCAAAGGGTTAACATCCCCCTCTCCACTAAACTTGTGCAGACAAAGAACTTAGCAACACAGGTATATCTAGACCGTGTGAATTTGGATTGATGATTTTTACTCTGTATAACTGTTGTGAATATTAATATTAATTAAATAAATATATGTGTGTGTGTATATATATATATATATATATATAACCAACTATTATAGCTGTTTCTAAATTCAAATAGGCCAAGTATTGTTTAAGTAATAATGATAGTATAAATCATAAGTAAGTGTGTTGTCATGCAAAAGATTTAGAAAAATGTTAGTTTAACAGATGAGACTCCCATCCAGCTACACCTGCTCTCACCCTGCACCAATAAAACAGGAGAAATGGAGAGTCCTTCCTATTTGATTTCATTATGGTAGTATATCATCTAAAACTACCTGAGGATCTGATATTTCAGCTTAAATACCATTGCAGTCAACATCACAGGCCCTCCCAGAAAGGCAGTGACGTGATCTTGGTATTAGAGTTGGTGGTAATGTAACCAGGTGGCCCGCTTGGAATCAGGCAGCGAGTAGATGCAATGCAGGCATGTTTGTAGAAGAGATATTATTCTCATCTAGTTACTTCCAACTGGACTTGCAACTGACAATAAACTAAAGGTTCCATTACTTGCGGCGAAAAGCCTCTCTCCAGACAGCTTTAGGGAAAGACTGGAAGTGCCCAAAGCTCGCAGAGATGGAATGCACATTTGAGGCAAACAAAAACGCCAATTATATGGTGTCCAAACTTTTAGAAAGTCCCTTATGGGAATCTCAGCTGTATACACAACCTTCGAAAAACATAATCCACAAATTTCTAGATAAAGTTAATTAGAAAGGATTGCACTCTGCTCACAAGTCTCCCTATCTTATCTAATTTTGAAAGAAATATTCTCTGTCTACAACTTTCTGGAAAGAATAATCATAGTATTGCTGTGTGATGCTAATCCAGTAATGATAATCTCAATGGGCCCAAATTTGATGAAGGCCTCTGCCCACCCAAGTGCCGCCCAAAGAACCGCCGATGACCGTGTTGGGCGGCGTTTTCATCAGCAAGGTCCCTCGAAGGCTGGTGGGCAGCAAAGCAGCGACGTAAGTCGCCAATCTGGGCAGGAGCCAGCTGGAGCTCTCATTCTTGGTGGCAAATGCACTTGCCGCCCAAGTACCGCTGAGGATGGAGTCGGGCCCACAGAGGGTCGACCACCTAAAAATAAAAAGCATCAAAAAATATAGATCTGACAACCTTCAGGGGATCCCATACAGGGAAGTCCCTGTAAAGAAATAAATTAAAAAAGTCACTAAATTGTTATCCCCCATTTTCACACTTATCATTGAGGAAAGAGCAGCCTCTACGCAATGGTCCACCGCCGTTCTTCCGCCGACTCCAGGCGAATCCCCCATGCACCAATCTGGCATCTCGGCAGGTGGGAGTCTACTTACGCGCAACGGCCGTCCGCTGACGTTGGCGGGCGCTTCCCGGCGACTTTCCCCTCCCGCCTGCTCCAGGCCATGCCGAAAGTGGCACTGAGTGGTTCGAGCAAAGGAATGTCAGCTGCAGTGGGTGGTGAGTTCATCGACTTCGGCCCCTATGTGATGATATGAGACAATGGGGAATTACCAGTGTCATTAGCAACTCGGGTTAACGACTGCTGAAAATAGATGAAGCGCTACTGGAGAAAAATTCACACTGGTGAAAGATTTTTATCCCAGCGCTAACTTACTGTGTAATGACCTCAGGCATGGAAGTCGAAGTTCCCATCCAGGAGCGATATTCCAGCTTCTAACAGCCTCTGGGAGTGAGGCTGTGGAGTATGCAAGGAATTGTGGGTAATTAAAATGGCCATGAATTAAAAGC
Source organism: Pristiophorus japonicus (assembly GCF_044704955.1). NCBI lineage: Eukaryota > Metazoa > Chordata > Chondrichthyes > Pristiophoridae > Pristiophorus > Pristiophorus japonicus. The sequence goes on from NC_091978.1 coordinate 205,117,325, forward strand.
ACAATGCGTTCAGAACAAAGAAAAGATTAAAATGAAGTGAGCAATTTTCAGTCCTTACTGCCTTAAAAAAAATATAAAAAATTTGTTTATAATAGGAGCATTCAGCTCTTAGAAATCCCTTCCAGAACTCAAAAAATGGTAAATTACTTCATCACTAACACAAATGGTTCAGCAAGCCAGGGAAAGGGCACCCAGGGTCTCGCACGCAGCTCTCCACCTTTGTGCATGGGGTCAACACTTCAAGAGAGGTCCTCTACCCACAAGGGCCCTCCAGAAAAATCCATGTGGGACCACAGCACTGAGGCCATTACTGACAGCAGTGTCGCCCTCACCTCCTGACTCCAGTCCCAAAGAAGCTTCATAACCTCAGACCACTGGTCAAGGTCAGTTAATGCATCTTCAAAAGAAGTCTCCTACCAACTGCACCACTAGCCTCACACACTTCTTAATGCATGACCCCCCCGCACAATCACTCACCTACCTACAATCTGTACCAAACACAAGGCACACCTCCCATTCCTAGCTTCACCTCACCTCCTTAGAGGAGGCGTTGCTGACCATTCTTGACAGGGGCCTGGCTGAGCCCTTGGCCAGCAGCGGAGCTCAAAGAATACAAGTTACTGATATCCTCATGTGTTATCCTCCTTCTCGCAGGCACTTCTTGCTTTCCTGCCCTCTCTTCACCACAACTCCAGCCTTGTGCCTTCCTCATTTCACATACCCAAGAAATGCAGCCTGCCCAGCCATTGGTTGGCCAAGAAGAGGGAGAGGAGATAGAAGAAAAAAAAACACTGCCACTCTGTTATGTATTTAACCCTTTGTAACCTGCATGACACCTGACTATCAGAGGGCCCACCTGTTGGAATCCCAAGGGATCCCAGCATCCCTTGGGAGCACGGTATATAAGAAGGCCACCCACGAGGTACCTGCACTCTGGAATCTTATTAAAGGAGCTAAGGTCACACTTGCTCATTACACACAGTACTCAGTTTCAGCCTCAGAGAGTATATCACACTCAATTTCACACTCCCAGCCACCAGCTCCTTGACCAGCAAAGCCATCTGCAGTGTCCCCCACTGAAAGTCAGCAGCCTTCCACCAGTCATGCTGCTGGGGTAGCACTGTGTGACATCAGTCAGCTAGACAAAGGTACACACAAGACGGTCACGAAGGGAATGCATAAAGGTGATGAGTTGATTTCTTGATGTCAAATTGGATGGATCGATGTATAAAGTTGAATTGGAAAGTTTGCTTACTGGTGGCTTTTATTTCAGCATTGTGGCCAAGAGGATGCTGCGATGGTCAGTAACAGAGGAAGGGTGAGGTGAGGGATTAATGTTGAACGGGGAATTGGGGTTGTGGTCACTGGTATGACAGGTGGATGATTTCATCCCAGATATCCCAGCCAGAAAGGAGCTGTCTGGGTTGCATCTTTCCTTCTGCTTCTTCCTTTTCTGTTTCCACGTCTTCTGCATCTTCCTCTTCCCGCTGTGAGCAGATGCTGCAAATCTGAAATGACATCATAAAATGCTGGAAATCCATGGAGAGAAAGAGAGTCACATCTCAGGTCAAGATGCTGCCTGACCTGCTGAGTATTTGCAGCATTTTCTGTGTTCTCAGAGGCCTCTCTTTACCATCCAAGGCCTTGCAAGCGTCCAGCAAGAAACCCATCACACAAAAAAAACTTTTAACATGTATTGCAGGAAGCCAGTGCAAAAGCTTAAATGCAAACTTACCTGAAAGATGTGTCTCCCTTTAAGAGGTGCTGACAGCACCTCTGTGAGTCTGCTTGCACGCTGGGTTTACCTGGTGTGCTTAGTCACCGCTACCACATTTAAATCTGTAGGATTTTTTGAAAAATAATTTTAAACATCTTAATCCGGGGCAATATTTGCATAACTAATTTAAAGTGTTTGTGCATCATTTTTTATTTTTAAATATTTAATTTAAGATTTATAATAACCCTTATGCTAATGAAAGGCCCTGCGCCTTCTTTTTCCAGCTGTGACAGTTTTGTGAGAAATTGTTGGGCAGTTATTGGGCAAATAGCGATACCGATTTTAGTTTTGGCGTACCTCGACTGATTGTAAGTTCCGGGTTTCGGGTATAAGCGCATGCGGAAACCCAAAAGTTGCGGGGCCTTTCCGACAGCCTCCGCTATGCCATCAAAGACAAAGCAATGTCAGGGCCATTGTTTTGTCAATTAATACTAATCCAGTCATTTATCAGACATCAGAAATGAGAATGGTGAAGTAGAAATGAGGATAAATATCTATATATGTAATTGGAGTGTGATTGATAGTGAGGAAGAAAGCTGTAGCCTTCAGGAAGATATCAATGGATTGGTCAGGTGGGCAGAACAGTGGCAAATTGAATTTAACCTGGAGAAGTGTGAGGTAATGCACTTGGGGAGGGCTAACACGGCAAGGGAATATACATTAAATGGTCGAATACTGAGAAGTGCAGAGGAACAAAGGGACCTTGGAGGCCTTGTCCACAGATCCCTGAAGGTAGCAGGAAAGGTAGATAAGATGGTGAAGAAGGCATACGGAATACTTGCCTTTAATAGCCGAAGCATAGAATATAAGAGCAGGAAGGTTATGCTTGAACTGTATAAAACACTAGTTAGGCCACAGTTCTATTACTGTGTACAGTTCTGGTAACCACATTACAGGAAAGATGTGATTGCACTAGAAAAGTTACATCGGAGATTTACGAGGATGTTGCCAGTGTTATATCTCAAATAAAGCAATGTGATTGAGTACTGTAGACATGAGTAAGTGTGACCTTAGTCTCCTTATTCTGACTCCAGAGTGCTGGCACAGTATGGGAGGCCTGCTTATATACAGTGCTCCCAAGGCATGCTGGGATCCCTTGGGACTCCAACAGATGCGCCCTCTGGTGGCAGTAGAATGCTGGTTACATGGTGTTGCATACATAACATCACTCTCCCCCAAAGTCAATAGTACACTTATTTACAGGATGAGACGATCTGGGGCTTTCCACTCCCGAGTCGATTGTCTTGGTACAAACACAGGAACAGGTGAGCTGGTTGGGCCTTCGCTGGGCTGCTACACAGCTGGCCTTGCTGGGTTACTGGAGATGATGAGTTCGGCTTTGTGGTCAACAAGTCGGTTGCCACTTGTGTGTGTATTGGAGAGTCGAAGCTGGTGGTGTCTTCTTCAGGTTGCTCGTGGCTGCCTGTGAATCGCAATTTGGTCTGGTCCAAATGCCTTCTGCAAGTTAGTCCATTTGCAAGTTTGACCTCAAACACCCTACTCCCTTCTTTGGCTACGACAGTGCCAGCAAGCCATTTGAGACCATGTCCATAGTTGAGTAAAATACAGGGTCATTGACTTCAATATTGCATGACAAATTTGCGCGATCATGGTACATGCTTTGTTGATGCCGCCTGCCCTCGACATGATCATGGAGATCAGGGTAGACTAGAGAGAGCCTTGTTTTGAGTGCCCTTTTCATGAGCAGTTCGGCAGGGGGATTCCCGGTGAGCGAGTGGGGTCTTGTGCAGTAGCTGAACAGGACTCGGAACAGGTGGGACTGCAGGGAGCCTTCTGACACACGTTTCAAACTTTTCTTGATGGTTTGGACTGCCCGTTCTGCCTGGCCGTTACATGCGGGCTTGAACGGGGCAGATGTGACGTGCTTGATTCCATTGCAGGTCATGAATTCCTTGAATTCAGCACTGGTGAAGCACGGCCTATTGTCGCTGACAAGGACATCAGGCCGTAACATAACATCACTCTCCCCCAAAGTCCCCACAAATTCTGACCGTGCCATCGCCCTTGAGAACCGGAACAATCGGACTGGCCCACACGTTGAACTCAACCGGTGCGATGATGCCCTCTCATTGCAGCCTGTCTAGCTTGATCTTCACTTTCTCTCACATCATGTATGGCACCGCACATGCTTTGTGATGGATGGGTCATGTACCGGGAACCAAGTGGATCTGCACCTTCGCCCCAGAGAAATTTCTGATACCTGAATCAAACAACAACGGGAACTTATTCAAAACCTGGGCACATGAGGCGTCGTCGACAGACAAAATCGCTCGGATATCGTCCCAGTTCTAGTAGATTTTTCCCAGCCAGCTTCTGCCGAACAGTGTGGGTCATCTCCTGGTACAATCCATAGTGATAGTTCGTGCACCGCTCCATCATAGGAGACTTTTACTGCTGCACTGCCAATTACAGGGATCAGCTTTTTTGTGTAAGTTCTCAGCTTGGTCTGAATAGGGCTCAGCTTGGGCCTTTGTGCCTTGTTGCTCCACAGCCTCTCGAAGGCCTTTTTGCTCATGATAGACTGACTCGCACCCGTGTCCAATTCCATGGGTACTGGAATTCCGTTCAGTTCAACTTTTAACATGATCGGTGGACATTTCGTGGTGAGGGTGTGTACCCCATCAATTTCTGCCTCCTAGGTTCGAATCTCTAGTTCAGTTTGATCCACCATGGATCGGTCTTCCTCTACAACGTGGTGGTTTGCTGGGTTTGCAGTTCGTCTGCACATTTGCTGGAGGTGTCCCATTGTTCCACAGCCTTTGCACGCATAGTGTTTGAAATGGCATTGATGGGCTCGATGATCACCTCCGCAACGTCAACAAGGTTAATTGCCTCGCATTCACACTTAATGGTGGACTCTGAGTCATCTGAGGTCGTGCAGCTGCAGGCGTGTACATTCTGCCATATGCATTCCTGCCTGAAAGCGACGTCACTTTGTATACAGTACTTGCCGATGCATCTTTATGCTGCAAAATTTGTTTGGTGTTATCACTGGTGGACATAAATGCCTGGGCTATCGTTATGGCTTTGCTCAGGTTCAGTGTTTCAACACTCATTAGTTTGTGAAGGATAACCTCATGGCCAATGCCAAGCACAAAAAAGTCTCTTAGCATTTGCTCCAGGAATCCATCAAATTCACAATGTCCTGTAAGGCGCCTTAGTTCGGCGACATAGCTCGTCTGACTCCTGGCCTTCAGACCGATGACATGAATAAAATCGATACCTTGCCATCAGAACGCTCTCCTTCGGATTTAGGTGCTCCCGGACCAGCATACACAGTTCTTCATATAATTTGGTTGTTGGTTTCACCGGAGCAAGAAGATTCTTCATGAGGCCATAGGTTGTTGCCCCACAGACGGTGAGGAGGATGGCCCTTTATTTGGCAGCGTTCTTATTCCCTTCTAGCTCGTTGGCCATGAAATTTTGGTCGAATTGTTCCACAAAGTCTTCCCAATCGTCACCTTCTGAGAATTTCTCCAGGATACCAACAGTTCTCTGCATTTTCGCGTAATGGTTCGTTATCTATTACTCGTCGTCAGTTGTTATGTCTCAAATAAAGCAATGTGACTGAGTACTGTAGACTTGAGTAAGTATAACCTTAGTCTCTTTATTCTGATGCCAGGGTGCTGGCACAGCTTGGGAGGCCTGCTTATATAGTGCTCCCAAGGGATGCTGGGATCCCTTGGGACTCCAACAGATGCGCCCTCTGGTGGTGGTAGAATGCTGGTTACAAGGTGTTGCATACATAACAGCCAGGACTTGAGAATGTTAGCTATGAGGAAAGATTGGATAGGCTGAAGTTGTTTTCTTTGGAACACAGGAGGCGGATGGGAGATTTAATTGAGGTGTATAAAATTATGAGGACCTAGATTGAGCAGATAGGAAACCCTCATTGCATTTAAAAAGTACTTGAAGTGCCATAACCTATTGGGCTATGGATCAAGAGCTAGAAAGTGGGATTAAGGTGAATAGCTCGTTTTCAGCTAGCACAGACATAATGGGCAGAATGGCCTCCTTCAGTGCCATAATTTTCAAAGGTTCTATGATTTTATAATGTAGGGTAACATTAAGTGCTGATCAACTTTCAGCAGAATCCCTATTTTTGGTACGCCAATTCCCCTCATCTACCGTGATGTTTCCTCATTCCCCCTGGGATGTCCAATGTCTCCTCACCCCTCTCAATATCCCCTCACCCCCACGATGTCCCCTCACCTACGCGATGTCCCCTAACTCCTTCAAAGTCCCTTCACCCCTTCAATGTCCCCTCATTCTTTCAATGGCCCCTCACCCCCTCAATGTCCCCTCACTCCTTTAATATCCCCTCACTCCCTCAATGTCCCCTCACTCCCTCAATATCCCCTCACCATTTCAATGTCCCCTCACCCCCCGCGATGTCTCCTCACCCACTCAATGTCCCCTCACACCCGCGATGTCCCCTCACCCCCTCAATGTCCACGCACTCCTTCAATGTGTCCTCACCACCGCGATAAGAACATAAGAAATAGGAGCAGGAGTAGGCCATTTGGCCCGTCGAGACTGTTCCGCCATTCAATAAGATCATGGCTGATCTGATCATGGACTCAGCTCCACTTCCCTGCCCGCTCCCCATAACCCTTTACTCCCTTATCACTCAAAAATCTATCTCCGCCTTAAATATATTTAATGACCCAGCCTCCACAGCTCTCTGGGGCAGAGAATTCCGTAGATTTATGACCCTCTGAGAAAATAAATTTCTCCTCATCTCAGTTTCAAATGGGCGGCCCCTTATTCTATGCCCCATAATTTTAGTTTCCCCAATGAGTGGCTATACCCTCTCTGCATCCACCTTGTCAAGCCCCCTCATTATGTTATAAGTTTCAACAAGATCACCTCTCATTCTTCTGAACTCCAATTGTGTAGGCCCAACCTACTCAACCTATCCTCAAAATGTAACTCCCTCATCTCCGGAATCAACCTAGTGAACGTTTTCTGAACAGCCTCCAATGCAAGTATATCCTTCCTTAAAAACGGAGACCAAAACTGTACTCAGTACTCCAGGTGTGGCCTCACCAATATCCTGTAGCAGGACTTCTCTGCTTTTATACTCTATCCCCCTTGCAATAAAGGCCAACATTCCATTTGCCTTCCTGATTTCTTGCTGTATCTGCATACTAACTTTTTGTGTTTCATGCACTCTCACTGTACTGCATCAATTTGTCATTTTTCTCCATTTAAATTATAATTTGGTAATCTATGAATTCTGCCAAAGTGGATAACCTCATATTTTCCCACATTATATTCCATCTGCCAAATTTTTGGCCACTCACTTAGCCTGTCTATAACCCTTTGCAGATTTTTTGTGTCCTCCTCACAATTTGCTTTCCCACCCATCTTTGTATCATCAGCAAACTTGGCTACATTACACTCGGTCCCTTCATTCAAGTCATTAATATAGATTGTAAATAGTTGAGGACCCAGCACCGATCCCTGCGGCACACCACTAGTCACTGTTTGCCGACCAGAAAATGACCTATTTATCCGACTCTCTGTTTTATGTTAGTTAGCCAATCCTCTATCCATGCTAATATATTACCCCCAATCCCGTAAGCTTTTATCTTGTGCAGTAACCTTTTATGTGGCACCTTATCGAATGCCTTCTGGAAATCCAAATACACCACATCCACTGGTTCCCCCTTATCCACCCTGCTCGTTACATCCTCAAAGAACTCCAGCAAATTTGTCAAATGTGATTTTCCTTTCATAAAACCATGCTGACTGCTTGATTGAATCATGCTTTTCCAAATGTCCCGCTTCCTTAATAATGGACTCCAGCATTTTCCCAACGACAGATGTTAGGCTAACTGATCTATAGATTCCTGCTTTTTGTCTGCCTCCTTTTTTAAATAGGGCCATTACATTTGCGGTTTTCCAATCTGCTGGGACCGCTCCAGAATCCAAGGAATTTTGGTAGATTACAACCATTGCTTCCACTATCTCTGCAGCCACTTCTCTTCAGACTCTAGGATGTAAGCCATCAGGCCCAGGGGACTTGTCTGCCTTTAGTCCCATTATTTTATCTAGTACTACTTCATTAGTGATAGTGATTGTATTACGTTCCACCCTCTTTATAGCCCCTTGATTAGCCACTCACCACCCACAATGTCCCCTCAATGTCCCATCACCCCCTCAATGTCCCATCACTCCCTCAATGTCCCATCACCCCCTCAATGTCCCCTCACCCACTCAATATCGCCTCAACCCTCTCAATGTCCCCTCACCCCCTCAATGTCCCATCACTCCCTCAATATCCCCTCAACCCTCTCAATGTCCCATCACCCCCTCAATGTCCCATCACTCCCTCAATGTCCCATCACCCCCTCAATGTCCCCTCACCCACTCAATGTCCCATCACCCACTCAATGTCCCATCACCCCCTCAATGTCCCCTTACCCCCTCAATATCCCCTCACCCACTCAATGTCCCCTCACCCCCCTCAATATCCCCTCACTCCCTCAATGTCCCCTCACCCACTCAATGTCCCCTCACCCCCTCAATGTCCCCTCACCCACTCAATGTCCCATCACCCACTCAATGTCCCATCACCCCTTCAATGTCCCCTTACCCCCTCAATATCCCCTCACCCACTCAATGTCCCCTCACCCCCCTCAATATCCCCTCACTCCCTCAATGTCCCCTCACCCACTCAATGTTCCCTCACCCCCTCAATGTCCCCTCACCCACCGCCATGTCTCCTCACCAAGGCGATGTCCGATTCCTCTCACCCACCCACCCCCCACATTGTCCCTTTTACCTCATAGACCTCCCCACAACACCTCCCACAATGTCCGCCTTACCAAGTAACCGTTCCCTGGCTGCTCCCCAGCCCAACACACAGTCCGCCTGTCAATTTGATTCATTGTTGGTCAGGAACCTGTTAGAATGTAAAACATGTCCTGCGTTAATTTCGGCAGAACCGTGAGTAACCCTTATTTCCGGTTTCCCATCCGAGTAGCCACTCCGCCCTCTGTACTTTTCTCGGCTCCGAGATATTTTTGGGCCCTTCAAATATCAGGACTGAAGGAGTTCAGAAGAAAGGAGGGTGACACAGTGGATGGACGTGTGATACATTGCTAATTTATGACCTTTATTTTCTCTTCAGCTGAGTCTTCCTTCTGGTATCAGCCCCATAGTTTGTAATTTAAAGCACAAATATCACTAAAGAGATTGCGGTGCCTGCAGCAAATCTTTTACTGTGTTCTCGGCCTTTTGGCTAAGATCATGCGTAACTGACCTGACAGGGGAGTAACCATGACCCCAACGTGGTTCTCCCTGGATCAGGAAGGTGATTCTCCTATGCTTTTTGGAAATAGGAGGTGGGTGGGGTGGCTTGACCCATCCACCTCCACGGAGGTGTGTGGGGGGCCTGACCCATCCACCTCCATGGCACGAACCTGGTATTGCAGTACTTCCAGGAACGGTGCTTGGGCTCTAGGCCTTTTGGCTAAGAGCATTGGCGCAGGGTGATCCTTGATGTGTGCAAGGTGACCTCTCCTGATATTTGTGATCTGACAAAGAATTGGAAAGATTGGCAACGAATTAAAAAAAAAACTCTTTTTACTGTACCATCACCGCGCACACTTTGCTAGCCTAGTGATTGTAGAACTGTCAGTGTAAGTAGATGAGTTAAAGAAATCCATTTTAAGTTAGAGAAGTTGCAGCCGTGAAGTGCATCTGGAGAAGTAGCGTGAGCGTGGAGATTGAAGGGCACATTATCAAGGCAAGAATGTTGGAATGTCAACAGGGTAGGTATAAAGCTTTTGTTAAGTTTCAGAATCTTGTGTATTTGAGTTTGGAGAATATACAGTGTTCCATCTCAAAAACAAAGAGGTACTGTATTACAGAATCGATTTGGTCTCAGTATTACAGTGTGAAAGAGTCATGTGCAAATCCAAAGTATTTTGCCATCCTGGAAAATCATTTTCTGGGCATCACATCACTTGTACATTGAGGATAATAGAGAACCGGATGGCTGATGTACCCCAATAGATTGACTGACAATATCTAAACATGGCTACAATACACCATACCTAGTATTTTATGAAAGCCTACAATGATATAATGGGGTGAATTTTATCCCCCAAAATGGGTTGGTTGAGTTTGGGTGAGATGTTAAAACTTTAAAAATCTCCAACCTGCCCACTTCCGTGTTTAACAAAGGCGGGACAAGGGGTGCACAACCAACCTGCTCCCAGGAGTCGGGTTGGCAATTTAGAAATTATAATGCGACTGGCAGCCTCAGATTTAACCTGCTTTGCAAGTTTAACCCTGGCCGGCCAGTCCTTCGGAAACCAGGCAGCTCAAGGAAGATGAGCACAGCTTTGGGGAGAAGGTAAGTGCCTTTACAACACTGCTAGTGAGCCAGGAGGAGCAGGAATGCACTCCCCACGGCTCCCGAGCTTTTACTCTAACCTTGGATCATACACCCCCCATCAGACCCCCTCTGACATTACAAAGACTGGGAGTGTGTGGGCAGGAATCAGATCCCACCCCGACATTCTCAGTAGCAGCTGCAGGTTCCTTACCTGGGGGAGTAGCCTGCTCCAGAGTCCTCCCCGCCGACTGGAAGCTAAGCTCATCAATCAGGCTGACTTGTGGGTGGGGATCATCTTAAAAAGAAATATGCACACTGTGAAGTCAGAATTCCACAACTTGCAGTGAAACCCAGTCGAAACTCCGTGCGCCCACCTATGTAACCCGCCGCCGTCAAGATCGGAGCCAACATTTCTCCTGTGTGACGAGTTGTTTCTCCTTGCTTTTACACAAATGATTGAACCACAACAGTGCCTTGTAACCTCCTAAGTGCAGATGAATGTGACCCCTTGTTCAGTTATGCTGCCTTCTTCTCTTTGTGAAATAATTAACAGCCCTATCTTGCGTTGGTACATTGCAATTACCTGTCTGGTTAGTCTAAATTTCCATGTACATTATTCCCTGTGCACTACGCCTTACATAAAGATAAATAATCAATAGCTTTTTAGATTATTTTCTTAAGTTTGTTTATTCCCTCCTCATTAGCACTCACATTTGCTCTTCTTCGTATTCCTGTCAGTGACTGAAGAAATGAAAGGCATTTTCCAAATGGCTATTGACCTGTAGCAGTTTGAGATTGTGGCTTATAAACTGGCACCATAAATCTTGTAAAATTGGAATATGGCAAATTGCTGAAAATAAGGAGATCTGTCACAGTAATTGGTAAAATTAGTGTTTTTGATCATTATCTGTAATCATTTATTACTCACTAAACCAGTATGGAATATGTAGAGTGGCACTGCAGCTATTAAAAGTGCCTTTTTAACACACAATACAATCGAAAGCTTTGGGGGGAAAATTACTAGTAATGAATAATTACTAGCAAGTTTGCAGATGACACTAAGCTGGGTGGCAGTGTGAGCTGCGAGGAGGATGATAAGAGGCTGCAGGGGGACTTGGACAGGTTAGGTGAATGGGCAAATGCATGGCAGATGCAGTATAATGTGGATAAATGTGAGGTTATCCACTTTGGTGGCAAAAACAGGAAGGCAGATCATTTTCTGAATGGTGACAGATTAGTAAAAGGGGAGGTGCAACGAGAACTGGGTGTCATGGTACATCAGTCATTGAAGGTTGGCATGCAGGTACAGCAGGCAATAAAGAAAGCAAATGGCATGCTGGCCTTCATAGCGAGGGGATTTGAGTATAGGGAGGTCTTGCTGCAGTTGTACAGGGCCTTGGTGAGACCACACCTTGAGTATTGTGTGCGGTTTTGGTCTCCTAATCTGAGGAAGGACGTGCTTGCTATTGAGGGAGTGCAACGAAGGTTCACCAGACTGATTCCCGGGATGGCAGGGCTGACATATGAAGAAAGACTGGATCGGCTAGGCTAATACTCACTGGAATTTAGAAGAATGAGAGGGAATCTCATAGAAACATATAAAATTCTGACCGGTTGGACAGGTTAAATGCAGGAAGAATGTTCCTGATGTTGGGGAAGTCCAGAACCAGGGGACACAGTCTAAGGATAAGGGGTAAGCCATTTAGGACTGAGATGAGGAGAAACTTTTTCACCCAGAAAGTTGTGAACCTGTGGAATCCTCTGCCACAGAAAGTTGTTGATGCCAGTTCGTTGGATATATTCAAAAGGGAGTTAGATGTGGTCCTTATGGCTAAAGGGATCAAGGGGTATGGAGAGAAGGCTTTGCGCGCAAGGCGCATAAGTGTCCTCTCGCCTGCCGAGCTGGCAGAGCCCTCCGGGCGGGAGTCGGCAGCAGCAAGGTGAAGGACCGCTGCATTGAGGCAGGTCTAATGCCAATGGTAAGTATAAAGACCTGCAAAAAAAGGTTAGTAAACTTCTTTTATTTATTTTTTTTGCAGTGATTCAGGTGAATGGGGTCCCCTGAAGGTTTTCCAGTGTTTTTTTCCTGTGCAAATTTCTATTTTTATGTGTTCCCCCCCTCCCTGGGCCCGACTCAATCCTCGGTGGCACTTTGGCGAGGATCGCATTAGCCGTCGAGATTGGGAGCTCCCGCCCGCTGCCACCCAGATTCATGGAGTAAGTTGTTTTTTTGCCGCTGGGCTGTCTTTGCAGATCTTTTGGAGGAATCACCCTTCCAAAGTACCACCAGGTCCCTCGGCGGTCATTTGGGCGGCACTTGGGCGGGCCTTAGCATTGACCAAGTTCAGGCCCCATGTCTCTGAAGCATATAGGTGGGCGGGTATCACTTCTGCTCAATAGACCATGAGCTTGGTGCCGGTTTTGAGATCCTGGTCTTCGAACACTCTTTTCCTCAGGCGGCCGAAGGCTGCACTGGCAAACTGAAGGTGGTGTTGGACTTAGTCATTGATGTCTGTCCTTGCTGATAGTAGGGCTCCCAAGGTATGGGAACTGATTCACATTGTCCAAGGTCTTGTCATGGATCTTGATAATCGGGGAGCTGTACCATGTGACGGGGGCAGATTGGTAGAGAACCTTTGTCTTATGGATGTTTAATGTAAGACCCAAACCCTCGTACGCTTCGGTGAAGGTGACAACGATGGTTTGGAGTTCGGACTCCGAGTGTGCACAAACGCAAACATCATCTGCATATTGTATTGCAATGACAGAGGTTGGAACAACTTTGGATCTGGACTGAAGGCGATGGAGGTTAAATAATTTTCCGCTTGTCCTGTAGATTAACTCTACTCCAGCGTGGAGCTTGTTAAAAGTGAAATGAAGCATTGCAGCGAGGAAGATTGAGAAGAGCATTGGTGCGATGACATAGTCTTGCTTGACCCCAGTCTGCACTTGTATTGGGTCTGTGGTGGATCCGTTGGTAAGAATCACGGGTTGCATGTCATCGTAAAGCAGGCGGAGGACGGTGACAAATATTTGAGGACAGCTGAATTTTAAAAGGACATTCCATAATCCCTCATGGTTGACAGATTCAAAGACCTTTGTGAGGTTAAAGAAAGCCATGTACAGATGTTGATGCTGCACCCTACAGTTTTCTTGGATTTGTTGCACAGTGAAGATCATGTCCGTTGTGCCCCTTAGTGGGCGGAATCCGCATTGTGACTCTGGGAGGAGCTCTTCAGCCACTGGGAGGAGACGATTGAGGAGGATTCTTGCGATGACTTTCCCTGTGGCAGACAGCAGGGAAACTCTGCCGTAATTACTGCAGTCGGATTTGTCCCCTTTCTTGAAGATGGTCACCATTATGCCATCTCTGAGATCCCCTCGCATCCTCGCCTCCTTTCAGATAAGTAAGGTAAGGTCATGGATTTGCACCAAGAGTACTTCTCCGCCATGCTTTAGTACTTCGGCGGGGATTCCATCTGCTCCTGAGGTCTTGTTGTTTTTTAGATGTTGGATGGCCTTTTCAACCTCATGTCGGGCTGGGATTGTGCCGAGGTGGTGGCAGGTAACATGCTTTGGGATGGAGTCAAGGACACTCATGTCAAAGACAGAGTCTTGGTTGAGGAGATCCTGAAGTTCTCCTTCCAGTGGGCGCTGACTGCCTCTCTGTCCTTGATGAAAATTGTTCTTGGCTCTCAGTGGGGTAGGACCTTGAGTGCTTGGGCCTTAGGTGGTCTTGGCTGCGCTAAAAAATCCACGCACGTCGTGATTGTCGGCAAGTTGCTGGTGCTTTTTCCACCCACCATCTGTTCTTTAGGTCCCGAGGTTTTTGTTGGACCTCGGCCTTCAGTTGTCTGTTGATCTACTTTCTTTTACTCGAGTTGTGATGTTATTTTCAATTCAAAAATGCCTTGCATTTGCGGTTTATTAGCTCCCTGATCTCCTGGTCGTTCTCATCGAACTAGTCTTGATGTTTTCTGGTAGAGTAACCAAAAGATACAGTATTTTGGGCCTATTGTATTTAATACATTAAATAGTAGGCTGTGTCTGTTAAATAACACTGTAGCAACGAACAAGAGGGCACAAAGGCATAAATAAATAGATAAATGTTTGTTCTAGTATAGTTAGCAAAAAAATAATTCAAGATCCCAGAACAGTGTTTTATCCATTTTAATTTGATGGATTTGTACCGCCGCTTAATTTTGTATCCCTTAAAACTTGAAGGGATGGCACATTTATTTTGCTGTCAGTACAAAAGAGATGGCACTCTAATCCGATTGCCTTGCTTGGACACGCCATTAGTACCAGAGCACAAAAAAGGGGCAATATGTTTTCGCCATCACTGGGCTGAGCAGCTGGATGCTCACACCCATGATGTAAAGACCAACAAAGTGGATTTTTATAAGTGGTTTGTACAAACTGTTCCCAGAAGTTACTGCCACCAGCTAATCATGGAAAGGACATAAAGAAAGACTTTCATTTGTATCGAGCTTTTCAAACCTCTGGACATCCCAAAGTGCTTTACAACCAATGAAGTACTTTTGAAGTGTAGTCACTGTTGTAATGTAGGAAACACAACAGCCACTTTGCGCACAGCAAGCTCCACAAACAGCAAAGATCATCTGTTTGAGGTTGTGGTTGAGGAACTTCAGAAAGTCCCATGAGATCTTTCTATGTCCATCTGAGAGGGCAGGTGGAGTTTCGGTTTAATGTCTTATCCAAAAGACAGCACCTCTAACAGTGCAGCACCCCCTCAGTACAGCCTACATTATATGCCCAAGACTCTAGGGTGGGACTTGAACCCACAACGTTCTGACTCAGAAGCATGAGTGCTATCAACCGTGCCACAGCTGACACATTTGCACGTGTGAAGGAGTCACCGCGGAACCATCTGGGTGAGAAACTGCCCCCAAAAAGAAACAGGACAGCTTCTCCATGACTCGGAGAACCCTTCAGAATGCGGGAATGTAATATGAAAGGACTATTAAAGTCTGTGAGGGGGGTGGATTTTTTTTGGGGGGGTCAATGGGCGCATTCGGTGGTGTGTCAAGTGGGAAAGCATTTTTTTGACAGTGGGTCGGTACGACGCTGTCAGCCTGCTGCCACGCGCTTTTCCCAGATATTGGGTCTGTCAGCGCTGAACAGACCTGACACGCAGCGGCAGGGGAATTCAGGTCATTATGAACTTGTTAACAATCCATTAAGAAGTATTTTGAGCTCACCTTACATTTTACAAGGTCGACCACAGGGTCTTCGCTGCTCCGGGATCACCTCTGCTAAGCAGGTCGGGAGTTGAATGGCCATGGAATCATCTCATTACTTGACAGCTGCAATTGTCTTATAAAAGCTCCCATCTCACAGCTGTTCAATTTCCAAGCTCAGAAGCTGTTGCTTACTGCATTTGGAAGACAGATTGAGCTTTATGCAGGTTGCAAGTGTTTGGAGTAAACTCTCTATCCACTGTCACCTCATTGGAATAACATCCTCTATCATGTCAACCTCACCTGCCTATTCCATCAGCATCGGTGTGCTTGAAATAATTTCACCTTGGTCCTCAGAATCCCACCACGATCAGCCCCAACAGCAAGATCACCAGGCACACCAGCATCACCAGGCAAGCCAGCATTACCAGGCACACCAGCAGTACCAACAACAACACTAACCTTCTCTGTAATCACCTAATGCTGCACAGGATACAGGACATCAGCACCTGACCACATTGCTACGTGGGAGGCCAGGGCGGGCCTCACCATGGCCAGATTTACTTCACTTGACACTGTACACCCTGGCTGCACATGATGCGCCAGGTTGGCATCACCCACACACCAGATCCATAAAGCATCCCTGCAATGCCTAAGCCATTCCTTTCACATGCATCATCATTGCGGGCGGGTACCATTATGTCTCACCATTCACTGCAACTCACTAAACCACTTCCAAAGGTGCACACAGGTCCAAGAACGCAAAGTGTTGAAAATAAAAGTTTCAATATTTGACACCGCATTAACAGAAACTTTACATGAACATTTCATAAAACATCCAAGTGCTAACCCTTGTGTGTTTTTTAGTTGGTATGATTGAACTAGGATGAGGGGTGGCTAGTGAGATGGTGAGATGATATTGGCCCTGAAATCCCGGTCCTCTGCTTCCCGCGGGCGCTCACCAGAAAATGGCTAAAAAGATCCGCACCTAACTTTTGCTGCTGCACCCACCAGAGATCCAGGTCCTGAGGCCTTCTCTCCCTGCGCATCGGAGCGTGTGCACGTCTGGACGGACATAGAGCTGGAGCTGGAGTCACATGGCACTGGGCAGCCAATCCAGGTAAAGTATTTTTTCATTCATAATAATGAGAATTCCGTAAGTTGGAGTTCTCATTATTATGATTCAGAAACACCCCCAACACTAAAACACAAAAAAATAGAAAAAAATCACATATTTAACATTAATTTAAATTAAAGTTAATAAATGTCTTGGAAAAAAAACATTCCGATTTTTAAAAACTTTTTAAAATTATGGTTTAAAATAAACTTACCGTAGTGGACAGGGTTTTTAAAACAATAAAATGTGATTTTTTACTTTTATTTTATTATGTTTTTGTATGTTTAAAAACTCATACGTCTGTAAAAGTAGGCTATGCATCTGCTTTTATCAGGCACAAGAGTTTTCAGGACATTTGCTGGGCAAGAGATGGGCAAATACTGCAATCTTGCCCATGCGAATGTCCTGGCTGTGGGGTTACGGAAGATCTGTTAAGTTAAAATTTGACAGATCGGGAAAGCCGGTTTTCGGCGCATGTGTATTGCGCGCTGAAAATCGGCTCTTGCAATGCCTTGTCGGGTCCGTATAAACTCCATACACCATAGAGAGGGGTGGCTGGAGGTGCAAGGTAAGTTGGTGTGAGTAAGAATGTGCAGGAGTAGGGTAGGGAAGGCAGAATGATGGGGATGTGATGAGTGGCACAGCAGGATGAGGTTGAGTGTGGCTTTGCAGTAACATTTCATGGTCTACTGAGATCATTGGAAGGTTTGGGCCACTGCAGCCAGGTCCTCCTGACAACATCACT
Source organism: Pristiophorus japonicus (assembly GCF_044704955.1). Lineage (NCBI taxonomy): Eukaryota > Metazoa > Chordata > Chondrichthyes > Pristiophoridae > Pristiophorus > Pristiophorus japonicus. Next base: position 205,134,536 of record NC_091978.1, read on the forward strand.
GCTTGTGTCCTCCTGTGCAATGTGCAAACAGGTCGCCTGGGGAGGTCTCTTCCGTCCATTGGAAGGGAAGAGAACCTCCCTGTATCTGGAGGGAATAATGGGAGAGCCTGGGTGCAGCGTGCACCTCTGTGCAATGCTGTCAGTGTTTGCATCACCTCAATGATGCAGAACACTGACAGTATAACTGTTAAAATCAATTTGCGCCTGATCCTCTTAAGGAAACTTGCTGATGACGTGTCATCAAATGATATCATCAGACCCGCTTCCTTCAATTAGCTGGGAACCTCACTGGGCAGGCTTAACAAGCCCAATCAGGGGAAAATCATTTTGGACAGCGGGCTGGAGCCGGCAGCAAGGCCAGGACCAGCCACCGAGTCGCCGCCGCAGAACCACCGAGGTAGGGGAAGTCGTGGCCATTATTGCTCAAAATTAACTTAATGCTTTCTGAGTTAACTTTTCACAGATAGTTTCATACTTCGTAACATTCCTTCCATCAAGCCCTCGAGCACATTCAATTTAACTTTAAATTTTAAAGTTTCCTCAAATCGGCCCGAGTTATGTCTTCTGTAAAATTCTTCAATTATAATGGCATTAAAATAACTTGCATATATAGCCGGTTTGACCACATGAATTTGAAGTCTCCCAAGGAACTACAAACCCACAATCGTTTTTAAATCAGAATAAAGGGTTTCTAAAAATAATTTTAACCTAAGCCTATAAATAGTATGTTGAAGGCACATGCATAGTGAAATACTACTATCCCCTGAATCATTTCTAACGTGTGTGGATTCAAACATTATTGTCCAAATAAATCACTGGAAAGACTGTTCAGCAATATAAACAAGCCTTTCCTCCTAGATTTTGTTAAAACAACTGCTTATGCTGTCAGCAAATAAATACAGAATCTTAATTAAGTTTTGACAGTATTTTCACAAGTTGGATTTGAACATTATGAAGAATGCTGTGACATATGCCAACACTCTTGAACATTTCTGTTTGTTAGATCACTGAATCATTCAAAAGCATTTCCTGTTACGTATGCATCTCAGGTTATCTATCACTTAAGACAGAGTGATGCTCTGTTGCATGCTGATTAGAAAATATCTTCTGTAGTGGACTGGTGCCGCATTTGGTTAGAATACTGCCATCCAATCTTTGGAACCAAAATTCAAACACAGGCTAGATATAATCAAGATCTCCACTCCATCCTTTGGATGAAAGTGTTAAACTCAAGACGTGTCTGCCTGTTCTGGTGATTCAAGTGCTCATAATGCTACTTGAAAATGAGCATGGAGTTCTTCCAGTGTCTTATCCAATATTCCTCCATCAAAAACAGATTAACTGTTCATTTAGCGCACTGCTATTTGTGAAACCTTACTGCATGCAAAATGGCTACCACATTGACCCATATAACTGTGCAATATAATTTATTCGATAATAACATGCTTTGGGCTGCTTTTGAAATATATGATAAGGCGTTACATAAATCCTCTTTCTTTGTTTCTTGAAAAGGCCCCAATAAAATACATTTTGAAGTTTAAAGTTGTTTTTTGGAGGGCATGAATCCAGACTACAAAATCACATAGGAGTCTGAAACAAAATCATCCAGTCAAATTACTATCGCGCAAATGTACTTAAAGTATGTTCTCAATAGGGTGAACATTTCAACGAGTTTACGTTCTTGGTTTTTAAAGCTTTTAGTTATGGTGATTTTAGTGAAATTTAAAACTCAGTATTAGAGAACACTTTATACTATGTTAGACATTTTAATTCTGAAAAGAGTTCAAGATTGAGGCTGTCAATTTAAAGATAGTTTTTAGTGTTACAGAATTGATCTTGGACTTATAGCAAACTTGTTGATAAGGCCATAATGTTTTTTCATTTAGTTCCTTAATACACATGATGCACCTTCACCAACTCAGGCTCCACTGTAACTTCAGAGATATGGGGGAAACATCCTCTTACAAGGATTTACTGTAAGGGGTAAGTAAGGTTAAAGTTAGAACTTTAACAAACACTTTCTATCTGATTTATTTGAGATTTGTTTGAAGTAAAATAATTACAGGGAAAATATGTGCTGTGGCAGCAGAGAGTTTTCAAGGAACATTTAGAATAATAAATGTTGAGTTTTCTTTTAATTTAATAAAAAATGTTTTGTGCTGTACAGTTGGAATTAATTTTGTAATCGAGATACAAGCAGGTTAACTAACCAAGCATGTTCATGTGACCAAAAAGCTAAAACATCTATTAAAATTTTTCCCAGCATCCAATCCTTTTCTTTGGACTTGAATTCACTGCAATGCCACAGGATGTTGGTGCTTACGACAGATGGTACTTGCATTGTGGACTAATTTGATCCAACTACTGGTGAAATATACATTGCCAGCACTGGTGCCAATTCTTGTAGTGGAGTTTTGGCAGTCACCCACTTTGCGTGTGATACACAACCTTACAACATTTTTTGAACTAACATTCTGGAAACAATTAAACTATGCAAGAAGTTACTTCCAAATTCCGTTAATTTTTTAACAATTACCATTTGGTCACCCACACAATATTTTTTTATAAATGGCTTGACATTTAATGCCCTAAGCAAGTGAAGCAGTTCAAGTTTCACTGCTGAGCAAGAGTTTAGTGTTGTGGATAATTAAGAAGTGTACAATTTAATGCTTTTAAAAAATGTTTTTGCTTCCACTCACTTGACAGCAGGATTGAATAAAAGCCACAAATGTGATGGGCTGCACACAGAGCTGGCGCTCTTTTCATAGTTGAGAAATCTGAATTAAAAGAACAATGTTGGTGTCAAATGTGAACTACTGTTAATGATGTTATTGTGCAAACATTTAGCATGCTTATATCAAATTCTTCCTCTGTTATTTTAAACAAGATGGCTAACCTATTTATTTTAAATGGGTTAACAACATTGTTAAAAAACAAGAGAGAGGAATTTGAAATAAATACATCGTGTTCAAATGATAAAATTGCAACAGTAATTTCCAAACTTTGCTGTTCCTGCTTTAGACAAGTCTTACAGTTGTGGCATGAGAAAGAATACTGTATACTTGATGATGTTCAAAGATTCTGGTTTATATTTCAAACTTCCTGTAGCCATTTTGAAAGACCATATATTGATGAAGCTGATTAAAAGTTATAAATCCATTTTTTTCAAGCACGTGGAATTTTGCCCAGTCTTTAAATATAATAAAGACGTGAGTTGTTGAAAGCAAGAAAAAAGCTATAAACACAAGAGTAAAGAATTTCTCCATGGTGTGATGCCAGCGGAAACTGGATCTGTCAGACTCCTGCTCCTTGTTCCTTTCCCCATAACTTGTACTCTCTGCCTGCCCCTAGTGCCTTGAGAAATTTTGAGAGCATGTCTAGGGGTGTTCCCAGGCTGTCCCAGGAATTTCCTCCAACTCGCCATGAGGAGCCTTGCTGAGAGTGGTTGGTAACTTTTAGCAAGGTACCCCTCCGTTTCCTGCAGTGAATGAACCTCCTTTATTCAGTCTGATTCTGGCCTCAGTGCCACTCCCTCCGCAAAGGGGCAGAGTCACCCCAGCACCACTTCTACAGTGTGGTGGGCACATCTAATTTTTTTAATTCATTCATGTGATGTGGGCTATCACTGGCAAGGCCAGCATTTATTGCCCATCCCTAATTTGCGCTTGAGAAGGTGGTGGTGTGCTGCCTTCTTAAACCGCTGCAGTGTGTGCGGTGAAGGTACTCCCACAGTGCTGTTAGGGAAGGAGTTCCAGGACTTTTACCCAGCGATGATGAAGGAATGGTGATATACTTCCAAGTCAGGATGGTGTGACATGGAGAGGCACATGCAGGTGGTGGTGTTTCCATGCTCTGCCCTTGTCCTTCTAGGTGGTTGTAATGTATGTACCTGTGAGTATGCTCTGCTCGCAGGTTTGCAAAGCTGTTAAATTGTGAGTGGCTTAGCCAGTCACATGATGTTCACAAGACTCAATAAAACCCCAGCCAGTTGGGTTTAGGGGATCCACGATGAGGCATGTAGTGTGAGCCTGGTGGATGAACTGGTAGTGTGTAGTGTGATTGTTAAACCTTTGCTAATAAACCAACTAGTTATTAATAACAATGCATTCTTAAGCAAAGAACCCGTGAAGTAAATACATTACAAAATGGCGACGAGGATGGGAGTTTCTTCATGAAGAAATCTTTGGTGGAATTTCCTTTTATGAGAAGGAAAATGCAAGTGGAGAACAGCAAAAAGATATACTGGCAGCACGATTCCCAAATGAGAATCTGGTATAAGAGCATAAGAATATAAGAAATAGGAGCAGGAGTAGGCCATTTGGCCCCTCGAGCCTGCTCCGCCATTTAATAAGATCACGGTTTGTCTGATCATTGACTCAGCTTCACTTCCCTGCCTGCTCCCCATACCGCTTTATACCCTTATCGCTCAAAAATCTGTCTATTCCGCTTTAAATATATTCAATGACCCAGCCTCCACAGCTCTCTGGGACAGAGAATCCCACAGCTTTACAATCCTCTGAGAGAAGAAATTCCTCCTCATTTCAGTTTTAAATTAGTGGCCCCTTATTCTGAGACTATACCCCCTAGTTTTAGGTTTCCCTATGAGTGAAAATATATTCTCTGCATCCACCTCAGTATCTTATATGTTTCAATAAGATCACCTCTCATTCTTCTAGATTCCAACCTACTGAAGCTTTCCTCATAAGTCAACCCCCTCATCTCTGGAATCAACCTAGTGAACCTCCTCTGAACTTCCTCCAATGCAAGTATATCACTCCTTAAATACGGAGGCCAAACTGTACACAGTACTCTAGGTGTGGCCTCACCAATACCCTATACAGTTCTAGCAGGACTTCTCTGCTTTTATACTCTATCTCTCTTGCAATAACGGCCAACATTTCATTTGTCTTCCTGATTAATTGCTGTACCTGCATACTAACTTTTGTGTTTCATGCACAAAGACCCCTAGGTCCCTCTGTACTACAGCATTTTGTAATTTCTCTCCATTTAAAAAATAATTAGCTTTTTTATTTTTCCTGCCAAAGTGGATAACCTTACACTTTCCCACATTAAACTCCACCTGCCAAATGTTTGTCCACGCAATTAGCCTGTCTCTATCCCTTTGAAGATTTATTGTGTCCTCTCACAACTTGCTTTCCCACCCATCTTTGTATCATCAGCAAATTTGGCTACATTACACTTAGTCCCTTCATCCAAGTCATTAATATAAATTGTAAATAGTTGAGGCCCCAGCACCGATCCCTGTGGCACCCCATTAATTACTGTTTACCAAGTGGAAAATGACCCATTTATCCCGACTCTCTGTTTTCTGTTAATTAGCCAATCCGCAATCCATGCTATTATATTACCCCCAAACCCATGCGCAATTATCTTGTGCAGTAACCTTGTATGTGATACCTTATCGAATGCCTTCTGGAAATCCACATCCACTGATTTCCCCTGAGCCACTCTGCTCGTTACATCCTCAAAGAACTCCAGCAGCTTTGTCAAACATGATTTCCCTTTCATAAAACCATGCTGACTCTGCTTGACTGTACAGTATTATGCTTTTACAAATGTCCTGCTACTGCTTCCATAATAATGCACTCCAGCATTTTCCCAACGACAGATGTTAGGCTAACTGGTCTATAGTTTCCTGCTTTCTGTCTGCCTCCTTTTTTAAATAGGGATATTACATTTGCGGTTTTCCAATCCGCTGGGACCTCCCCAGAATCCAGGGAATTTTGGTAGATTACAACCAATGCATCCACTATCTCTGCAGCAACTTCTTTTAAGACCCTAGGATGAAAGGATGTCATGGTACATCAGTCATTGAAAGTTGGCATGCAGGTACAGCAGGCAGTGAAGAAGGCAAATGGTATGTTGGCCTTCATAGCTAGGGGATTTGAGTGTAGGAGCAGGGAGATCTTACTGCAGTTATACAGGGCATTGGTGAGGCCTCACCTGGAATATTGTGTTCAGTTTTGGTCTCCTAATCTGAGGAATGACATTCTTGCTATTGAGGGAGTGCAGCGAAGGTTCACCAGACTGATTCCCGGGATGGCAGGACTGACATATGAGGAGAGACTGGATCGACTTGGCCTGTATTCACTGGAGTTTAGAAGGATGAGAGGGGATCTCATAGAAACATATAAAATTCTGATGGGACTGGACAGGTTAGATGCTGGAAGAATGTTCCCGATGTTGGGGAAGTCCAGAACCAGGGGACACAGTCTAAGGATAAGGGGTAAGCCATTTAGGACTGAGATGAGGAGAAACTTCTTCATTCAGAGAGTTGTTAACCTACCGCAGAGAGTTGTTGATGCCAGTTCATTGGATATATTAAAGAGGGAGTTAGATATGGCCCTTATGGCCAAAGGGATCAAGGGGTATGGAGAGAAAGCAGGAAAGGGGTACTGAGGTGAATGATCAGCCATGATCTTATTGAATGGTGGTGCAGGTTCGAAGGGCCGAATGGCCTACTCCTGCACCTATTTTCTATGTTTCTAAGTTTCTAAGCCATCAGATCCAGAGAACTTGTCCACCTTTAGTCCCATTATTTTACCGAGTACTTTTACTTTGGTGATAGTGATTGATTGTATTAAGCTCCTCCCTCCCTATAGCCCCTTGATTATCCACTATTGGGATGTTTTTAGTGTCTTCTACCGTGAAGACCAATACAAAATATTTTTTTAAAGTCTCTGCCATTTTCCTGTTCCCCATTATTAATTTCTCAGTCTGATCCTCTAAGGGACCAACATTTACTTTAGCCATTCTCTTCCTTTTTATATACCTGTAGAAACTCTTACTATCTGTTTTTATATTTTTTGCTAGTTTACTGTCATAATCTATCTTCCCTCTCTTTATTATTTTTTTATTCATCCTTTGCTGTTTTTTAAAAGTTTCCCAATCCTCTTAACTCCCACTAATCTTGGCCACTTTGTATGCCATTGTTTTCAATGTAATAACATCCCTTATTTCCTTAGTTAACCACAGATGGTTTTCCCTTTTCTTAAAGTCTTTCCTTCTCACTGGAATATATTTGTTGAGAATTATGAAATAGCTCCTTCAATGTCCGTCACTGATTATCAACCGTCTTACACTTTAATTTATTTTCCCAGTCCACTTGAGCCAACTCTGCCTTCATACCTTTGTAGTCTCTTTTATTTAAGCTCAGTACACTGGTTTGAGATCCAACTTCTCACCTTCCAACTGAATTTGAAATTTAGCCACGCTATGATCACTCTTTCTGAGAAGATCCTTTACTAGGACATCATTTATTAATCCTATCTCATTACACAGTACCAGATCTAAGATAGCCTGCTCCCTGGTTGGTTCCGCAACATACTGTTCAAAGGAACCATCCCGGATACACTCCAGAAACTCTTCCTCAAGGCTACCTTGACTTATTTGATTTGTCCAAACAATATGAAGATTAAAATCGCCTATGATTATTGCCGTTCCTTTTTTACAAGCCTTCATTATTTCTTGATTTAAGCTCCATCCAACAGTATAGCTACTATTAGCAGGCCTATAGAGTATCCCCACGAGTGACTTCTTCCCCTTATTATTTCTTATCTCCACCCAAACTTATTCTTCATCTTGATCTTCTGAACCTAAATCATTTCTCACTATTGCACTGATCTCATCCTTTAGTAACAGAGCTATCCCACCTCCTTTTCCTTTCTGCCTATCCTTCCGAATTGTCAAATACCCCTGAATATTCAGTTCCCAGCATTAGTTACCTTGCAACCATGACTCTGTAATGGCTCTCTGATCATACCCAGTTATATCTATTTGTGCCGTCAACTCATCTATTTTGTTATGAATGCTGCGTGCATTCAGATAAAGACCTTTTAATTTTTTTTTTACCATTTTTCCCCACTTTGACCCCACTTTCTGGTACACTCATATGTTTACACATTCTATCCCTTCCTGTCACACTCTGGTTATCATTTCCCCCAGTGCTACCCTGCTCTTTTGCCTTTTCCTTGCTCATTGACATTTTACACTTACATTCACTTGAACCCTCCCCCCCATTATTTAGTTTAAAGCCCTCTCTACAGCCCTAGTTATTTGATTGTAAGCATGTGGCATTGAGGGCCCCGCCCTACAATGGAGAGATCTTTCGGAATCGCAAAGGATTCCACTCCGTCATCATACAGCTGCTGTGCAATCACAGGCAGATGATCTTCGCTGTCAATGCCCAATATCCTGGCAGCTGCCACGATGCCTTCATCCTGCGGGAGATCAGTGTGCCATGACTCTTCCAGCCACCACATGAAGGCCATGGCTGGCTCCTGGACAACAAAAGTTATGGTGTGGCCCCCTGGCTGATGACACCCCTCCGCAATCCCACCACCCCTGCCGAGCAACACTACAACACCAACCATACCTCAACCCGGGCCATTATCGAGTAAACTATCTGAAGCAATGTTTCTGCTGCCTTGACCGCTCTGGAGGGACATTGCAGTACTCACCTGATAAAGTCTCCATGCTTACCGTTGTCTGCTGCATGCTGTTCAACCTGGCCATTATGAGGGGCCAGCCATTACCACCAGGGATAGATGATCCACCTCAGGTGGAGGCAGCCTGACACTGCTGCGGCTGGAAGGGCTGCTCGTCGGAGACTCATCGCTCATCGGCTCCAATGAATGAGTCTTGACGTGCCTAATGGCCAGCCTATACACCTGGGCATCAACTCAACGCATTGCTACACAACCTGCAGCCCTCCGTCTTTAATAATCACTGCACCATCATGTGAACAATCCAAACTTGCTTTATTGAAAACATAAATCATATGTGCTGAAAATATCCACAAGACAACAACTTCATCCCCAACACATCAACATACCCACAAAACCTCTTCAAAAATGATCGGAGACATCCAAGTGCAACTATTGACATCAGTTCAGTTTGTAACAAGATAGGTTTCTCTGGCGACTACCAAACAAGTGTTGCATCATTTATCGAAGTGCAGCAATTTACATGAGCTCACATTGCAACAACCTAGCCACCTCTGTTGACTAAGTGTTTGGTGGGTCATACAAGTGCAACTAGTTTTAAAAGCTCATATCTTCACAAGGTGAGCATATGTTCCACCTTCACACAGGTCTTTATCTTGTCTTAGAGTGGGTTTTACGACTCCTTCCCTTCTCCCCTCTCCCACACCTACTGCTCCTCCTCAATGGGGTCTCAGGGCCTTCAGCAAAGCTGGTAGTCGATTGCTGACCAATCCGCAGCCACACATGATGGCCTAGCAGGAGTCCCCAACCCGCTCGGTATGGGCAGAAGCACTCTGTTGTGGACGGGGTGCAGAGAGCGGCAGCTGTGAAGACGGAATGATGTCGTTGTGAGAAACGACATGACATCCCAATTGGCCCAATAGGCTGATGCTCCCCTGGGGCAGAGCATCATCATCTGCAGAAATCTGGGTGAGGTCAGAATCCTGCACTGGGTCGGCTAGGTTAGGTCCCCATTTAACTGATGGGGCCCCAGACCGGATGGCAGCAGTCAGTGCGTTCATTGAATCTATTTGCCTCTGCATCGAGTGTCTGCGACTGCAGTACACCAGAGAGCTGACTCAGGACACCTCGCATTGATGGCATTTGAGTAAAGGGGCTTACAATAACATCAGCTTGGTGCTCAATGGCCACTGCAACATCAGCCATAACAAGACAATCCCTGCAGTTGCACAGCGATCTGCTGGTTGCACTAGCAAGGGTGCCCCAGAATCTCGATGCAATGGCTGTGAGGATGGAGGAGTTCACCTCAACTATTGTTCATGGCTCTCAGCAGCCCATCGAGCCCTTCCTTGGTAGATACCAACAGATGCTGGATGCAAACAGTGACCATGGGGGCCAAGACATGATAGTACGGGCTATGGCTGATGTTGTAGTGGCCATTGAGCACCAGGCCGATGCTATTGTAAGCCTCTATACTCAAATGCCATCAGTGCTCAGTATCCTGAGTCAGCTCTCTGGTGCACTGCATTCGCAGACACTGCTGTGTCAATGGTGGAATTTGGGTGCTAGTATCTAACAATAATGGGGAGGGGACAGTCTTCGACATGCACATGAAGACTGAGGAGTCAACAACATGAGGGGTGGGTCTGCAGAACCGAGTAGCAAGGTTAACAGTGCATATAGGCCCTTGCAGTGAGTGAGGCTGAAAATGGGAACCTTGACTGTGGCCTCACCCACTTAGAGCATGGATTCCGAGACACTACATTGAGCAGAAAGAGCACGTAGCAGTCAGAGCATAGCATGTTGAAGTTTGAAAGTAAAGATACTCACCATCTGCATCAGCTCGTTCCACTTTTTCTGACATTGCATTGCTGTCCATGGCACCGTGTCACTCGCAGACACTTGCTCTGCCATCTCCCTCCATAGCCATCGGTATGTTTGGGGTTGGTGGTCTCCTCCCAGCCTCTGTCCTCAGAACTTGCCGATGCCTCTCCAGGGCATCAAGGCGTGCATCCAGTGTCCGTGAACCGATGGGCAAGCTGATGAGCTGCTGCTGTTGGTCTGCATCCTCACGCTCTGAGTGAGTGCGTAGGAAGACAATATAGCACGAGATGTTGAGGCGGCCAATCAACGTTTCATTGAAATCCAGGTGGCGCCACTATGTCTGTGGCGCAGCTCCAAATGCTGCCAAAATCTCGGATGTTGAGCCCACGCTTAACGGCCCACTTAGCACAGTGTAGCACCCCCCCAGGTAAGTGTTCAATGCCATGATTTAATGCTGCTATCAATTCTTTAGGCGTCAACACTGAATTTTGCATTTGGGGAGCGCCTGAAGCGAGGCGTTAAACATTTCTCTCATGCGGTGACACTGCATCAAAAATGGCGGTACCGAATCTCGATCCCATAGAATCGTAGAATGAGACAGCACAAAAGGAGACCATTCGGCCCATCATGCCTGTGCTGGCTCTTTGAAAGAGCTATTCAATTAGTCCTATTCCCCAGGTCTTTCCTCATAGCCCGATAATATTTTTTCCCCTTCACGTATTTATCCAATTTCCTTTTGAAAGCTCCTATTGAACCTGCTTCTACCACCCTTTCAGGCAGTGCATTTCAGATCTTAACAACTCACTATATAAAAAAAGATTCTCCTCATCTCCCTTCTGGTTCTTTTGCCAATTACCTTATATCTGTGTCCTCTGGTTACCAACCTTTCTGCCACTGGGAACAGTTTCTCCTTATTTAATCTATCAAAACCCTTCATGATTTTGAATACCTCTATTCATTCTCCCCTTAATCTTCTTTGCTATATGGAGAACACCCTCAGCTTCTAAAGTCTATACATATAACGAAAGTCCTGCATCTCTGGTGCCATTCTAGTAAGTCTCCTCTACACCCTTTCTAAGTCCTTGACATTCTTCCTAAAGTGTGGTGACCAGAATTGGCCATAATACTCCAGCTGGTCCTAATCAGTGATTCATAAAGGTTTAGCATAACTTCCTTGCTTTTGTATTCTATGGTCCCAATATTTACTTGGAGATGCATTGGGAGCAGTTCAGGCGGGCGGGGGGCACGGTTGAGCATGCGTGGGGTCTGATATTGGTGTGAAACCCGGAATTAAGTTCAGTGTGTCCATCTGTGTTTTTTTAACGCAGCTAGTTCATTATCATTTTACTTGCGGGTTTCGCGTCGATTGCACTGCAACGGGTGTGATGAGGACCTGCAAGATGCAATCTCAACTGCAGTATTTAAATTTGCTATTATATCTTGGTCCTATGTGGCTACTTGTGCCTGAAGCTCATCAACCTTAGTTACCACGGGCTAGAACCTCCACTTTTTTTGCCTGCTTAATGTCGACTTAACACCCATTTTACCGCTGAAATGACGTATAACGCCCATACATCGCCCATTCTGGCACAAAATGGAAACTGACGGACTTTTTTAGGAGACTTACCAGCGAGCATTATTTTCCCAATGGGCTTAACGGCGAGAAAAAATATCACCGCCCGCCCACATTTTTTGGGTGGAATCAGCAGAATGGGCAAATTCAACGCCCATAATATCGCCCAGCGTTAATTTCCGAACGGAATTAATGCCGAGATTCAATATTAACGGCCAGTGACTTTTTTGTCGTAAAGAGCATATTTACCCAAACAATCTGCCATGGAGATCGTCCATCTTCAATTTCACCACCTCGCACACATATTGCCCACAATATCGCTCCCTCAAAAAAACGCCCACAAAAAGTGGAATTACCTGGAACGAACGCCAGTGGTGTGGCTGGCATTTGTTAAATACCACTCTTACGTGAGGAGCTGATATCAGAAAGATTTGACTGACAGAGCGCTGATGTGAGTGACAATGCTGACACACTGCCATGTGTGTGCAGCTCAGACATCAATGGTGCCCAGTTAAAGTTCACATTGATTGATAAGGTATATTTAACCCTTTCATGGTAAGGAATCACCAGTATGTAACGGTCCATCTATCTGAGACAATGTACAACAAGGTTATGTTCAATATCAAAAGTTTAATACCAACATTGGTCTGAAATCATAAGTATCACAGCCAATAACTCCCAACTCCTGCCCACACCCCACTTTTTCCATCATTGCCATAAATCACATGTTCAACATGTCCAGCAACACAGAATACAAAGACAAAGCAGGAGCATGGTCCCCAGCACACATACATTGCAACAAATTGCATACACCCAGATGGAGGATGGACATTCTTGCTTTTGAGGGAGTGCAGCAAAGGTTCACCAGATTGATTCCCAGGATGGCAGGACTGACATATGAAGAAAGACTGGATCGACTAGGCTTATATTCACTGGAATTTAGAAGAATAAGAGGGGATCTCAAAGAAACATATACAATTCTGAAGGAATTGGACAGGTTAGATGCAGGAAGAATGTTCCCGATGTTGGGCAAGTCCAGAACCAGGGGTCACAGTCTATGGATAAGGGGTAAGCCATTTAGGACTGAGATGAGGAGAAACTTCTTCACTCAGGGAATTGTGAACCTCTGGAATTCTCTACCACAGAAAGTTGTTGAGGCAAGTTCGTTAGATATATTCAAAAGGGAGTTAGATGTGGCCCTTACGGCAAAAGGGATCAAGGGGTGCAGAGAGAAAGCAGGAATGGGGTACTGAAGTTGCATGATCAGCCATGATCATATTGAATGGTGGTGCAGACTCGAAGGGCCAAATGGCCTACTCCTGCACCTACGTTCTATGTTTCTATAAGATATAACACAGCCATCACCTGCACACATGCACCTCACTTTCCTTCCACCCTCTCCTTCTCCCCACCTTTACCCCTTCCCCTCCTCACTCCACGGCGCCTGGCCGAGGAGTTCCTCAGGCGGTGCCTCATTGGGGGGGATGAAGGCAGATGCTTTGGTTGGACGGGTACGGAAGCGGGGGGTGCCAAGGGGGAAAGATTCTCTGATGCAGAAGCAAGATCTTGGTCCTTGCTCTCATCTGCCATTTGCAGTGGTGGTGTGGAAAGTAGGGGTGGAGTGTCGCACTCTGGGACCACTGGGAGGGCTGTGGCAGCTGTGTTCCTGACTTTCGCATCCAGAGACTCTGCCATGCGCGGAATGTACTCAGTCATGGTGGCCAGGTGTCGGGATATGCCCCCCAAAGCTTCGATGAGCTGGTCACCAATGCCTACAACCCTCCTGGACAATTGTACCATCTCATCGCTGTCATGTTGCCCTCGTAGAACAGACCTGTCGCGTCCACGAGACCTCCGTGAGGTTGGCGTTGCCCTGGGGACAAATAGGGTGCCCTGTGGAGAGGTGCTTGGGGCCGGCACCGCCAGAGTGGAGGCAGAAATGACCGGAGGACCAATCGATGGCCTTGGGTGGAATGGGTTTTGGAGCGTGGCGCTGCAGATTCTTCGAAGTTCGCGCTCTCATCCATCGAGAACTGACCCAGCTGATTGACGGGCGACAATCGGAGCTCCTCAGCACCAGATGCAGTAGGATCGTCCACCGACTCCTGCTTCGCATCCCCAACTTCTAGTCTCTGTGGCCTTACCTGGGGCAGCGCTGCTGGCTGAGCTGCAAGACACAAATGAGGTTGTTAGAGGAGAAGTGGGTGCTAGAGTGACAAGGTGAGTCCAGCGCTACACACAGCATATGCATGACAAAAGCACCACCGCTCTCAAAATCATCATAGACATCACATTTCATGATCATCAACACATTGTACATTGCAATGATTTTCATTAGGCCAGCATTAGTTCTAGGACACTTTTAGAAATCATCTATCACATATGATTGGTTGGATATGAGTTGGTGTGGCATCTATTGACTTTACATCACGCAATGATGTAAGCTTTACTCATGTGGCATCACTTCAGAGTCTGCAGATGCATCTATTGCTGTACGGGTGTGCTTCCCCACGAGTGCTGGCATTTGCTCCTCCATCTCTGTGATGTCGCTGGGGATTGGTGGCCCCCCACCCGTTCGCCTCTGCACAGACCTCATCGTCGATAGCTTCTTCTGTAAAAGGTGACAGGACAACATGGCATGCGATCATTGCATGATATCATTGCTAGGTACTGTCACAGAGACTGATACAACACATAAATGACAGATGTAATCATCATTATTATGATTATTATCATTCTTTACCTAAAGACGTACACCGTGACCGCAAGCTTTGTGTAAAACATTCTCGGTAACAGTGCAAGATGTTACATCTGCTGATAGTCACTCATGACTGTTACAAATCAAATTATATAAATACATAAGTACATGTAAATCAATGTAATACTGAATCTTGCAGATCCCACAAGGCTATTCCATCGTTTGTGGAATTGGTTGCCCTCACGCACCTCGTTGGTCGCCGACGAGACCATCTCTGCTATCTCGGTCCATATCTTCTGGTAGGCCTTTGAGGTGGGTTTCCCACGCCCTCCCTGTGTCAAATCACACCAGCGTAACTCGACCTCTTGCAGGAGAGAGGCATTTGCCTCATCCGAGAACCTCCTGGCTCTTTTGCGGCCTCTAATGTGCTCCTCTCCCACCTCACTGCTCTCTCCAGTGTCAGTCTCCACAGCGTGCTGTGATGCCTCCTCCTCTCCCTCCATTATAGGGCGAATTCGGTCAAATATGTGGCTGGTAACAGCTACTTTTTGGTGCCTACTCGCTGTGAAGCTCTAAAGTCTCCCTCCTTCCTCCCAAAGCAGCCACACCACACCCAGCCACGCCTTCAGTCCCTCTGAGCTCCCTCTCTCTCTGTCTCTTCTTCTGCGCATGTCATGGTGACCCTTGACCTCCAGACTCGCGGGAATCAAGCGTTGCCATCCCGTTGCTAAAGATGGCCACAATATATGGCAGAAGGTCAAAAAGATTTAACGCTACCGCCCATTTGATATCGCTCATGGTGAAGCCCAGTTTCAAAAATGTGACGAGATGTTTTGAGAATGGACAAGAAGCCGGCGATCTGAAAACCCTTTTTTACTGCCCATGCCGGAAATAATGCCCATTTTTGGGCGATAAGCTCAAAAGTGGATGTTCTAGCCCCACGCATTTACGTACATGCACTCCAAACCCACATTAATCTGCGTCGCATTTCCCCTCTGATTTATCCTTCCTATTTCTGAACAACTCTTTATTCTAATGCTGTTTGACTCTGCTAGTCATCTGTGCACTTTGTTCCTTCTTTCTAAAACTTCTTCCTGGTGCCCCTCCCTCTGCCAAATTAGTTTAAATCCTCCCCCACTGCACTAGGTAACTCCCAGCGATGACATTGGTCCCAGCCCTGCTGAGATCAATGCCCCAAGAAACTGAATCCCGCCCTCCTGTGCCATTTCTCCAGCCTCATATCAACCTGTCTTATCATACTGTTCCTATACTCACCAGCATGTGGTATTGGGAGTAATCTAGAGATTACTACCTTTGAGGTCCTGCTCTTCAACCTCCTCCCTATTTCAACCCTTTTCCTACTTATGTCATTGGTTCCAACATGGACCACCACTTCTTGCTGTTCCCTATTTCTCCATGCCCCACAAAATGTTCCGCACCCATTCAGTGATGTCCTTTTATTTCAATATGATCCTCTTACTCATGCTATACAGTTGCATTACAAAATTCATCTGTTATATAATTGTACTTTGAACACAATACTGAAAGTTAGATCTTGTATTGAGGCACTCTGATGATGGATATCAAAGACAACATTCCCGAGACAGCCTGATAAGCACAGCTGACGGGCGGGGCTCTCCATTGGCAGGTTTAATGGGAATTGTATATATTTGGACTTGTATTTACTCTGTACAACCACCAGAGGGCTCATTGCCTTGGGAGCACAGGTATTTAAGGAGGCTTCATACGTTGTAGAGGCACTCTGCAGACCTGCAATAAAAGACTACGGTCACACTTTACTTTGAGCTCACAGTGTTCAGTCTGACTCTTTCTCCATATACAACAACTGACGATGAGATACAGATAGCGAACCCAAAGATGCAGAAAACATTGGGCATCCTGGGGAAATTTTCAGAGGAAGATGATTGGAAACTTTTGTGGAGCGACTCGACCAATACTTCGTGGCTAGCGAGCTAGATGGGGAAGAGAGTGCTGCCAAACAAAGGGCGATCCTCCTTACCGTCTGTGGGGCACCAACGTATAGCCTCATGAACAATCTGCTCACTCCAGCGAAACCCACGGAGAAATCCGACGACGATTTGTGCACACTGGTCCGAGAGCATTTGAACCCGAAGGAAAGCATTCTGATGACGAGGTACCAGTTCTACACATACATAAGGTCTGAAGACCAGGAAGTGGTGAGTTATGTCGCTGTATTGTATAGGATTAATCACACAGGGTTAATTATGATATTTCGACATTTACAGTGTGTTTCTGCTCCATGCCTCGTGGAATGTTGTTGATGTAGAGATAGAGAGAGAGAGACCGACCTTGAGGCACACACCAGCTTGTTAATGGAATGGTTGGCGCCTCGAGATCTCATGCTTTATGGAAGAGCAGCTGGGGCCTTATAGATTAGGAGTTGGCCATAAGCCACATGCACCCATGTTTGTTCAATAGTATAAAGGAACGGACTGTCCAGTAGCTCTTTGAACTCACCTTGGACCGTGATTTGCGAGCGGTGCCGGGACCCGCAAGGCTGCTGACCAGCCGTCGTTGCTGAGTTCCCGACGGGCCGAAGGCCGTGAGCTTTGTTGCATCTCATCATACTTCTCTTTTCTTCATAAACAGTATTATTATGTTTCTTTTCTCTCAGTAAACGGTGTTTTATCTTTACTTAATTTGCCGTGTCTCTTATTTAACATTCATCAGAATCCCGAACCTAGATCTATTATTATCGATCCAAAACATTTTGGCGTCATGAACAGGATCTGGTAAAATGTTTAAGAGAAAAGACAAGAAGCAGTCTCCTCCTGCGGGAGAGAAGTATAGAATACCAGGGTGGAGCACGAGGGATGAGGGTTTTGGCTCTCTTGCCAAGGTGCTGGCCCGGTTTGGACCCCTGCAACATTGGGATACACCGTTATTGGAACAGAGCAAAGATAGAACCGTACCCCACGCGGTACTGTCTCTCCTGGAGGAAGCGGGCTTCCCGCAGGAGAAAAATAGTCCCCCACAAATGAATGGATTTTGTTGACAGCCTTAAGGGCGATGTGTAAACAACTTAAGGAAAATGAGACAGAAAACCTACAGTTAAAAACAGCTGTTTTGATTTTGGAAAGTCAAAACTCGACCCTGACTGCAGCCGTCCGCACTGCACAAGAACGGGCAGACAAGGTCAATGAACAATCAGAAACTTTAATGTGCCGTCTGGCGACAGTAAAAATTTTTTAAAAAGCCAGACGATGGAAATTACAGATAGATCGGTCAAAGGTATGTGCATTGGTAGCTGGACCCACTTGGGATCCGGCTCGTTGGGACGGAGACATCTGGTACTCCTCTGACTCAGAATATGAGTGAACAGATGGAGGGGGGAGGGGGGGGGGGGAACGGGAGGAAACTATAAAGACCCTCCCCCATATGCTCCGAGCACGGAAGCGAGACCCTTATGACAAATAAGACGAAACAGCAAGATGGGGAACAGCCGGTAACCACTAGAGTGGTGCGTGACTTCACCACTAGTGAGTTACAAGAAATAGGTTCTTGATTTCACCAAAAACCGGGGAATCATTGTCAGAATGGCTAACACGGATTTGGGACCAGGGAGCATCAGGCGTAATACTTAACCCCGAAGAGTTAACATAAATGGGGACTATGACTATGGACCACCATATCACAGCAGTGCTATGGAATGTCCAGGGCACAGGTTCGCAATGGGACATGGTTACTATAGAGGTCTGGCAAAAATATCCCTCTGCCGTTGATTGGGAAGGGGAGGTAAAACCTTGGAATACTATGGCGGAAGGTGCGATACAGTTGCGCAACATGGCAACACAGGGGGAATGATGTCACCAATCATATGGGGGGCCAGATCAGGAGCTCTTTATGGCAGGAATGCGGAGCAGGCTGATGAAGAGTGGCCCTCCTATGATGAGGGGTGCGCTACTCGCATTATTGGGACCCGCCTAAGGGCAGCGGGTGGGGCATGCTTGCCTATTGTTAGGACAGTTAGAGGATGCAGAAGATAGTGTGCGAGAGTTGAGAACGGCTCATGTAGAGGGGGATCGGGACCAGCGACAAGGTTCGACCTCTGGGAAAGGTACAGGGTCAGGAAAGACAAAAATAAGAATTACGCGGAGGGACATGTTCGCGGCTTTACTGAAGGCAAGGGTCCCCAAGGAAAAAATTGATGGAATCCCAACAGGAACGATGTATTCTATGTGGAAGCAACACTGCGTCCCGGGAACAGGGAAGAATGAAAGGAGGGAGGTAAGGGAGACTAAGTCTGTTAGCGATAAGTCTGCAGATGTGGAGAAACCACCTCCCGCTAGCCTATACCCGAACGCAGAAGACCTGTGGGAGGCTAGTAATCCCCTCAACTAGGGGTGTGGCCGGGATCCTGGAGTATTCCCCGTGAGAACCACATCAACCCAAACTCCCGGGGATCTGAGGCCACACATTCCGATTACGATACATTGGCAGGGGGGCAGGGGGGGAACATACAAAGAGATGTTGCTTTACTAGACACAGGGGCAGAAGTTATTATAATCCATGGAAATCCTAGGGTATCATTAGACATGTGGTGTCCCCCGACAATAGCCCTGTTTGGCCTGTGCAGAAATCCGACAAAAGTTGGAGGATGACTGTGGACTACTGACAACTGAACAAATTTGCCCCTCCCCTGGCAACCGCTGTCCCAGATGTAGTAACTATAACAGAGCGGCTGTCTGAAGAAGGTGCGGAGTGGTATGCGGAAATCGACCTGGCCAATGCCTTTTTCTCCATTCCAATAGCGGAAGAATCCCAGGACCAGTTTGCATTCACTTGGGAAGGGAGGCAATACACGTTTAAACGCCTACCTCAAGATTACCTACATAGCCCTACCCTATGCCACGGATTGATGGCCCGGGACCTGGACATGTGCACGTTGGCACCTAACGTCTCACTGGCACACTACATCGATGATGTACTAATAAGGGGTCCCACCGAGGCAGTGGTGTCAGAAGCCCTAGCTACTTCAGTCCAACACATGCGAGACAGGGGCTGGGAGATAAATCCGAATAAGGTGCAGGGCCCTAGCCAGACTGTCCAGTTTCTGGGGATCCAATGGTCTCGGGGTGAGCACATCATACCCGAGCCTGTGAACATAAGAACATAAGAACATAAGAATTAGGAACAGGAGTATGCCATCTAGCCCCTCGAGCCTGCTCCGCCATTCAAAAAGATCATGGCTGATCTGGCCGTGGACTCAGCTCCACTTACCCGCCCGCTCCCCGTAACCCTTAATTCCCTTATTGGTTAAAAATCTATCTATCTGTGATTTGAATACATTCAATGAGTTAGCCTCAACTGCTTCCTTGGGCAGAGAATTCCACAGATTCACAACCCTCTGGGAGAAGAAATTCCTTCTCAACTCGGTTTTAAATTGGCTCCCCCGTATTTTGAGGCTGTGCCCCCTAGTTCTAGTCTCCCTGTCCAGTGGAAACAACCTCTCTGCCTCTATCTTGTCTATCCCTTTCATGACTTTAAATGTTTCGATAAGATCACCCCTCATCCTTCTGAACTTCAACGATTAAAGACCCAGTCTACTCAATCTATCATCATAAGGTAACCCCCTCATCTCCGGAATCAGCCCAGTGAATCGTCTCTGTACCCCTTCCAAGGCTAGTATATCCTTCCTTAAGTAAGGTGACCAAAACTGCACGCTGTACTCCAGGTGCGGCCTCACCAATACCCGATACAGTTGCAGCAGGACCTCTCTGCTTTTGTACTCCATCCCTCTCGCAATGAAGACCAATATTCCATTCGCCTTCCTGATTACCTGATTCAGGCACAAGGACCCCCAGGTCCCTCTGCACCGCAGCATTTGTAATTTCTCCCCATTCAAATAATATTCCCTTTTACTGTTTTTTTTTCCAAGATGGATGACCTCACATTTTCCGACATTGTATTCCATCTGCCAAACCTTAGCCCATTCGCTCAACCTATCTAAATCTCTTTGCAGCCTCTCTGTGTCCTCTACACAACCCGCTTTCCCACTAATCTTTGTGTCATCTGCAAATTTTGTTACACTACACTCTGTCCCCTCTTCCAGGTCATCTATGTATATTGTAAACAGTTGTGGTCCCAGCGCCGATCCCTGTGGCACACCACTAACCACCGATTTCCAACCCGAAAAGGACCCATTTATCCCGACTCTCTGCTTTCTGTTGGCCAGCCAATTCTTGATCCATGCTAATACATTTCCTCTGACTCCGCGTACCTTTATCTTCTGCAGTAACCTTTTGTGTGGCACCTTATCGAATACCTTTTGGAAATCTAAATACACCACATCCATCAGTACACCTCTATCCACCATGCTCGTTATATCCTCAAAGAATTCCAGTAAATTAGTTAAACATGATTTCCCCTTCATAAATCCATGTTGCGTCTGCTTGATTGCACTATTCCTATCTAGATGTCCCGCTATTTATTCCTTAATGATAGCTTAAAGCATTTTCCCCACTACAGATGTTAAACTAACCGGCCTATAGTTACCTGCCTTTTGTCTGCCCCCTTTTTTAAACAGAGGCGTTACATTAGCTGCTTTCCAATCTGCTGGTACCTCCCCAGAGTCCAGAGAATTTTGGTAGATTATAACGAATGCATCTGCTATAACTTCCGCCATCTCTTTTAATACCCTGGGATGCATTTCATCAGGACCAGGGGACTTGTCTACCTTGAGTCCCATCAGCCTGTCCAGCACTACCTCCCTCGTGATAGTGATTGTCTCAAGGTCCTCCCTTCCCACATTCCCGTGACCATCAATTTTTGGCATGGTTTTTTGTGTCTTCCACTGTGAAGACCGAAGCAAAATAATTGTTTAAGGTCTCAGCCATTTCCACATTTCCCATTATTAAATCCCCCTTCTCATCTTCTAAGGGACCAACATTTACTTTAGTCACTCTCTTCCGTTTTATATATCGGTAAAAACTTTTACTATCTGTTTTTATGTTTTGCGCATGTTTACTTTCGGAATCTATCTTTCCTTTCTTTATTGCTTTCTTAGTCATTCTTTGCTGTCGTTTAAAATTTTCCCAATCTTCTAGTTTCCCACTAACCTTGGCCACCTTACACGCATTGGTTTTTAATTTGATACTCTCTTTTATTTCCTTGGTTATCCACGGCTGGTTATTCCTTCTCTTACCACCCTTCTTTTTCACTAGAATATATTTTTGTTGAGCATTATGAAAGAGCTCCTTAAAAGTCCTCCACTGTTCCTCAATTGTGCCACCGTTTAGTCTGTGTTCCCAGTCTACTTTAGCTAACTCTGCCCTCATCCCACTGTAGTCCCCTTTGTTTAAGCATAGTATGCTTGTTTGAGACACTACTTCCTCACCCTCAATCTGTATTACAAATTCAACCATACTGTGATCACTCATTCTGAGAGAATCTTTTACTAGGAGATCGTTTATTTTTCCTGTCTCATTACACAGGACCAGATCTAAGATAGCTTGCTCCCTTGTAGGTTCTACAACATACTGTTCGAAGAAACAATCCCGTATGCATTCTATGAATTCCTCCTCCAGGCTACCCCGTGCGATTTGATTTGACCAATCGATATGTCGGTTAAAATCCCCCATGATTACTGCCATTCCTTTTTCACATGCCACTATTATTCCCTTGATTATTGTCCGTCCCACCGTGAAGTTATTATTTGGGGGCCTATAAACTACGCCCACCAGTGACTTTTTCCCCTTACTATCTCTAATCTCCACCCACAATGATTCAACATTTTGTTCATTCGAGCCAATATCATCTCTCACAACTGCCATGATATTATTCTTTATTAACAGAGCTACCCCACCTCCTTTCCCTTCTTGTCTATCCTTACGAATTGTCAGATATCCCTGTATGTTTAATTCCCAGTCTTGGCCACCCTGCAACCACGTTTCTGTAATGGCCACCAAATCATAACCATTTGTAATGATCTGTGCCGTCAACTCATTTACTTTATTTCGAATGCTGCATGCATTCATTTAGGTAGAGTGTTTTAATACTAGTTTTTAAACCATGACTTTTAGTTTCGACCCCTCCTGCTGCCCCTTTATATTCATACATATTGTCCCTTCCTATCACCTTGTGGTTTACACTTACCCCAATGCTACTCTGCTCTGTTGCCTCCTGCCTTTTGCATTCTTCCTTGGGGTCCTGTTCATCTGCGCTCTCACCCACTCTAACTAGCTCAGAGCCCTCTCCTGGGTTCCGAATACTCCTCGTATTGAGGCACCGAGCTTTCAGGCTTGCCTTTTTATTACACTTTGACTCTTTAGAATTTTGCTGTGCATTGGCCCTTTTTGTTTTTTGCCTTGGGTTTCTCTGCCCTCCATTTTTACTCATCTCCTTTCTGTCTTTTGCTTCTGTCTCAATTTTGTTTCCCTCTGTCTCCCTGCATTGTTTCCCATCCCCCTGCCATATTAGTTTAAATCCTCCCCAACAGTACTAGCAAACACTCCCCCTCGGACATTGGTTCCGGTCCTGCCCAGGTGCAGACCGTCCAATTTGTACTGGTCCCACCTCCCCCAGAACCGGTTCAATGCCCGAATAAAATTCAAGAAATGACCACCCCCACGAATAAAACTGAGACAGAACAGTTTGTGGGACTACTGGGTTACTAGAGGAGACACATACCTCACCTCACGATGTTATTAAAACCGCTGTATGCTGTAACACGAAAAAAGGCCCACTTCGTGTGCGGAAAGGAACAACAGGTGGCTTTTGATGCAGCCAAAGAAGCCACAGCTCAAGCTTTACCCCTAGCCCCGCGAGTTCCTTGGCAGCTTTTTGAGCTACAGGTATCCGTTACCAATGATACTGCAATATGGAGTTTGTGACAGGTTCAACATGGCATTGGTATACTGTTAGGGTTCTGGTCTAGAAAATTGACAGATGCTGCTACTCATTACACTCCATTTGAGAAACAATTATTAGCATGTTATTGGGCCCTAACAGAAACAGAAGGACAGACAGGGGACGACAAAGTCAGTTTAAGACCAGACCTACCCATATTATCCTGGGTTCTCTCAGAAAATGAGAAACACAAGGTCGGGTGAGCGCAGCAAAGCTCAATAGTGCGCTGGAAATGGTATATCGCAGACAGAGCAAGTAAAGGAAAAGAAGGAATCACCCGAATACATGAGCATGTGGCTGAATACCCACAAACAGCTGAGAGTGAACTTACGCCTGTCAATTTAACCAAAGAGTCACCGATCTCCTGAGGCGTGTCTTTTGAACAGTTAACACCTGAAGAACGTAGCCATGCCTGGTTCACAGATAGCTCAGCGGTCTGGCGAAATGGCCTTCGTCGATGGCGAGCCGCTGCCTTCAATCCAAAAACCCAGACAGTTGTGCATGATAAGGGCGTGGGAGGCTCCAGCCAGCTAGCAGAACTAGCAGCTGTAGTCCTTGCGTTAGAAGAGGAACAGCAACAAGTACACACATATACTGACTCATGGGCAGTAGCCAATGGCATGGCGAGCTGGATGCGAAACTGGCATGAACATAACTGGCAAATAATTGGGAACGACTTGTGGGGAAGCACCTATGGGAACAAACATGGTCCAAAGCCCAGAAGATGAAAATAACTGTATATCATGTGGACGCTCACATGAAAAACATTTCAAAGACCTCTGAATATAATCACACTGTTGATAATATAGCCCTGGTATGGGCTGTCAAAGAGGCGGAAGAGGAAGAATATGGCATAGGCAAGTGGGCCCCCCACAAATCTGGACATTTGGGCATTCAGGGTACGATACAATGGGCACGAAATAGGGGGTTACATTTGACTACGGACGGTGTTAAACAGATCATAAACACCTGTGAAATTTGTCAAAAGGTGAAGCATTTTCCCCTACAACGACAACCCGGTGCCCATATTAAGAGAGGGACTCAACCAGCACAAATATGGCAATTTGATTATGTAGGACCTTTACCATTGCAACAACCGTTCCAATATTTGCTCACTGCTGTTGATACCTATTCTGGACTTTTGATAGTTTATCCAGTGACTAAAGCGAATCAACAAAGTACGATTAAAGGACTGGAGAATTTAATCACATACTACGGTGAGCCAGCAGAAGTACAGTCCGATAATGGGTCGCACTTCACAGGTCAAACAGTGCAACAGTGGGCGGTAGACAACGGGATCTATTGGATGTTTCACATACCTTACTATCCGCAAGCTGCAGGGTTAACAGAACGCATGAATGGACTACTTAAGCAACAGATTAAAATATTAATTCCCACTAACACATTGCAACGGTGGTTAAAGGTCTTACCACAAGCAGTGCGCAATCTGAAGCACCGACCATTGCGGGGGGGAACTCCCATAAGCCACATGTTAGGCAAAGTTAGTGTCCCTACTATTGAAAAAGAAAATCAGACTCAGGACACAGTTTGTGAAGGAGGAAAAGTGTGAGTGCAGTACCCCCAGAAACCCTTACATGCAGGGGAAATCTTAGCGAAAGGAGAAGGAAACACTTATTGGGTGCTCCTGATTGGTCAAGATATTCCTCTCTGTGTTGACAAGGGTAAATTGACTAAACAGGGCTGAATTAGTATACTTATGCGTCCTCTCACAGAGATTCTGCCCAAAATGGCGACTTACCAACTCGTGCTGGCCAGTCTCTGTGTCTCGTTATCTGTGACTGTGCTACTTCCATCCTCAAACACAGCATGGGATGGCCGTATAGGGTGGTGGTTAGCTAACACTGACACCATTGGTGGGACATCATTTACGGATGGTCCCCAAAAACATCCGCCGCTTTGAAGCTGTTAATACATCCTATCGTTTTACTCGTCACGTTATTACTGATATTACTGCTTGTATGTATTCTTTGGTGTAGATTGCGGGCGTTGCTTGAGCATACTCAACGTGTAACTTATCCATTATGCCTTCATCTTGATTATATTACTTAGAATGTCTAAATATCAAGGGTGTATTGTATTGTATAGGGTTAATCAAATAGGGTTAATTATGATATTTCGACATTTACAGTGTGTTTCTGCTCCATGCCTTGTAGAACGTTGTTGATGTAGAGAGAGAGAGAGACCGACCTTGAGGCACACACCAGCTTGTTTATGGAATGGTTGGCGCCTCGCGATCTCATGCTTTGTGGAAGAGCAGCTGGGGCCTTACAGATTAGGAGTTGGCCATAAGCCACATGCACCCATGTTTGTTCAATAGTATAAAAGAGTGGGCTGTCCAGTAGCTCTTTGAACTCACCTTGGACCGTGATTTGTGAGCGGTGCCGGGACCCGCAAGGCTGCTGACCAGCCGTCGTTGCTGAGTTCCCGATGGGCAGAAGGCCGTGAGCTTTGTTGCATCTTATCATACTTTTCTTTTCTTCATAAACAGTATTATTATGTTTCTTTTCTCTCAGTAAACGGTGTTTTATCTTTACTTAATTTGCCTTGTCTCTTATTTAACATTCATCCAGATCCCAAACCTGGATCTATTATTATCGATCTAAAACAGTCGCCGAGCTAAGACGCCTTGCAGGACATTGCGAATTTGAAGGACATTTGGAGCACATGTTCAGAGACTTTTTCGTACTTGGCATTGGCCACGAAACCATACTTCGCAAACTTTTGACTGTAGAGACCCCAACCTTGAGTAAGGCCATAGCGATAGCCCAGGCGTTCATTGCCACCAATGACAATACGAAGCAAATCTCTCAGCACACAAATGCTGCTACAAGTACTGTGAACAAAGTGATGTTGTTTTCGAATCATAACATACAAGGCAGGTCACACATACCTGCAGCTGCACGTCCACAGATGACTCAGAGTCCACCATCAAGGGTGATGAATGCAAGGCCATTAACACCTTGTTGACGCTGTGGGGGTGATCATCGTTTCCATTCATGCCGATTCAAAGAGTACATTTGCAAGGGCTGTGGAACAAAGGGACACCTCCAACGAGTGTGCAGGCAAGCTGCAAAGCCTGTTAAACCTGCAAACCACCATGTTGCAGAGGAGGACAGAACCACGGAGGATCACGACGAACCAGAGCCTCAGATAGAGGAGGCAGAGATACATGGGGTGCACACATTCACCACGAATTGTCCCCCGATAATGCTGAATGTTGAACTAAATGGACTCTCGGTGTCAATGGAGCTGGACACGGGCGTGAGCCAGTCCATCATGGGCAAAAAGACTTTCGAAAGGTTGTGGTGTAACAAGGCCTCAAGACCAGTCTTAACTCCAGTTCGCACAAAACTAAGAACTTACACTAAAGAACTGATTCCTGTAATCGGCAGTGCTACCATAAACGTCTCCTATAATGGAGCGGTGCACAAGCTACCACTCTGAGTGGTACCGGGCGATGGTCCCACGCAGCTCGGCAGGCGCTGGCTGGGAAAGATACACTGGAACTGGGACAACGTCTGAGCGCTATCGCCCGCTGATGACACTTCATGTGCCCAGGTCTGAAACAAATTTCCTTCACTGTTTGAACCAGGCATCGGGAAATTCCAAGGAGCAAAAGTGCAGATCCACCTAATTCCGGGGGTGTGACCCATCCATCACAAGACGAGAGCAGTACCGTACATGATGAGAGAAAGGGTAGAAATCGAGCGAGACCGGCTGCAAAGAGAGGGCATCATTTCATCGATCGAGTTCAGCGAGTGGGTCACTCTATTGTCCCAGTCCTCAAGGGAGATGGCACCATCAGAATCTGTGGCAATTACAAAGTAACTATCAATCGTTTCTCCCTGCAGGACCAATACCCACTACCAAAGGCCGACGACCTCTTTGCAACGCTGGCAGGAGGAAAGATGTTCACGAAGCTGGATCTGACTTCAGCCTACATGACGCAGGAACTGGAGGAATAATCGAAGGCCCTCACCTGCATCAACACGCACATAAGTCTTTTTGATTGTAACAGTTGCCAGTTTTGAATTCGATCAGCGGCGGCGATATTCCAGGGAAACATGGAAAGCTTACTGAAGTCGGTCCCGCACACCGTGGTCTTCCAGGATGACATCTTGGTCACAGATCGAAACACAGTCGAGCATCTGCAGAACCTGGAGGAGATTCTTAGTGGATTCAACCGCGTGGGGATCAGGTTAAAACACTCGAAGTGCATTTTCCTGGTGCCTGAAGTGGAGTTCTTGGGAAGGAGGATTGCGGCGGACAGCATCAGGCCCACCAACACAAAGACGGGAGCAATCAAGAACGCACCGAGGCCACAGAACGTGACGGAGCTGCGGTCGTTTCTGGGACTCTTGAACTACTTTGGTAACTTCTTACCGGGTCTCAGCACACTGCTAGAACCACATGTCTTACTACGAAAAGGGGGTGAATGGGTTTGGGGCAAAAGCCAAGAAAATGCCTTTGTAAAAGCGAGAAAATTGTTATGATCAAACAAATTGCTTGTGTTATATGATCCATGTAAGCGTTTGGTACTAGCATGTGATGCGTCGTCATATGGCGTCGGGTGTGTATTGCAACAAGCTAATGATTTCGGGAAACTGCAACTGGTTGCTTATGCATCCAGGAGTCCGTCTAAGGCTGAGAGAGCCTACAACATGATTGAGAAAGAAGTGTTAGCGTGTGTCTATGGGGTAAAGAAAATGCATCAATACCTGTTTGGGCTAAAATTCGAATTGGAAACTAACCATAAGGCACTTATAACCTGTTCTCCGAGAGTAAAGGGATACATACCAACGCATTGACCCGCATCCAGAGATGGGCACTGACATTGTCCGCATACAACTATGCCATCCGCCACAGGCCAGGCACAAAAACTGCGCCGATGCTCTCAGTAGGCTGCCATTGCCCACCACGGGGGGTGGAAATGGCGCAACCCGCAGATCTAGCCATGGTTATGGAAGCATTTGAGAGTGAGCAATCACCTGTCACTGCCCGGCAGATCAAAACCTGGACAAGCCAGGACCCCTTATTATCTTAGTTAAAAGCTGTGTGCTTCATGGGAGCTGGTCCAGTGTCCAAATGGAAATGCAGGAAGAGATAAAGCCATTCCAGCGGCACAAAGATGAAATGTCTATACAGGCAGACTGCCTTCTGTGGGGCAATCGAGTAGTGGTCCCCAAGAAGGGCAGAGACACCTTCATCAATGACCTCCACAGTACCCACCCAGGCATCGTAATGATGAAAGCGATAGCCAGATTCCACGTGTGGTGGCCCGGTATCGATGCAGACTTAGAGACCTGCGTTCACAGACGTAATACATGCTCACAGTTAAGCAATGTACCCAGGGAAGCGCCGCAAAGTTTATGGTCTTGCCCCTCCAAACTGTGGTCCAGGGTACACATCGACTATGCAGGCCCGTTCTTGGGTAACATGTTCCTTGTGGTTGCAGACTCCAAGTGGATTGAATGTGAAATAATGTCGGCTAGCACATCCGCTGCCACTACTGAAAGCCTGCGGGCCATGTTTGCCACTCACGGCTTACCCGATGTCCTGGTGAGCGACAACGGGCCATGTTTTACCAATGCTGAGTTCAAAGAATTCATGACCTGTAACGGGATGAAACATGTTACATCTGCCTCGTTTAAACCAGCGTCCAATGGTCAGGCAGAGAGAGCAGTGCAAACCACCAAGCAAGGCTTGAAGATGGTAACTGAAGGCTCACTGCAGACTCGCCTATCCCGAGTCCTGCTTAGCTACCACACGAGACTCCACATACTCACTGGGATTCCACCTGCTGAACTGCTCATGAAAAGAGCACTTAAGACAAGGCTCTCGTTAGTTCACCCTGATCTATATGAACAGGCAGAGAGCAGGCGGCTTCAACAAAGTACATACCATGATGGCGCAATTGTGTCACGCGAGATTGAAATCAATGATCCTGTATTTGTATTAAATTATGGACAAGGTCCCAAGTGGCTTCCCGGCACTGTCGTGGCCAAAGAGGGAAGCAGGATGTTTCGGGTCAAACTTTCAAATGGACTCAATCACCGGAAACACTTGGATCAAATCAAACTCAGATTCACGGACTATCCTGAGCAACCCACCTTGGACCCTACCTTTTTTGATCCGCTAACATACACACCAGTGGCAACTGGCACCACGGTTGACCACAAAGCAGAATCCATCATCCACAGCAGCCCTGCAGGGCCCAACACACCAGGCAGCCCAGCAAGGCCAGCTACACAGCAGCCCAGCGAGGGCCCAACAAATGATTCAACAACACCAGCTTTCACACCGGGTCGATCAACCAGGGCAAGAAGGGCCCCAGATTGACTCACATTGTAAATAGTTACACTATTGATTTTTTTGGGGAAAGTGTTGTTATATATGTGGACTTGTATTTACTCTGTACAGCCACCAGAGGGCTCATCCCCTGGAGTCCCAAGGGATCCCATAATCCCTTGGGAGCACAGGTATTTAAGGAGGCTTCACATGTTGGAGAGGCACTCTGGAGACCTACAATAAAAGACTTTGAGCTCACAGTGTTCAGTCTGACTCTTTTTCCATGTACAACAGGAATCGTGTCTTAATTTGGTCCTGATGTGAAAGAACACTCTGAAAGCTGATGTGACCACAGGAAAGGAATGTTCTTGTGGGAGGAAAGAGCTTATTTGGTCAATTTGACTCATGAACAGTCTCAGCAGTTGTCTAGGAAATGCAACAACAAAAGCAAATCAACATTATGGATTTTGTCAGCAAACTCTCAAAATTTAAACAGTTCTGAAGACTTGAAATTTGAGCCGTGGCAACTCAGTCAAAGAAAAGGTAGGGGCAGTGGGTGAAGCCTTAGAATAACTAAAAATCTTGAAATATTTTAATTAATTTATTAAAACAGATTACAAATAGAATTTATACTTGGATCACATAGAGATGCTCTGTTTTCCAAAGAATTTATGAGTTTTAAAACGTTTTCAATGATTCAGAGAGCAATGATGGAGATGTTACAAATCCCAGCCAGTCTCATCCATACGATTTCTGGAAGTTGAAGCTTGTTGCCAGGTTACATAAATCACAAATTGAAGGTTTCAATTTGGATACAGCCCCAAATTGATGTTCTACAATCTGACCTGTGGAGTTGTAAGTGTTTTAAAAATTAAGTTTTGTAGGCGCGGAGTCTCTGTGCCACAAATGGACAGACTAATTCCATCTGATCTATGTGCTCTGATAGCTAGTTGGATATTGTCTGGCAACAGCAGCTGCGACTGAACAAAAAATACACAATAAAACTAACATAATTGAGGACAATGAGGAGCCTAGCATTTTGGAGTCAAAAAAATAATTATCTATATAATTGGATAATAAGTAAAGGATAGCCTATATTGAAATGTTTGATGTAGCATTCATTCTGAGAGAGCCTTTTAGAATATGATCTTCATGCTGCACCTGAGCAATATGATAGGTAAGCACCAAGGGCTCAAATTTCTCCAGGAGTTGCCCCATTTTTTTGGAGTAAGTAGCTTTTTTTGGAGTAACTTAAAAATCGCAAATTTCCCCATTTAACTTGCTCCAGTGTAAGTCAGTTAATTAGATTTTTTTTCTAGTTTTGTTTTTTCTCTCCAAAAGGGGGCGTAACAAGCCACTTACGCCTCTTTTGGCCATAGAAGCAAATTTGGACAGCTGAAAGTCACTCCAAACTAACTTAGGCCAGTGTATGTGGCCACTTTTGTCAGCACAGAAAAACCTTACATTTAAGAAATCAGGGCAGGTAGCCAGAGATATGGGCGGAGTGGGGGGGGGGGAGGTGGGCGGTCGGGGCAGGGGTACGGGGGAAGGTGAGTTCGAGGATTCTAAAGCACTAAAGACCTTCACAACATCAGCACAACATCACAATATCTTCAGCACAACAGCTGCACAACATCATCAAAAATAATTGAAAGATAAATCAGCTACTGAAAAGAGTGCAGTCCTACCTTGCCAACTGCAGAATGCACCGGCTAGCTCTCCCGCCAAGGCTAGGGGTGGAAGGCATGCATGACTGTAGGGGTGAGGGATTTTTACTTTTTACAGTTGTCCCTAAATATTGTGTGGTCCGAATGGAACATGATTCAGTTTTAATGCAAAATATCTCTTTTTTTGGATATTTTACAGTGCACTTCAATGACAACAACAACAGCAAAGAAAGGCTACACCTATCCCTCACCCACATCTTGGGGAAAGTGCACTTTCTCATAGGGTCGGTGATGGTGGTGGGGACGGTTGGGGGCCCGGCTTGGGTCTCACCAGTAGCTGGTGCGTTGATTGAAATGGAAGTGGCATTTGAGTATCCGGCCTTTGTGCCCATATTGCAGAAGCTAGCTCCCTCATAGCATCTGCCATCGTTTGCACACCCTCTGAAATGTCCGCCCTCAGTTCCCGTCTCAGTGCTGAAATTTCACCCGACAGTGTCGCTACCTCATCACGCACCCCACTGACGGCCGCCACGAGTGATCCTGTAAGGGCATTGGTCTCTTCACCCAATGACACAACCTGATTAACCTCTCTTGAGGGCTGCATCTCAGGAGAGATTGGCCGGCTTCTCCTTCCCCTCGACGTGGGTCTGCCTAGTGGCACCCCTCCAGTGAGGCACAGGCTGGGACGGTGGGCACTGGGTGTCCCGACATGCATTTCACCACCGCCACTGGGAGCCGCACCTTCGGAAGGTGTGAAACCATGGCATGTCGCCGAGGAGCTCATGGAGGTTTCTGGCAGTGTGATGCCCTGTACTATGGACTGATCCATATCGCGGTCTCCTGTGAACACATTTCGATGGACCCCTCCTCCCCCTACCCGCCTTGGCCTGGAGCGCACGCATTTGGATCTTCTGGTCCAAATTTGGATCCTGATCTTCCAAATTTGAGGAGTGTCTTCCTCTTCTGCAAAATACAACAGAACAGTCAAATGATTAACAGCACAGGAAGGGGCAGGATGGGTGGCACGAGTAGTCTGACGTGTAGCAGGCCAGTCAGCAGGTTGATTTGAAGGGCGACTATGCATTTTAATGACTCGCCCTCACCCTCGCGTGTGGGTCCAGCTTGAGCAGAGCTGATTCTGTCGATGCGACTCAGCAAGGCAGCAACCCTCTGTTCCAAGGGTGACAGTTGGTGCAGATTTGGTGGACCTCCTCCTGTTCTAAGTCTTTCCCTTTGGTTGTGGGCCAATTTCTTCTGCAAAGATGAAAATATTAATTTTCACACATGGTGCGCTTCTGATGGGTGGGACACATACAGATGGTCACATTTACAATTGCAATTCAATTTAAAGATGAAGATATTACTTACACTCACTACTTGACCAATGTCCTGCCATTTCTTTTTGCACTGGCTTCCAGATCTTGCGGTATTCCCCCCTGCGGAGTATTCTTCTGCAACTAGGTTCCATCTTCTTCTCATTTTCTTGGGTGAAACTTTTGTGGAACCACTCTTGCTTATATCTAGCTCCAACCATTTCTCCTCAATTACAGTCACTAGTTTCTCCACTTCCTCATGGAGGAAATTCTTTGTTCTTGTTGCACGCTCTTGTGTCATTCGTGTATTGGATTTACACTCAGGTAATATTCAAAAATCACAGTTCTCACTTTCTTCCACCTATCCAGCACTCCTTCCCACTCCCTCAGCCACACTAAAATCACTATTTAAACATTACCTTCATATATGGTCCATTGCCAATGATACTGAGGATGCTCTTCCTTTATTTGGCCGATTGCCAAGCTTCCTGCTCCACTGCGCATGCGCGCACGCTGAAACCTGCATTGCGCATGCGTGCACGCTCAAACTGACCTGCATCCCCCTGCTGGTACTCCACGAGACGCTGGGCCCAAGCCCTGCCCTCCTGCCGGCTATGCTAAGCAAGCGCGTCCAAAGCTCCGCCCCCCACAGGCTCTGCAGCGCCACGCCGATGGAACCGAGTGAAGAGGGAGCGGTCAAATTACAAGGTACATTTTTGGCGCTTTTTTTTGCCAAAAAAAGTCAGCATGCCATCCCTAACTACGCCGTTCTAGACGGCTGGGAAATTTGGGCCCCAAGAGTGGAGTAACATTTGTAACGTTTGGTTTAATAAGTATAGTGCTCTTTGTACTGTGAGGACCTTTTATTTCAATTACTGTTTTGTGCTCATCAACGTGAAGGATGTTAATGTCAGATACAAGCACTCTGAGCACAGATTTGTACAAATCCGTCTAAACCTGTCCCAGTTGTGCCCCAGCCTCAATCTCTTGCTGCACCGAGAGTTTACATATTTCCCACACCCCTTCTCTGAGTGAGATTAGCAATTTAATTACAAATTAGGCACAACTCTCCGCTGTGGGTCATGGCGTTTAGAATTTGGACGAAGATAATCCAAATTCATTTTGCATCAGATCCTGACAAAGAAGACTTTCACCCCCAGTCTTGGCTGATTTAAACACAGATTCTGATTTGAAAGGCCAATGCCTAATTCGTTGTTTATTTCTTTATCTTTATTTTTTGTAATCTGAATTTTGATTTGCAGTGTTTTGAATCAGAGTTTTAATTGCATGAGAAGCCAGTGAGCAATTTCTGCTGAGCCACGAGTTATGCACGGATAATCAGAGTCTGACAATGAAGAAATTGGTCCTCATTTAAACATTTCAATGCAAAATTCCATCCCGTATTCTGTGCCTCCAAAAACCTCTCCTTACTGTTTGTATTCTCTATCCTCCTTTTATGTTACATTCCTTTCTTACAATGAAGTACGTTTGGCTATAGATTTATGCCTAAAATAATGATTATTTATGGACATGTGTCTGTGCCTTACTGAGATTTTAGTCACATCTGCATTACTGTCTACAAAGACTGCTCTTACTATGCAAAACTAATATGTTAGGAAAAATTATTCTTGGTAAGCAACACTGTACATATTCTTTGAGCGCTCTTTTATGATTTCATTAGAAATAGCAACAATAAAATCTTACCATAATGTTTAAGATGGTACTAACTCATAACATCCAAAGGATTTTTCCCCTGTCCATCCTTCTCTTGTATTCCACCATAGGGCAGGTCCTAACTTAAATCTCACATGAGATTCTTTAGGCATTTACAAGGTGATTTTCTCATTGCCTTCCTTACATTTTTTATCTTTGGAGCATCTTTTCTTCGATGGACTGCATCCAAGGCTAAACAGTCCCACATACCCTTTACGATGGGGGTGGTGGTGGTGTGTGTGTGTGTGTGTGTGTGTGTGGGGGGGGGGGGGGGGGGGGGGGGGATGGAGGCGGGCAACCTCACCCAATGGACACAATGGATTGGGTCTCAAACCCAACCCTTCTGACTCCGAGGTGGGGATACTATCATTGAGCCAGTGGTGACTCTGTCCAGATGCAAGTATCCTGCCAGATGTCAATCCAGTAGATATAGTCCAGATTGTAGTCTCCACTTGGCAGGACTGGACTGGTGCTTGAACTCTTTGTCTTAGAAACATAGAAAATAGGTGCAGGAGTAGGCCATTCGGCCCTTCCAGCCTGCACCGCCATTCAATGAGTTCATGGCTGAACATGCAGACTCAGTACCCCATTCCTGCTTTCTCACCATACCCCTTGATCCCCCTAGTAGTAAGGACTTCATCTAACTCCTTTTTGAATATATTTAGTGAATTGGCCTCAACAACTTTCTGTGGTAGAGAATTCCACAGATTCACCACTCTCTGGGTGAAGAAGTTTCTCCTCATCTCGGTCCTAAATGGCTTACCCCTTATCCTTAGACTGTGACCCCTGGTTCTGGACTTCCCCAACATTGGGAACATTCTTCCTGCATCTAACCTGTCTGAACCCATCAGAATTTTGAACGTTTCTATGAGGTCCCCTCTCATTTTTCTGAACTCCAGTGAATACAAGCCCAGTTGATCCAGTCTTTCTTGATAGGTCAGTCCCGCCATCCCGGGAATCAGTCTGGTGAACCTTCGCTGCACTCCCTCAATAGCAAGAATGTCCTTCCTCAAGTTAGGAGACCAAAACTGTACACAATACTCCAGGTGTGGCCTCACCAAGGCCCTGTACAACTGTAGCAACACCTCCCTGCCCCTGTACTCAAATCCCCTCGCTATGAAGGCCAACATGCCATTTGCTTTCTTAACCGCCTGCTGTACCTGCATGCCAACCTTCAATGACTGATGTACCATGACACCCAGGTCTCGTTGCACCTCCCCTTTTCCTACTCTGCCACCATTCAGATAATAGTCTGTCTCTCTGTTTTTACCACCAAAGTGGATAACCTCACATTTATCCACATTATCTGCCATGCATTTGCCCACTCACTTAACCTATCCAAGTCGTTCTGCAGCCTCATAGCATCCTCCTCGCAGCTCACACTGCCACCCAACTTAGTGTCATCCGCAAATTTGGCTGCTATGACATCCTTAATAATTGATTCCATCATTTTACCCACTACCGATGTCAGGCTGACCGTTCTATAATTCCCTGTTTTCTCTCTCCCTCCTTTTTTAAAAAGTGGGGCTACATTGGCTATCCTCCACTCGATAGGAACTGATCCAGAGTCAATGGAATGTTGGAAAATGACTGTCAATGCATCCGCTATTTCCAAGGCCACCTCCTTAAGTACTCTGGGATGCAGTCCATCTGGCCCTGGGGATTTATCGGCCTTCAATCCCATCAATTTCCCCAACACAATTTCCCGACTAATAAGGATTTCCCTCAGTTCCTCCTCCTTACTAGACCCTCTGACCCCTTTTATATCCGGAAGGTTGTTTGTGTCCTCCTTAGTGAATACCAAACCAAAGTACTTGTTCAATTGGTCCGCCATTTCTTTGTTCCCAGTTATGACTTCCCCTGATTCTGACTGCAGGGGACCTACATTTGTCTTTACTAACCTTTTTCTCTTTACATATCTATAGAAACTTTTGCAATCCGTCTGAATGTTCCCTGCAAGCTTCTTCTCGTACTCCATTTTCCCTGCCCTAATCAAACCCTTTGTCCTCCTCTGCTGAGTTCTAAATTTCTCCCAGTCCCAGGGTTCGCTGCTATTTCTGGCCAATTTGTATGCCACTTCCTTGGCTTTAATACTATCCCTGATTTCCCTTGATAGCCACGGTTGAGCCACCTTCCCTTTTTTGTTTTTACGCCAGATAGGAATGTACAATTGTTGTAGTTCATCCATGCGGTCTCTAAATGTCTGCCATTGCCCATCCACAGTCAACCCCTTAAGTATAATTCGCCAATCTATCCTAGCCAATTCACGCCTCATACCTTCAAAGTTACCCTTCTTTAAGTTCTGGACCATGGTCTCTGAATTAACTGTTTCATTCTCCATCCTAATGCAGAATTCCACCATATTATGGTCACTCTTCCCTAAGGGGCCTCGCACAACGAGATTGCTAATTAATCCTCTCTCATTACATAACACCCAGTCTAAGATGGCCTCCCCCCTAGTTGGTTCGTCGACATATTGGTCTAGAAAACCATCCCTTATACACTCCAGGAAATCCTCCTCCACCGTATTGCTTCCAGTTTGGTTAGCCCAATCTATGTGCATATTAAAGTCACCCATCATAACTGCTGCACCCTTATTGCATGCACCCATAATTTCCTGTTTGATGCCCTCCCCAACATCACTACTACTGTTTGGAGGTCTGTACACAACTCCCACTAACATTTTTTGCCCTTTGGTGTTCTGCAGCTCTACCATATAGATTCCACATCATCCAAGCTAATGTCCTTCCTAACTATTGCATTAATCTCCTCCTTAGCCAGCAATGCTACCCCACCTCCTTTTCCTTTTATTCTATCCTTCCTGAATGTTGAATACCCCTGGATGTTGAGTTCCCAGCCCTGATCATCCTGGAACCACGTCTCTGTAATCCCAATCACATCATATTTGTTAACATCTATTTGCACAGTTAATTCATCCACCTTATTACGGATACTCCTTGCATTAAGACACAAAGCCTTCAGGCTTGTTTTTTTAACACCCTTTGTCCTTTTAGAATTTTGCTGTATAGTGGCCCATTTTGTTCTTTGCCTTGGGTTTCTCTGCCCTCCACTTTTCCTCATCTTCTTTCTGTCTTTTGCTTTTGTCTCCTTTTTGTTTCCCTCTGTCTCCCTGCATTGGTTCCCATCCCCCTGCCATATTAGTTTAACTCCTCCCCAACAGCACTAGCAAACACTCCCCCTAGGACATTGGTTCCGGTCCTGCCCAGGTGCAGACCGTCCGGATTGTACTGGTCCCACCTCCCCCAGAACCGGTTCCAATGCCTCAGGAATTTGAATCCCTCCCTGCTGCACCACTGCTCAAGCCACGTATTCATCTGCGCTATCCTGCGATTCCTACTCTGACTAGCATGTGGCACTTGTAGCAATCCCGAGATTACTACTTTTGAGGTCCTACTTTTTAATTTAGCTCCTAGCTCCTTAAATTCATTTTGTAGGACCTCATCCCTTTTTTTGACTCAAAGGCAGGAAAGCTACCACTAAACCAAACGTCTTATTCCCCTGTAATGCCCATCAATTCCCAGAAATATTTACACAGTTTTGATCTGTCTACCAGGAATCTTCAAGTAGGCATCTGCCAATTTAAAATCAGCAGAATTATAAAAACTTTGCATGGATCAGTGATGATGTCACATTTTTAATATTTGAGTTAAAATCACATGATTAGCAATTAATGCGCTTGTATGAAATTATTTACGACTGTTTAAATTAGGAGTTAACCCATTGGTTTTTAATAGCTTAATTCATTTGGTGAAATAATAGAAATAATAAAATAATTTCATCTTTGAAAATGTTTATTAATATCATGCAGCTCAACTCACCACAATTATGCACGATTTTGGACGGTCTACTTTACAACAATGTTGATCTGTTGGAAAGGGTTCAAAGAAGAGTAGTGAGGATGATTCTAGGATTTATTTGTGAAGAAAGTCTCAAACAAATATTAGTAGATTGAGAGGAGACATGATCCAGGTTTGTTAAATGCTGAGACACATGGTTATTGAACTTTGATTGTACTAGCAAAATCAGTGCAAATAACTTTAAAATTCACCAGCCTAACTTAGGGCTTGAGATTTAAAGAACTATTTTCCAGGAGAGTTGTTAATAGGTGGAATGGACTCTTGGATAAATTAATGCTGTGTTGATTAACACTTTTAAAACAGTTGGATGTTTACATAATTAGAAACATGCTTGAGGAATACAAGAAGAGTTGCAAATAGAGATAATCAATTAACAAATGCTATATGGAACACGATGGTTGCTGAACAACTAGGATTATG
This sequence comes from Pristiophorus japonicus, assembly GCF_044704955.1. NCBI lineage: Eukaryota > Metazoa > Chordata > Chondrichthyes > Pristiophoridae > Pristiophorus > Pristiophorus japonicus. The sequence goes on from NC_091978.1 coordinate 205,173,285, forward strand.
GAAATGTCATATCAAGGCAGCCAACTGATTCAAGGATCAGATGGACCATGTCTTTTCCAGTCCTACAGTTTCCTCTGTTATTCCTATAAGGATACAGAGGATGTAAGGTTAGAAAGCAGTACAGCGGGACATGGGGTATTTGTGCATGAAACGCAAAAGGATAGTATGCAGGTACAGCAAGTGAAACATAGAAACATAGAAATTAGGCGCAGGAGCAGGCCATTCGGCCCCTCGAGCCTGCATCGTCATTCAATAAGATCATGGCTGATCATTCAACCTTTTCCTGCTTTCTCTCCATATCCCTTGATCCCTTTGGCCGTAAGGGCCATATCTAACTCCCTTTTGAATATATCCAACAAACTGGCCTCAACAACTTTCTGCTGTAGAGAATTCCACAGGTGAATCACTCTCTGAGTGAAGAAATTTCTCCTCATCTCGGTCCTAAATGGCTTGCTCCTTATTCTTAAACTGTGACCCCTGGTTCTGGAACTCCCCAACAACGGGAACATTCTTCCTGCCTCTAAACTGTCCAATCCCATCAGAATTTAATATGTTTCTATGAGATCCCCACTCATTCTTCTAAACTCCAGTGGATACAAGCCCAGTTGATGCAGTCTCTCCTCATATGTCAGTCCTGCCATCCCGGGAATCAAGCTGGTGAACCTTCACTGTACTCCCTCAATAGCAAGAACATCCTTCCTCAGATTAGGAGATCAAAACTGAACACAATATTCCAGGTGTGGCCTCACCAATGCTCTGTACAACTGCAGTACGACCTCCCTGCTCCTATACTCAAATTCTCTAACTATGAAGGCCAACATGCCATTTGCCTTCTTCACCACCTACTGTACCTGCATGTCAACCTTCAATGACTGATGTACCATGACACCCAGGTCCCGTTGCACCTCCCCTTTTCCTAATCTGTCACCATTCAGAAAATATTCTGTCTTTCTGTTTTTGCCACCAAAGTGGATAACCTCACATTTATCCACATTATACTGCATCTGCCATGCATTTGCCCACTCACCTAACCTGTCCAAATCACCCTGCAGTCTCTTAGCATCCTCCTCACAGCTCACACCGCCACCCAGCTTAGTGTCATCTGCAAACTTGGAGATATTACATTCAATTCATTCATCTAAATCATTGATGTATATTGTAAAGAGCTGGGGTCCCAGCACTGGGCCCTGCGGTACCCTACTAGTCACTGCCTGCCATTCTGAAAAGGACCTGTTTATCCCGACTCTCTGCTTCCTGTCTGCCAACCAGTTCTCTATCCATGTCAATACATTACCCCCAATACCATGTGCTTTAATTTTGCACACCGATCTCTTGTGTGGGAACTTGTCAAAAGCCTTTTGAAAGTCCAAATACACCACATCCACTGGTTCTCCTTTGTACACTCTACTATTTACTGATGATCAGGAAGACCAATGGTATCTTGGCCTCTTTTGCAAAGGGGATGGAGTATAAAAGCAGGGAAGTCTTGCTACAACTATTCAAGGTATTGGTGAGGCCACACCTGGAATACTGCGTGCAGTTTTAGTTTCCATATTTACATATTTACGAAAGGATATACTTGCTTTGGAGGCAGTTCAGAAAAGCTTCACTAGGTTGATTCCGAGGGTGAGGGGGTTGACTTATGAGGAAAGGTTGAGTAGGTTGGGCCTCTACTCATTGGAATTGGAATTCGGAAGAATGAGAGGTGATCTTAATGAAACTTCGAAGATTATGAGGGGGCTTGACAAGGTGGATGCAGAGAGGATGTTTCCACTGATGGGGAGACTAGAACTAGGGGCATGATCTTAGAATAAGGGGCCGCCCATTTAAAACAGAGATGAGGAGAAATTTCTTCTCTTAGAGGGTTGTAAATCTATGGAATTCGTTGCCTTAGAGAGCTGTGGAAGCTGGGACATTGAATAAATTTAAGACAGAAATAGACAGTTTCTTAAACGATATGGGGATAAGGGGTTATGGGGAACGGGCAGGGAAATGGTGCTGAGTTCATGATCAGATCAGCAATGATCTTATTGAATGGCGGAGCAGGCTCGAGGGGCCGTATGGCCTACTCCTGTTCCTATTTCTTATGTTCTTATGTTCTTATAAAGATTTTCTGGAGTTTCACTCATGGAATGCGACGGGGGAATGGCAGAAGCTTTCCTTTGGAGACTAATGTGTTGGGTCCATAATGAAGAGCCTATTGGATATAGTCTGTGTAATCTATATGTTCAATATCATTGACAGAAAATATTACAAATGAACAGCCGGTCAGTCAGCATCTGCAAAGACAAATGACAAGTTATCGCTTCGAGTATGTACCCTTCACCAGAACCGTAAACTGTGAAGTGATCATTTTCATTAGGTTGGAAAAAATAAAGAGAAAAAACGAGGTAGAGAAAACAAAGATCTACAAACTGCTAAATAGAAGGCAGTAGACGATATGAAAGATCATTAGTGAGGCAAAGTAAAAACAAAGAGCAAAAGAATGCATGAAAAAAGGATTAAAAAATTTGAGAAGCCAACACAAAGAAAAAATACAAGAAATGAGGCAAATTGGAAAAAAGAGGAAAGGAAGCCTGCAAATTCAGGAGGTCTGAAATGAAAACAAACGCGTTAGCAAATAAAACAATGCATGTGCGCGAACCAAAAATAAAAAATACTGGAAACATTGTATATTGGCGAAGGGTCTCCACCCAAAACATCAACTCATATCCCCTCCCCCAGGAGACCTACAGACCCACCCCACATAACCAGACTTGCTTTCAAATCCCTCCATTGCGATCCCTTCCCTATCTTTGTAACTTCCTCCAGCCCCACAACCCTCCGCGATCTCTGCGATCCTCAAATTCTGGCCTCTTGTGGATCTCTGATTTTACTCACTCCACCATTTTTTGCCATGCCTTCAGCTGCCTGGGCCTTAAGTTCTGGACTTCTATCTCTCTCCTCTTTTAGATCCTCCTTATAAACCGACCTCTTTGACCAAGCTTTTGGTCACCTGTGCTAATATCTCCTTACGTGCCTCGATATCAAATTTTGTTTGATAGCACTCCTGTGATGAGCCTTGGGATTTTTTACTACATTAAAGTTGCTATATAAGTGCATGTTGTTGTTATTGTTGAATTAATTTTAAATCAAGCCTTTAATTGGCACATTGCACTCTGCTCAACATAGCAGATTCTATACCTGTTGGACCTAAGCGGATTGCAATTTTCATGGATAAATGGATGGAGCATGCATGAAAGATTAGTTCGGCCACAGATAGAGTGCTGCATATAGTTTTGGTTACTACTTTACAATAAAGATGTGACTGCACTAGAGAGGGTACAGAGGAGAATTGTGATGATATTGCCAGGACTGGAACATTGTAGCTATGAGGAGAGATTAGATAGACTGGGGCCGTTTTATTTGGAACAAAGGAGGCTGAGGAGAGACTTAATTGAGGTGAATAAAATTATGAGGGGCCTAGATAGAGTGGATAGGAAGGATCTATTTCCCGTAGCAGGGAGGTCAATAACCAGTGGGCATAGATTTAAAGTAATTGGTAGAAGGATTAGAGGGTTGAGATCATTTTTCACTTCGTGTGTGATGGTGGCTGGAACTCAGTGGTAGAGGGTGGTAGAGGCAGAAACCCACACCACATTTAAAAAGTACTTGGATATGCACGTGAAGTGCCAGAACCAACAAGACTATGGACCAAGAGCTGGAAAATGGGATTAGGCTGGATAGCTTGTTTTTCGTTCGGCACAGACACGATGGGTCGAATGGTTTCCTGCTGTGCTGTAAATGTCCTGGATTCTATGACCTCCTCTGAGCAAACCCCACCCAAAACAGGCCACACCCGATGGCTGGCTGCATGCTGTAGCTGGCCGATTCTCCGCTAAAGGTAATCGGCTAGCTGGAGTGAACTGCGCTTTTAGCATCCTCAGCTCGTGAAAAAAATATTAATGGGACCCAAATCCGAAAGCGGTTTGGTCCTCCTAACTGTCACATTAGGAATGGACCTTGGGTGTGCTGTCGATACCATGTCCATTTTGCTCCTAAGAAGAAAATCTGCCCCCATGTTTTATAATGTTCTTCACACAATGAAAAAAACTCAAATATTTTTCATTACTTAGTTCACTGCAGAAAACCAGAAACTTTAGAGCTCTGTTGCACAATACAAGTGTTGTGTTCTGTGTTGTCGGGTTTAATTTTATATGTCCATAGAATATTCAGATACACAACAAACCGTGTTCTTGGACTAAATCATAGATTAGGTATTCCAGGTAATGGCATGCTATTTAAAATGTAAATAGGGCGCCCCGACCTGTGAGGAAACACCAGCTGCAGGTCAGTTAGGGGTATAAGAGGACGAGCAGCGGCCCTGGTACCAGCGTGGCGCCCCAACCTGCAGGTCAGGGGTGTAAGAGGAGGAGCATGCCACTGAAAGATACAGCACGAGCCGTTCTAGGAGGGCGACGGCTTCAAGGAGGGCGACTGGGTGACTTTCCCAAAACCCAGGTCACCTATTGGAGCGTGGTGGGCAGGAACTTTAGCAAGGCCTAAGTACAGCAGAGGTGCGGTGAATGATCGGGGTGGAGGTGCGGCGAGAGATTGTGGTGGAGGAGCGGTGAATGACCAGGGCAGAGGAACGGAGAGAGATTGGGGCATACGAGCGATATGATCGGTGCCCAGGAGAGGCGAGATTTCAAGGCCCAGAAGAGGTGAGGGCCCAGGGGCAGCATGGGCCAGCCCACACTGCGATATGTGTGCACACTTGGCCTGTGCAGCAGAGCTGGTCTCCAGTTGTCTTGGTTAATCCTTGCCACTGGACCAAGAGCTAGCTCTGTCAAGCCCGTGTGGTGGCTGGTGTGCAACGCCCACCACACGTTAAAAAAATCCACGCACAGGCAACTTCCACCTTTCAGGATATAGTTCGGAACCTGGAATATCAGGTCCTCATCGAAACACCTGTGAACTCATCCCTTTTTGGTGTGGAAGCAAGTCATCCTTGATACAAGAGACCGCCTAAGAAGAAGAAATATGGTACCAATACTTGAAACAAAACACTAAATTCATCAAGATACTTAGCAAATAAATGAATTCCTTATTATGTCTCGACTTATAATAGAGAAGATTGGGGCTGGTTCAATATTCTTTGCAACTGTGCTGAACTACATCTGCATAATGCATAATGACCACAATTTGTCTCAACATGGTACAATAAATCAAAATCAAAATTTAATCCAATTTGTAGTAGTTTAGGCTGCGTACAATCCACGCCACTTGTTCCTTTCTAAGACATCTGCACTGGGACATTTTTACCTGTGTCATTCTGTGCATGTACATTATTTTACAAATTATACAATAGATTCATTCTAAGGCAGGTGTTGACTGAACAGGTGGTTGGTGTCAGTTGTTTTAATTCTGTTTCTGGTACATGTCCAGTCCCTGTTGTTCTAGTGGAAAAATGCATTAAAGAGCATTCAAATTCTCTGCTTTTGTATTCAAATTCTCTGACCTTGAGTCACAAGATCACATGATAAAGACAGAGGAGGAGGGCCATTGGCTCAGTTTAGCTCATCATCCAGAAAAAAACCCATTACCATGGAGAAACTGGTCCTTGTTCACCCGTTTCCTGCCGCAAAAAGTACCAATCTCTGAGGGCAATGCCCTGCGCCCCAAGGTCACCTTTAAGATGTCTGCCCCATGTTGGGTTGGGCAGTTTTTCCAGACATTCCAGGTGTTAAGTCCTGACTCTAATGTACTGACTTACACTAGACAGAAGGTCACTCAGGACCTGCACCTTTAATTCCAGCTCTCAGTGCTGCACTTGCCTGAGACCTCCCTTTATATACCACAGTGGGACAGGTATGGAGTGTCTCCTGCAAGTGCACCCCTGGTGGTAAGGTGTGCTTATTGTTACAGGTTATGTATAGCATGGTAAGATACAGTTATATACAGTAATGTGAGATACATGACATCACCCTCCCCCAAGGTATTATTGCCTTTATAGATTCAGTCTCTCAGGTGGTCTGTGCTCTCGCGTGGAGAGTCTTAGTTGTGGTTCAGTTGTTTGCCTTGGTGCCTGTTTTTCATTCGGTGTGATTGCTGGTATCTTGCCTGGGCTGTCTGTTTCGTTCGGTGTGATTGCTGGTATCTTGCCTGGGCTGTCTGTTGAGACTGCCCTTTCCTCAGGTTGATCCACCTGTCTGTCCACCAGGTGTGGTGTGAGTTCCACATTGTAGTCTGCCTCTGGTTCTTCAGTGTTATCAGTGAATCTACTTTTTACTTGGTCTACATGCCTCTGACAGGTTTGGCCATTGTCCATTTGTACCATCAGTAGCCTGTTTCCCTCTTTGTCTGTTACTGTCCCTGCAAGCCATTTGGGACCCCGGTCATAGTTTAGCACAAACAATTTGTCCCCTATCTCATTCCACCTCCCCCTCGAATTTCGGTCATGGTACTCAGTTAGCTTTTGACGCTTAGCCTCAACAATTTCATGCATGTCTGGGAGGATTAACGAGAGCCTGGTCTTTAAGGTTCATTTCATCAATAGTTGCGCGGGGGGAACCCCAGTCAACGAATGCGGACGAGATCTGTATGCCAGCAGCAGTTGCGACAGGCGGCTCTGCAGCGTGGGACATTGGATTCTGAGCATGCCTTGTTTAATGATCTGCACTGCTCACTCTGCCTGGCCATTGGAGGCCGGCTTGAAAGGTGCCGTCTTAACGTGATTTATACCGTGGTCAACTATAAAATCGTGAAATTCTGCACTGATGAAGCACAGACCATTATCACTGACCAATATGTCAGGAATGCCGTGCATTGCAAACATGGTTCTAAGGCTCTCCACAGTGGTGGAGGTGGTGTTCAAGTTTAAAATGGTGCACTCGATCCATTTTGAAAATGTATCAATGACTCCGAGGAACATTTTGCCCATGAATGGGCCCACATAGTCTACATGCACCCGCGACCACGGTTTGGTGGGCCAGGGCCAGGGGCTTAGGGGGGCCTCCCTGGGGGCATTACTGAGTTGGGCACAAATGGTGCACCGACGGACGCAGAGCTCCAAGTCTGCGTCGATGCCAGGCCACCAGATATGAGATCTGGCTATGGCCTTCATAAGGACGATCCCTGGGTGCTCGCGATGGAGCTCCCGGACAAACGCCTCCCTGCCTCGTAAGGGCATAACTACTCGGCTGCCCCACATCAGGCAGTCTGCCTGTAGTGAGAGTTCATGCATGCGCCTATGGAAGGATTTGACCTCCTCGGGGCAGGCATCGCGAGCCTCTACCCAGTCACCTGTTAAAACACATCTTTTAACTAGAGATAACGTGGGGTCGCTGGTCGTCCAGGCTCTGATTTAGTGAGCCGTCATGGGCGAACCTGTGGATTCAAAGGCATTGATTGCCATGACCATCTCACAGTCCTGTTCGGCGGATCCTTCTGTGGTCGCCAGGGGTAGCCTGCTAAGCGCGTCGGCACAGTTGTCTGTGCCTGCTCTGTGCCTTATCGTGTAGTTTGTAAGCCGCCAGCATGGTAAGGAACTATGTTAGAGTAGGGGTCTTTGAGGCACTGTACATGGGACCGTACCACATTGTTGATAAGGCAAGCCCCATGGCCTATGCCATAAAATTGCCCTGCCGAACAAAGTGGTTCTACATAAATCAGTGCAAACTTTTCCACCAAGGGGCAGCAGCTAAATGTGAGGGACAGCCAAACACGGTAAACCGCACTAAAGACAGGGACCCCCAGCCAACAGCACCCGACTATGGAAATCCCACAGGGGACGTGGCAGACGCACAGACTGTACCTAGAGGGGCGGTGGACACTGTTACTGGGGGAGCTGTCCCCCCAATCATTTGGGACTTGGACGCACCCCCAGCAGCCAAAGCCTTAAGAAGGACTCCCCGCACACCACGGCCAAAGACACCGTGGTCACCAGCGCTCCAATTTAAATGGTTCAGCCCCAGGAAAGGGACCAGCCGCAAAAGGGCACCTAAGATCAGAGACCAGCCCACGAGCAGGAACACCCAGCCGATAGCCTCGGGCAACAAGGGACCCCCAGCAGAGATAGCGGTGGACCAGCCATCAAGTGGGAGTCCCCAGCCCGTAGCCCTCAACCAGGCAGAGCCCCCAGGGGAAGAAACGAACCAGGCAGCCACCCCAAAGGAGCGGTGTGCTGCAGCACTGGAGGGGATGTTCCCCCGATAGTGTGGGACTCAAACCCATGTCCGGTCAGGATAATTAGGGTTAGGCGGTGCAGACCGATCCCCCTATCACCTACCTCGCTGGACACCCAGCGGAAGAAGAAGAAAGAGACAAGGCAAGAATTAACCTGGCCACCCGGGGACGGGTGGCAAATCCATATAGTGATATGGATTTAAGAATGTTTAGTGAATAAGTTAAAGTAGTGTAAGATTATATGTGTAATGATAAATATGTATGTATTAGTTAACTGGGGTAAGGACTTGAAATGTTTTGACTATGTACCTTTATTTTACTGGACTTAAAATGTGTTTGACTATGGACCTTTAATGTTACTTGAGAATGTGTTTGACTATGTGCTTTTACTTGTTTTACTTAGAACTGTGTTTAGCCATGTACCGTTATTCCACTGTGAAAATTAAGTAAAAGAGGGACATGATACCCCCTCTATACTTCAACCGAATTGTAATGACTGTATTTGCCTGTAAATTGCATTTGCTTTTCAATGGGGGATGCAGGGTAATGTTTAGCTGGTGTAAATGCAGGGAAGGTTGACTCTTGGGAGCAGGAATTTTGCTTACCTTGATTAACACTCAAGGGTGTGGCGTGTCAACAGGGAGGAATGAAAGGTGCAAAATTCACAAGAAACCCCCCCAGTGTTTGGGCTCATTCGAAAGGACATTTAATTTGAGACTATCTACCGAAAAGTTTGGAACTCTAAAGTGCTTATGAAAGAAACTACGAACTTTAATAGAATTTCGGATTTTAAAAGACAAACTCAAGGCTGTGGGCGGACCTACGGAACTAGCAGAGACAGACTGATTAAGTGAAGCTACCTGGGTGTGAGGACTAAGTTAACCTTTCTGCAAGAAAGAGTATTCGAAAATCCTTCCCCCACAAGAGACATTAACATCACAAAGTCACCCAGAGGTAGCTACCCATCAACATGGGTCTGGACAACCATTTCAGCATATACATCACAAAGACGCCCAATCCAGCCTGTATGCAAAAGACTAAGCACAAAAGGACATTGCAATTACCAAACTAATATTTCCATCAGGAAACAGTTTTCAAACATCAACTCACCCAAAACATATCAACTTTTAACAAGCCCACCAAAATATTACAAAGAAGAACCAAGCCCGCCAAAATTATACAAAGGATTTTGAACAAGATTTGGCGCCAAGATTAGAACACTGAAATCATATAACTGGCCCCTGTTTTCAACAGAGGTTAGGTGGTTGCTAGGTAGCTACAAGGCTGCTACTATCTCAGGTGCCATACTACACCAGGTGCTATACTGTGAGTATGTCATCACGACAAGGAGAGAAACCAACGCGACTGTTGTAATCTAACTTCTCCAGCCTCGAAGTCCTGAAGAACATCACCATCGCAGCAGCGAACGACCACAGTCAACGTGGTATCAAGGGAAAACCCACCGCGATCTACCGTTAACTATCAAAAGGATTGGTAAGCATAGTCCCCGCCTGCCCTGGAGTCTAACCTAGCTAGAATTAGGTATTGGGAGGTGGAAGGTATAATCTACTGTAACCCCCTTTGAATGTGTAGTGCATGGTTCTTTATGAGAGCATTTTTAAGTTTGACCTTGTACTTTTCCTTGTATTGTTCTTTCTTCGAGTGATTGTTAGTTTGGCCTTGTATTTTCTCACTAGAGTAATAAGCTTGTATTACCTTGACTGTAATAAAAACAAAGTTCTTTGCATCAAACCAGTGTCCTTTGCACTTTTGTCACCCCCCCCCCCCCGCCAAATAAATTCAGAGTACAGAACCCAAGGGAGTGGGAGTGATTCAAACTGCTCAAGTTGATCAGAAGGGAACCTGACCCTCTCATAGAGACCACCCCCCTTACAGGTGTCAGATGACCCCAAGCATAAATATCCCCTTACAATGTCCTTCCTCAGATTAGGAGACCAAAACTGAACACAATATTCCAGGTGAGGCCTCACTAAGGCCCTGTACAACTGCAGTAAGACCTCCCTGCTCCTATACTCAAATCCCCTAACTATGAAGGCCAACATACCTTCTTCACCACCTGCACGTCATCTTTCAATGACTGATGAACCATGACACCCAGGTCTCGTTGCACCTCCTCCTTTCCTAATCTGCCGGCATTCAGATATAAGAGATCGGGTACACACCTGAGGCAGCTTATAATAACAGGACTCTTGTGTCATTATATTGGCAACGAGGGAAACTAAGAACTTTCCTATTTACAATGGGCACTATTGGAATTCTGCACAAATTCGTGGATGACGAGGATTGGGTGGATTTTGTCGACCGTCTGGATCAATATTTTGTTGCCAACAAAATGGAGAGGGAGGCTGATGCAGTCCGTCATAGGGTGGTTCTCCTCACCGTCTGTGGTCAGAAGGTTTACGGCATCATGAAGAACCTTCTCTCGCCTTTACGTCCAACAGCCAAGTCTTACGAGGAATTGTGTGATTTGGTGCATGACCATCTAAAGCCGAACTAAGGGGTCATCATCTCACGCTATCACTTCTACACGCATGTCCGTGCTGAGGGCCAGGACGTGTCGGGATTCATCACCGACCTACGACGTCTTGCTGAGCCGTGTAAGTTTGGGTACACGTTGGAAGACATGTTGAGAGACTTTTTCATGATAGGCATCAATCATGATGTGATTCTTCAGAAGTTATTGGCCGAAGAGCAGCTGGACTTGAAAAAGGCCATTGCAATTGCCCAGGCATGCATGACAACTGATGACAACTTGAGACAGATACCATCCAAAGGTCGGAGCTCCATGGCAGGCTTGTCAGGTACTGTAAACAAGATTGTGTCGTCTTCTGGCAAAGCTGCTCATGGTAGGGCCAAGTCAACTGTTTACGTGAAACCTGTAGCTGCTCAGAGCCTGACAACTGGTACGAAGCTGAGTTTACCCTGTTGGCGTTGTGGGGGCCATCATTAGCCTCATCAGTTTGATTTAAACAATACTCCTGTAATGGCTGTAATGGGGAGTTGATGATGACCAGTCCAGTGCTGACTTTGAGACACAACCCGAGGAGGAAATGTATTCATTCTCATCAAAGAGCCAGCCGATAACTGTTAATGTAAAGCTGAACGGCGTGCCTGTATCAATGGGGCTGGACACAGGTGCAAGTCAGTTGATCATGAGCCAAGTGACATTTGACAAGCTGTGGGACACTGAGGCTGTGAAGCCTAAGCTGAGTCCAGTCAAGACCAAGTTAGGTACTTATACGAAGGAACTCATACCTGTGATTGGCAATGCAGTAGTCAAGGTGTTGTATGATGGCATGATCCAAGATCTACCATTATGGATCATCCCAGGTAATGGTCCAACGCTGTTCAGTTGGAATTGGCTCAAGAACATCAAGCTGAACTGGAGTGATGTCAAAGTGTGTGCGACACTTCTTGTGCTCAAGTGTTGAAGAAGTTTCCTTCTTTGTTTGAGCCTGGCATTGGTAATTTTACTGGAGCCAAGGTGCAGATTCATCTGGATTCTGATGCAAGGCCTGTCTATCACAAAGCTCAGTCTGTCCCTTATTCGATGAGAGAGAAGATTGAGATTGAGCTTGATAGACTCCAACGTGAAGGAATCATATCACCTGTCGAGTTTAATGAGTGGGCCAGCCCTATTGTTCCTGTGTTGAAGAGTGATGGCATTGTCAGGATTTGCGGTTACGATTAACCGATTCTCGAAACAGGTTCAGTACCCGTTACCGAATGCTGATGACCTATTCATCATGCTAGCTGGTGGAAAGTCATTCACCAAGTTAGATCTGACGTCAGCCTACCTGACACAGGAGCTCGTCGATAATTGGAAGCAACTGACCTGCATCAACAGCCATAAAGGACTGTTTGTCTACAACAGGTGTCCTTTCGGAATTCGTTTGGCTGCAGCCATATTCTAGAGGAAGATGAGGAGTCTAGTGAAGTCCGTTCCTGGAACTGTCGTGTTCCAAGATGACATTCTGGTCACAGGTCGTGACACTGCTGAACACCTGAACAATCTTGAAGAAGTTCTACATCGTCGGGACAAAGTGGGACTCAGGTTGAAACGTTTGACGTGTGCTTTATGACACCTGAAGTTGAATTCCTTGGTAGGAAGATTTCTGCTGATGCAATCAAGCCTACTGATTCAAAAACCAAGGCCATCAAAAATGCACCTAAGTCTCGGAGTGTGACAGAGCTGCATTCATTCCTTGGGCTACTCAACTACTTTGGTAATTTCTTACCCAGATTGAGCACTTTTTAGAGCCACTGCATTTGCTACTGAGAAAAGGTCACAATTGGGTCTGGGTTATGTCTCAAGATGGAGCCTTTGAAAAATCTAAGAGTCTGCTCTGTTCAAACAAGTTGCTTGTTCATTATGATCCATGTAAGCGTCTTGTATTAGCCTGTAATGCTTCATCATATGGTGTTGGCTGTATACTCCAACAAGCCAATGAATCGGGTAAGCTACAACCTATTGTGTATACTTCAAGAAAGAGCTTACAGCATGGTAGAAAAAGAAGCTTTGGCCTGTGTGTATGGTGTAACAAAGATGCATCAGTACCTGTTTGGTCTCTGTTTTGAACTCGAAACGGATCACAAGCCACTCATTTCATTGTTTTCTGAAAATAAAGGTATTAATACCAATGCATCGTCCCATATTCAGAGATGGGCGTTGAAACTGTCTGGCTATAATTACATTTTCGTCATAGACCCGGTACTGAGAATTGTGCCGATGCACTGAGTCATTTGCCTTTGCCTACACCTGATGTGAAAACGCCTCAACCTGCAGATCTAATGTTGGTAATGGATGCTTTTGAGAGTGAAGGAACTCCTGTCACTGCTCAACAAGTTAGGATCTGGACCAGCCATGACCCTATTTTGTCGGTTGTGAAACGTTGTGTCCTCAGTGGTGGTGGTCTGAAATACCTACGGGGATGTGTGAAGAGACCAAACTTTACACCTGTCGCAAGGATGAGCTGTCCATTCAGTCAGATTGTTTACTGAGGGGTAATCATGTCATCATGCCAAAGAAAAGTAGAGAAAGATTTGTACGTGAGTTACATAGCACTCATCCCTGTATTGTTATGATGAAAGCCATTGCTAGGTCTCGTGTATAGTGCCTTGGAATTGACTCTGATCTGGAATCATGTGTGCATCAGTGTAATACTTGCATGCAGCTAAGTAAAGTACCAGTGGAATCTCTGTTGAGTCTTTTGTCGTGTCCATCTAACCTACATCGATTTTGCGGGTCCATTCCTTGGAAAGATGTTTTTTGTTGTGATGGATGCATAGTCAAAGTGGATAGAGTGTATTATTATGTCATCCAGTATATCTATAGCCACTGTTGACAGCCTGTTTGCTACTCATGATTTGCCTGACATTGTTGTGAGCGACAATGGATCTTGTTTCACAAGTCTTGAGTTTCAGGAGTTCATGAAACTCAATGATATTAGACATGTGAGGTCAGCTCCATTCAAACCTGCTTCTAATGATGAAGCAGAGCGTGCTGTTCAAACTATCAAAGTATGAAACGTGTAACTCAGGGTTCACTTCAAACTCGTTTGTCATGTATATTGCTCAGTTATAGGACAAGACCTCATACTATTATTGGTGTTTCTCCTGCTGAATTACTGATGAAGAGAAATCTCAAGACCAAGCTTTCACTTGTTCATCCTGATTTGAATGATCACGTTGAAAACAGATGTCAAAGTCAGCAATTGTATCATGATCGTACTGCTGTGTCACGAGATGTCTCTGTCAATGATCAAATGTTTGTACTGAACTATGGTCGAGGTCCAAAATGGATCGCTGGTACTGTTACAGTTAAGGAGGGTAACAGAGTGTTCATTGCTGTGCTCAAGGATGTAGATATGCAGAAAGCATGTTGACCAGGTAAAACCGCGGCACACAGATGAACTGGATCCGTTTGAGGAAGATCCATAGAAGATCCACCAACTATGTTCATTCACCAGAGGCTTCTGTTGTCATTCCTGAACCCGGACCTTCAGTCTCTGATGTTGTTATTACCACTCCCCCCAGAACTGTTACTCAACCTCCAGTCACAACTGACTTAGAACGTTCACCTAGAACTAATGTTGATCTGAGACGATCAAGTCTTGAGTGGAAAGCCCCAGATCGTCTTGCATTGTAAAGTGACTGATACTAAGATCTTGAAAGGGGGATGTTGTAATATATTTATGCTTGGGGTCATCTGACACCAGAGGGCACCACTGTCAGATGTCATGCAGGCAATACAGGAAGTCGGATCTTGTTCTTATCCGAAGTGGGAATAAAAGAGATCAGGTACACACCTGAGGCAGTTTATAATAACATAACTCTTGTGTTATTATAAATGGAATGAGGGTTTCTGCCTCTACCACCCTTTCAGACACTGAGTTCTAGACTGGGTGAAGAAATTTCTCCTCAACTCCCTTCTCATCCTTCTGCCAATTACATTCAAACTCAATTAAATCTCCCATCAACCTCCTCTTTTCCAAAGAAAACAACTTCAGCCTATCCAATTTTCCTCATAGCTAAAATTCTCCAGTCCTGGAAAAATCTTTGTAAATCTCTTCTGTACCCTTTCTATTGCAATCACATATTATCTGTAATGTGATGACCAGAACTTCATGCAGTATTGTAGCTGTGGCCTATCTAGTGTTTTATACAGTTCAAGCATAACCTCTCTGTTCTTATAGTCAATGCCTCGGCTAATACAGGCAAGTATTTCGTATGTCTTCTTAACCACCTTAGCTAGCTGTCCTGCTACCTTCAGGAATCTATGAACATGCACTCCAAGATCCGTCCATTTCAATGCACTTCTCAGTATCGGAATATTCGGAATAAGGTGGACGAATTAACTGTGCAGAGAGCAGTTAACAGATATGATGTAATTGGCATCACAGAGACATGTCTCCAGGGTGACCAAGGCTGGGAACGCAACATCCAGGGGTATTCAATATTTAGGAAGGAAAGACAGAAAGTAAAAGGAGGTGGGGTGGTGTTGCTAGTTAAAGAGGAAATTAACGCAATAGTAAGAAAGGACATTAGCTTGGATGATGTGGAATCTGTATGGGTGGAGCTACGGAATACCAAAGGGCAGAAAACACTAGTGGGAGTTGTGTACAGACCACCAAACAGTAGTAATGAGGATGGGGACAGCACCAAACAAGAAATTAGGGATGCGTGCAATAAAGGCACAGCAGTTATCATGGGCAACTTTAATCTACATATTGACTAGGCTAACCAAACTGGTAGCAATGCGGTGGAGGATGATTTCCTGGAGGTGTATAAGGAATGTTTTCCAGACCAATATGTCGAGGAAACAACTAGAGGCTGGCCATCCTAGACTGGGTGATGTGTAATGAGAAAGGACTAATTAACAATCTTGTTGTGCGAGGCCCCTTGGGGAAGAGTGACCATAATATGGTAGAATTCTTTATTACGATGAAGAGTGACACAGTTAATTCAGACACTAGGGTCCTGAACTTGGGGAAAGGTAACTTCGATGGTATGAGATGTGAATTGGCTAGAATAGACTGGCAAGTGATACTTAAAGGGTTGACGGTGGATAGGCAATGGCAAACATTTAAAGATCACATGGATGAACTTCAACAATTGTACATCCCTGTCTGGAGTAAAAATAAAATGGGGAAGGTGGCTCAACTGTGGCTAACAAGGGAAATTAAGGATAGTGTTAAATCCAAGGAAGAGGCATATAAATTGGCCAGAAAAAGCAGAAAACCTGAGGACTGGGAGAATTTTGTAATACAGCAGAGGAGGACAAAGGGTTTAATTAGGAGGGGGAAAATAGAGCATGAGAGGAAGCTTGCTGGGAACATAAAAACTGACTGCAAAAGCTTCTATAGTTATGTGAAGAGAAAAAGATTAGTGAAAACAAACATAGGTCCCTTGCAGTCAGATTCAGGTGAATTTTTAAGGGGAACAAAGAAATGGCAGACCAGTTAAACAAATACTTTGTTCTGTTTTCACGAAGAAAGACACAAATAACCTTCTGGAAATACTAGGGGGCCGAGGGTCTAGTAAGAAGGAGGAACTGAAGGATATCCTTATAAAGCAGAAAATTGTGTTAGGGAAATTGATGGGATTGAAGGCCGATAAGTCCCCGGGGCCTGATAGTCTGCATCTCAGAGTACTTAAGGAAATAGCCCTAGAAATCGTGGATGCATTGGTAATCATTTTACAACAGTCTATCGACTCTGGATCAGTTCCTATGGACTGGAGAGTAGCTAATGTAACACCACTGTTTAAAAAAGGAAGGGAGAGAGAAAACGGGAGAGAAAAATTATAGACCGGTTAGCCTGATATCAGTAATGGGGAAAATGTTGGAATCAATTATTAAAGATGAAATAGCAGCGCATTTGGAAAGCAGTGACAGGATCGGTCCAAATCAGCATGGATTTATGAAAGGGAAATCATGCTTGACAAATTTTCTGGAATTTTTTGAGGATGTAACTCGTAGGGTGGACAAGGGAGAACAAGTGGATGTGGTGTATTTGGACTTTCAAAAGGCTTTTGACAAGGTCCCACACAAGAGATTGATGTGCAAAATCAAAGCACATGGTATTGGGTGTAATGTACAGACATGGATAGAGAACTGGTTGGCAGACAGGAAGCAGAGAGTCAGGATAAACGGGTCCTTTTCAGAATGGCAGGCAGTGACGAGTGGAGTGCCACAGGGCTCAGTGCTGGGACCCCAGCTCTTTACAATATACATTAATTATTTAGATGAAGGAATTGATTGTAATATCTCCAAGTTTGCAGATGACACTAAACTGGGTGGCGGTGTGAGCTGTGAGGAGGATGCTAAAAGGCTGCAGGGTGACTTGGACAGGTTAGGTGAGTGGGAAAATGCATGGCAGATGCAGTATAATGTGGATAAATGTGAACTTATCCACTTTGGGGGCAAAAACATGAAGGCAGAATATTATCTGAATGGTGGAAGATTGGGAAAAGGGGAGGTGCAACAAGACCTGGGTGTCATGGTTATCAGTCATTGAAAGTTGGCATGCAGGTACAGCAGGCAGTGAAGAAGGCAAATGGTATGTTGGCCTTCATAGCTAGGGGCTTTGGGTATAGGAGCAGGGAGGTCTTACTGCAGTTGTACAGGGCCTTAGTGAGGCCTCACCTGGAATATTGTGTTCAATTTTGGTCTCCTAATCTGAGGAAGGATATTCTTGATATTGGGTTCACCAGACTGATTCCCGGAATGGCGGGACTGACATATAAGGAGAGACTGGATCAACTGGGCCTTTATACACTGGAGTTTAGAAGGATGAGAGGGGATCTCATAAAAACTTATAAGATTCTGACAGGACTGGACAGGTTAGATGCAGGAAGAATGTTCCCGATGATGGGGGAAGTCCAGAACCAGGGGACACAGTCTTAAGATAAGGGATAGGCCATTTCGGACTGAGATGAGGAGAAACTTCTTCATTCAGAGAGTTGTTAACCTGTGGAATTCCTACCGCAGAGAGTTGTTGATGCAAGTTCATTGGATATATTCAAGAGGGAGTTAGATATGGCCCTTATGGCTAAAGGAATCAAGGGGTATGGAGAGAAAGCAGGAAAATGGTACTGAGGGAATGTCAGCCATGATCTTATTGAATGGTGATGCAGGCTCGAAGGGCCGAATCACCCGACTCCTGCACCTATTTTCTATGTTTCTATCCCACCATATAATGTGTATTCCCTTGCCGTGTTAGCCCTCCCCATATGCATTACCTCACATTTATCTGGATTAAATTCCATTTGCCACTTTTCTGCCCATCTGACCAGCCCATTGATATCTTCCTGCAGTCTACAGCTTTCTTCCTCATTATCAACCACATGGCCAATTTTTGTATCATCTGTAAACTTTTTAATCACACCCCCGACACTGACGTTTAAATCATTGATATCACTAATGGCTTTTTCCTATTCCGAAAACAGCAAAGTCTAGAAATTTGGCTATGAAACACACATAACAGGCCTACTAAGTCCCCAGTATGACAGGCAGGAACCACGCGCACATTTCCATCTGGAAGTGTGCTGCCCACCGTATCAGGAAAGGGAAAAAATGGTGTTCAATGCCCATGCCTGAAAATATGCAAATAAGATACCAACACCTGTTTGAGGCCCCGCACTGCAAGATTGGTCAATGCCGGCTGCACTCAGTAAAACCATACCTTGGACCGCCTGGAAGCAAAAAGGTATGTTTTTGAAATTTACTTACCTGATTGTGGAACCGAGAGGAGCAGGAGTGCTCACCTGGCCTCCAAAGCCCCTCACTAATGTTCAGTACCGCTTACTGGCCTGTGATCTCCTGACCCCCAGCCCTCACTTACCTTAATTTACTCTTCTCTGGCTGTTTCCGGCAATGCCGAGTTGATGTTAATGTGACCCGAAGCCTACTGTCGGGGGTGCCTCGGGCCTCACCATTCATGCACAGGGATCCAAGAATGGGCACTCCGAATTTCTGCCCCAAAGTTCTAATAACTTCAAAACTGCCTAAATCATGTTATCAGATGGGGCTAAATTGCAATGTGTCTTCCTTCCCAATTCTAAGCATTCAACCCAATCTGCATAAATGAAAAAGTATGATCTTCCTTTTTTTCTTGATAACTATCTTGGGATTGCAAGAATATAATGAAAAGAAATGCACTACTTTGAGGAAAACCTAGTCTGACAATATATATAAGTTCCACATTTTACTTTGCTTTGGGAATCTGGTGAAATCATTTTTTGTCGTGTTACATTGAAGCACTGAATGATTACATTCATTTTGACAATCTGGAATTGATTTTTAATGAAGCAATTAAGAGATTATATTGAAATTTACATTTGTCTGCATATAATTATACTTACAATTACTAATGGAAATGCCACCTCTTCCTGACCATGCAAAAGCAATTTATCTTAACTATAATGGGAATGCCTGACTGTGACCTCTGCCTGGTTGAAAATCAAGTCAAATTTGCTCTTTTGTACTTCAGAGAATTCCCAGTCCAAGTATGTATTTAATGTCATCTTCTTTTCAAGAATATGTACTTATAATGAATGTGAAGCTATTCATTCACAGGCAACAATACAGAGCAGTGGTGATCTTGTGTCTGTCCAGAGCCAACACTCACAGTTCAATAACATATGCGTTGTGCTTATTGTTTGCCTCACGGCACATCTAATCCAGGAATCCAGTTGTGAAAAATTACTAAATGAATGAACTCCATTTACAGCAAAGTGCCTCTTTCCATCGATACAACAGGCTTTGTTTCTTAGGTTTGCTTCATTACATAGCTTCTCAAATCTTCTCTGTAAGGTTGCTGAGAGGGTGCTGATGCTGAGAATTCAAATTTGTATGAATATAATGAAACTGTAATAACAAAGAGAAGCCACATATGTACTTGGTGTGGAACATGGAAATGTCATCATGCATAAATACCAACTAGCAACTCATTTCAAAAGATTTGACACAACCCAGACATCTAGCAGCTCAAAAATAAACTTGAATATAGACCTTGGGCTAGACTTTCCATTATCATCGCTATCGCCCAAAAATGGGCGATCTTTCCGGTGTAAGTGGTTGTTTTAGTTTTCGGGATTGCTGGAATATCACCCATTTTAAAAATGGCTAGTTTCACCTTTATAATTTGGACAATAGCCGTAGTGATGTGAAATGAGCTACAGCGATATATTCAGTTGTGCAAGGCCGGCGTCCATAGCAATGGCCGTTCTGCGCATTCGAGGTTTTTTTTTAGGCAGTTAACTTTTCTCGCGATTCAGGAGGTCAGGGAAGGAAGGGAGAGAGAGACCGCATTTTATTTTTGGAGCTGAGTAGGAAGGTTGTGTCGAGGCAAAGAGAAAAAGCAGATACTTCATTTAAAAATGGAGATGGATTATGAAGAATCGAGAGTGAGTGATGTTAGTGAGGTAGCAGATGTGGTGAGGAGGAGATTAATTTGGCGGAGGTTGGAAGGAGAAGGAGAGCTAAATACCTTTCAGGCGAAGCAAATGCAGCCCTTGTCCACGAGGTGGAAACTCGCTGGGGCCAATTAACCTGGGGTGGTCAAGGGAAACCTCCACCCCTCCGCATATACCAACGAATCTGGGTGGAGATCGCCAAAGTCATTTCATTGGCAGCCCATGATGTTCGAGAGCCAAACTGGTGCCGCAAGCGCTGGAACGACCTGGTTGGGTCTGCAGGAGTAAGTATTAAATTATTAAATTTATAATTGTAATGATGCAATGACTCATTAATTAAAATGTAAATCTGCCAGATCGCAACCTTATTACATTTATTCTCCGACCGTAGATATAAGTATGCATCAATTGCATACAAAGCATATTAGCATGTAACGTTAATGATGAATAGCATGGGCGATGACTAATTGTGGATTATAATATCTGTGCATTGTGTAGTAGTATCGAGTATTATCTGTAATAGTACCTAGGCAATTAGCTTATGACATGCTCTTGTCACCTTTGCAGAAGAAGATATCTAAGAATAGCACAGAGCACAGGCACACAAGAGAAGGGCCTGCTGAACTATACCAATTAACTGACCTGGAGGAGCAGGCCTCAGCACTTGTCGGTGTGCATAATTGTTCGGCCACCCGTGGTGGTGTTGATCCTGTTGTTACACCATGTGAGTAATGTATAAACCATTGGTAATTTAAAGTAATTTAATACCATTTGAGTATAATATATGAATGATGTAATGTTATGTCATTAATGATGGGATGATGAAATCTCATTGTAATGCCATGCAGCTTGTCTACTCTCATGATGTTAATTATATGTGATGTCTGTGGATAATATTTATTGCAGTAGTATTGCAGTAGTATCACTAAATATATTCAAAAAGGAGTTAGATGAGGTCCTTACTGCTAGGGGGATCAAGGGGTATGGCGAGAAAGTGGGAATGGGGTACTGAAGTTGAATGTTCAGCCATGAACTCATTGAATGGCGGTGCAGGCTAGAAGGGCCGAATGGCCTACTCCTGCACCTATTTTCTATGTTTCTATGTTTCTATGTTTCTATGTTTCTATGTTTCTATGTTTCTCATACATATGCCTGCGCAGCGTAAGCATTCTCGTGTCACCCTGGCCTTCCCTTCTCTTCTACTAACCTCAATTATGTTTTCTAGCTTCCCAGGCTCTCCAGGAGCAAGGCAGGAATGCGGAGGCCCCGAGAGCATCACCACTTCTGGTGCAGGTCGTGCTGACCACAGAGGAGACCAGTGAGGAGGATGATGAGCCTTAACCGCGCTGCTCAACTCAAGGGTCTAATGTTCTTGCGGCCACGTCCTCAAGCATCTTGCAGCAGGGCACCCCGAGTGGTTCAGTGCCTACGCCGACTCCGCGGTGGTTGGTTCGGCGAGTTAGGATTGCGCAATGACAGGTGGATGTCAACCTGGACATGGTTGCACTGTCGAGGATGAGTGTCGACATTGGTCGAGAGCTCCTCCAGGCGATGGGTGGATTGACTGGTAATATTGCCGCACTGACTGACGTATTTCAGAGCACATGGCGCAGATGGTTGCGGCAATGCGGAGCATGGCCGATTCCATCGATGCCACACAGCAGTGGTCTTGGGATATGGCACTGCACCCCAAGGTGCTGTATCACCCATGCCGACAGATGCGAGTCAGGAGGAAGCAGTTGCTTCTGACTCAGAAGATGTTTCTTTGGAAATGTCTTTTCTAGCTTCACCAGAGAATGTGATTCTGCCACTATCATCCCCCACCCCATCCACCCCCGCCCACACCCCCCCCCCCCCCCAGCAGCAGCGCTCGAGGTGCCCTGCTGCAAGACAGCTTGGTGTCAATAAGGGTAGAAGGGGGAGTGTAAGTGGGAAAGGGTGTGTTCAGACCGGGGGAGGGGGGGGGGGCAGAGGGAAGCATGGCCGCAGGTGGGGGGGGGGGGGGATTATTCTTGTTTTTGTATTGTTGACTGTTGGTAAGGTTTTTGTTGTTATTATTGTTATTAAAAATGTGTTGAGTGTTGGGGTGGGTTGGGTGGATGTGTGGGTGGGTGTTTGTGTCCTGTTATATTTTAATTGTTATTGAAAAATTATTGTTATTACAAATTTGTTGACTGTTGGGGGTGGAGGGGAGATGTGCATTTATATTCAAGTATTTATTTAATGTATATGTTTGTTTTTTTTATTAGTTTCTTTAAAAAAATGTTTTTTTTAATGTGTAATTATTAAAGATTTTTATTTAACTTAACATTGTTGTGCAGTGTCTTCTAATAACAGGAAGGTTAAACATCAATACAAGGCCAAGCAAGCATGAAACGTAACGTAACGCAATTATAACTGTCACCAATGTAACTTCATCCAAAGCGGTCATTTATGAGCTGCTGACGCAACAGTCTTGCAGCTGCGTAACTACCCATGGCGCTTTCCTGCGGTGTAAGGTGGGGTGGAAGCATGGGCTCATCGCCAGGCTGATTGTCCTCCCTGAGGTCCTCGTCCTCTTCCTCCTTTCAGAATCGCAGCCTCCTAACGCACGTGTTATCAGACAAGTCCAAGTATGACCGCTTATCCCTGTAAATGCGATGGGTGTAAGGTCTCCTCCTCCTCAGCAGTCTGCCACCTCTTTGATTGGGGACATAATGCTCTTCAATGAATCTTCTCCCATCTCTATTCTGCAGCATGTGAGTAGTCATCAATACTGGCTCAGAAATTACAGGCCCCATTACTATAAATGCCCGAATATGTCTTCAAAATTATTACATTGTCCTCTGCAAATACAATATAAATTCCAAATTCACCACAATGTGATTAGATGGTTGTCAAGATTTTAAAACGCCCTTAAAATTATTCATTTAAGGTCCTCCGATTTACAAAATGGCATCCATACCGTTTATATATGTAAACTTGTATTTACTCTGTACAGCCACCAGAGGGCTCATCCCCTGGAGTCCCAAGGGATATTCACAATCCCTTGGGAGCACAGGTATTTAAAGAGGTCTCACAGGTTGGAGGGGCACTCTGGAGACCTGCAATAAAAGACAAAGGTCACACTTTACTTTGAGCTCACAGTGTTCAGTTTGACTCTTTCTCCACACACAACTGGCGATGAGATATAGATAGCGAACCCAAAGATGCAGAGAACAGTGGGCATCCTGGAGAAATTCTAGGAGGGAGATGATTGGGAAACTTTTGTAGAGCGACTCGACCAATACTTCGTGGCCAACGAGCTAGATGGGGAAGAGAACGCTGCCAAACGAAGGGCGATCCTCCTCACCGTCTGTGGGGCACCAACGTATGGTCTCATGAAGAATCTGCTCACTCTAACGAAACCTACGGAGAAATCATACGATGATTTGTGCACACTGGTCCGAGATCATTTGAACCAGAAGGAAAGCGTTCTGATGGCGAGGTACCGGTTCTACACCTACAAAAGGTCGGAAGACCAGGAAGTGGCGAGTTATGTCGCCGAGCTAAGACGCCTTGCAGGACATTGCGAATTTGAAGGATGTTTGGGGCACATGCTCAGAGACTTTTTTGTACTTGGCATTGGCCACAAAACCATACTTCGTAAATTTTTGACTGTAGAGACCCCAACCTTGAGTAAGGTCACAGCGATAGCCTAGGCGTTCATTGCCACTCGTGACAATACGAAGCAAATCTCTCATCACACAAGTGCTGCTACAAGTACTGTGAACAAAGTGATGTTGTTTTCGAATCGTAATGTACAGGGCAGGTCACACATACCTACAGCTGCACGTCCGCAAATGTCCCAGAGTCCACCATCAAGGCCATTAAGACCTTATTGGCGCTGCGGGGATGATCATCGTTTCCATTCATGCCGATTCAAAGGATACGTTTGCAAGGGCTGTGGAAAAATGCGACATCTCCAACGAATGTGCAGGCGAGCTGCAAATCCTGTTAATCCTGCAAACCACCATGTTGCAGAGGAGGACAGATCCACGGAGGATCACGATGAACCAGAGCCTCAGACCGGGGAGGCAGAGGTACATGGAGTGCACACATTCACCACGAATTATCCCCCGATAATGCTGACTGTTGAGCTAAATGGACACCCGGTGTCAATAGAGCTGGACACGGGTGTGAGCCAGTCCATCATAGGCAAAAAGACTTTCGAAAAATTGTGGTGCAGCAAGGCCTCAAGGCCAGTCTTAACTCCAGTTCGCACGAAACTAAGAACTTACACAAAGGAACTGATTCCTGTAATCGGCAATGCTACCGTAAAGGTCTCCTACAATGGAGCGGTGCACAAGCTATCGCTCTGGGTGGTACCGGGTGATGGTCCCACGCTGCTCGGCAGGAGCTGGCTGGGAAAGATACGCTGGAACTGGGACGACGTCTGAGCGCTATCGCCCGCTGATGACACTTCGTGTGCCCAGGTCTTAAACAAATTTCCTTTGCTGTTCGAACCAGGCATCGGGAAATTCCAAGGAGCAAAAGTGCAGATCCACCTAATTCCAGGGGCGTGACCCATCCATCACAAGGCGAGAGCAGTACTGTACATGGTAAGAGAAAGGGTAGAGCTCGAGCTAGACCGGCTGCAAAGAGAGGGCATCATTTCACCGATCGAGTTCAATGAGTGGGCCAGTCCTATCGTCCCAGTCCTCAAGGGAGATGGCACCATCAGAATCTGTGGCGATTACAAAGTAACTATCAATCGTTTCTTCCTGCAGGACCAATACCCACTACGAAAGGCAGACGACCTCTTTGCAATGGTGTAACGGAGGAAAGACATTCACGAAGCTGGATCTGACTTCAGCCTACATGACGCAGGAGCTGGAGGAATCATCGAAGGCCCCCACCTGTATCAACACGCACAAAGATCTTTTTGTTTATAACGGATGCCCGTTTGGAATCCGATCAGCGGCGGCGATATTCCAGACAATCATCGAAAGTTTACTGAAGACGGTCCCGCACACTGTGGTCTTCCAGGACGACATCTTGGTCACAGGTCAGAACACAGCCGAGCATCTGCAGAACCTGGAGGAGGTTCTTAGTTGACTCAACCACGTGGGCTCAGGTTAAAACGCTCGAAGTGCGTTTTCCTGGCGCCTGAAGTGGAGTTCTTGGGAAGGAGGATTTCGGCGGACGGCATCTGGCCCACCAATGCGAAGACGGAGGCAATCGAGAACGCACCGAGGCCACAGAATGTGATGGAGCTGTGGTCATTTCTGGGACTCCTGAATTATTTTGGTAACTTCTTACTGGGTCTCAGCACACATTTAGAACCACTGCATGTCTTACTATGTAAAGGGGATGAATGGGTTTGGGGCAAAAGCCAAGAAAATGCCTTTTTAAAAGTGAGAAAATTGTTACACTCAAACAAATTGTTTGTATTGTATGATCCATTTGGTACTACCATGTGAAGCGTCGTCAAATGGCGTCGGGTGTGTATTGCAACAAGCTAATGATTTCAGGAGTACGAGAAGAAGCTTGCAGGGAACATTAAGGCGGATTGCAAAAGTTTCTATAGGTATGTAAAGAGAAAAAGGTTGGTGAAGACAAACGTAGGTCCCCTGCAGTCAGAATCAGGGGAAGTCATAACGGGGAACAAAGAAATGGCGGATCAATTGAACAAGTACTTTGGTTCGGTATTCACTAAGGAGGATACAAACAACCTTCCGGATATAAAAGGGGTCAGAGGGTCTAGTAAGGAAGAGGAACTGAGGGAAATCTTTATTAGTCGGGAAATTGTGTTGGGGAAATTGATGGGATTGAAGGCAGATAAATCCCCAGGGCCTGATGGCCTGCATCCTAGAGTACTTAAGGAGGTGGCCTTGGAAATAGCGGATGCATTGACAGTCATTTTCCAACATTCCATTGACTCTGGATCAGTTCCTATGGAGTGGAGGGTAGCCAATGTAACCCCACTTTTTAAAAAAGGAGGGAGAGAGAAAACAGGGAATTATAGACCGGTCAGCCTGACCTCAGTAGTGGGTAAAATGATGGAATCAATTATTAAGGATGTCATAGCAGTGCATCTGGAAAATGGTGACATGATAGGTCCAAGTCAGCATGGATTTGTGAAAGGGAAATCATGCTTGACAAATCTTCTGGAATTTTTTGAGGATGTTTCCAGTAAAGTGGACAAAGGAGAACCAGTTGATGTGGTATATTTGGACTTTCAGAAGGCTTTCGACAAGGTCCCACACAAGAGATTAATGTGCAAAGTTAAAGCACATGGGATTGGGGGTAGTGTGCTGACGTGGATTGAGAACTGGTTGTCAGACAGGAAGCAAAGAGTAGGAGTAAACGGGTACTTTTCAGAATGGCAGGCAGTGACTAGTGGAGTGCCGCAAGGTTCTGTGCTGGGGCCCCAGCTGTTTACATTGTACATTAATGATTTAGACGAGGGGATTAAATGCAGTATCTCCAAATTTGCGGATGATACTAAGTTGGGTGGCAGTGTGAGCTGCGAGGAGGATGCTATTAGGCTGCAGAGTGACTTGGATAGGTTAGGTGAGTGGGCAAATGCATGGCAGATGAAGTATAATGTGGATAAATGTGAGGTTATCCACTTTGGTGGTAAAAACAGAGAGACAGACTATTATCTGAATGGTGACAGATTAGGAAAAGGGAAGGTGCAACGAGACCTGGGTGTCATGGTACATCAGTCATTGAAGGTTGGCATGCAGGTACAGCAGGCGGTTAGGAGAGCAAATGGCATGTTGGCCTTCATAGCGAGGGGATTTGAATACAGGGGCAGGGAGGTGTTGCTACAGTTGTACAGGGCCTTGGTGAGGCCACACCTGGAGTATTGTGTACAGTTTTGGTCTCCTAACTTGAGGAAGGACATTCTTGCTATTGAGGGAGTGCAGCGAAGGTTCACCAGACTGATTCCCGGGATGGCGGGACTGACCTATCAAGAAAGATTGGATCAATTGGGCTTGTATTCACTGGAGTTCAGAAGAATGAGAGGGGACCTCATAGAAACGTTTAAAATTCTGACGGGTTTAGACAGGTTAGATGCAGAAAGAATGTTCCCAATGTTGGGGAAGTCCAGAACCAGGGGTCACAGTCTGAGGATAAGGGGTAAGCCATTTAGGACCGAGATGAGGAGAAACTTCTTCACCCAGAGAGTGGTGAACCTGTGGAATTCTCTACCACAGAAAGTAGTTGAGGCCAATTCACTAAATATATTCAAAAGGGAGTTAGATGAAGTCCTTACTACTCGGGGGATCAAGGGTTATGGCGAGAAAGCAGGAAGGGGGTACTGAAGTTTCATGTTCAGCCATGAACTCATTGAATGGCGGTGCAGGCTAGAAGGGCTGAATGGCCTGCTCCTGCACCTATTTTCTATGTTTCTATGTTTCTATGAATCCAGGAGTCTGTTTAAGGCTGAGAGAGCCTACAGCATGATTGAGAAAGAAGCAATAGCGTGTGTCTATGAGATAATGAAAATACCTGTATGGGCTAACATTCGAATTGAAAACTGACCATAAGCCACTAATATCCCTGTTTTCCGAGAGTAAAGGGATAAATACCAACACGTCAGCCCGCATCCAGAGATGGGCGCTCACGTTGTCCGCTTACAACTGCGGCATCCGCCACAGGCCTGGCACAGAAAACAGTGCCAATGCTATCAGGAGGCTGCCATTGCTCACCATGGGGGTGGAAATGGTGCAGCCCGCAGATCTAGCCATTGTTATGGAAGCATTTGAGAGTGAGCAATCACCCGTCACTGCCTGACAGATCAAAACCTGGACAAGCCAGGACCCCTTATTATCTCGTCAAAAGCTGTGTGCTTCACGGGAGCTGGTCCAGTGTCCCAATGGAAATGCAAGAAGAGACAAAGCTGTTCGAGCCTGCACCACCATTCAATAGATCATGGCTAATCATTGAACCTCAGTACCCCTTTCCTGCTTTCTCTCCATACCCTTTGATCCCTTTGGCCGTACAGGTCATATCTAACTCCCTTTTGAATATATCGAATGAACTGGCCTCAACTAATTTCTGCTGTAGAGAATTCCATAGGTTAGCCACTCTCTGAGTGAAGAAGTTTCTCCTCATCTCAATCCTAAATGGCTAACCCCTTATTCTTAGACAGTGACCCCAGGCTCTGGAACTCACCAGCAATGGGAACATTCTTCCTGCCTCTAACCTGTCCAATCCCTTCAGAATTTTATATGTTTCGATGAGATCCCCTCTCATTCTTCTAAACTCCAGTGAATACAAGCCCAGTTGATTCAGCCTCTCCTCATATGTCAGTCCTGCCATCCCGGGAATCAATCTGGTGAACCTTCGCTGTACTCCCTCAATAGCAAGAACGTCCTTCCTCAGATTAGGAGACAAAAACTGAACTCAATATTCCAGATGTGGCCTCATCAAGGCTCTGTACCACTGCAGTAAGACCTCCCTGCTCCTATACTCAAATCCTCTAACTATGAAGGCCCACATGCCATGTGTCTTCTTCACTGCCTGCTGTACCTGCATGCCAAACTTCAATGACTGATGTACCATGACACCCAGGTTGCGTTACACTTCCCCTTTTCCGAATCTGTCACCATTCAGATAATATACTGTCTTTCTTTTTTGCCAACAAAGTGGATAAGCTCACATTTATCCACATAATACTGCATCTGCCATGCATTTGCCCACTCACCTAACCTGTCCAAGTCATCCTGCAGCCTCTTAGCATCCTCCTCACAGCTCACACTGCCACCCAGCTTAGTGTCATCTGCAAACTTGGAGATATTACATTCAATTCCTTCACCTAAATCATTGATGTATATTGTAAATAGCTGGGCTCCAGCATTGAACCCTGCGGCACCCCACTGGTCACTGCCTGCCATTCTGAAAAGGACCCGTTTACCCCGACTCTCTGCTTCCTGCCTGCCAACCAGTTCTCTAGCCACATCAATATATTACCCCCAGTACCATGTGCTTTAATTTTGCACATTAATCTCTTGTGTGGGACCTTGTCAAAAGCCTTTTGAAAGTCCAAATATACCACATCCACTGGTTTTCCCTTGTCCATTCTACTAGTTACATCCTCAAACAATTCTGGAAGATTTGTCATGCATGATTTCCCTTTCATAAATCCATGCTGACTTGGACCGATCTTGTCACTGCTTTCCAAATGCGCTGCTATTTCATCTTTAATAATTGATTCCAACATTTTCCCCATCACCGATATCAGGCTAACCAGTTTTTCCTTGTTTTCTCTTTCCCTCCTTTTTAAAAAAGTGGTGTTACATTAGCTACCCTCCAGTCCATAGGAACTGATCCAGAGTCAATAGAATGTTGGAAAATGATCACCAATGCATCCACTATTTCTAGGGCCACTTCCTTAAGTACTCTGGGATGCAGCCTATCAGGCCCTGGGGATTTATCGGCCTTCAATCCCATCAATTTCCCTAACACAATTTCCTGACGAATAAGGATTTCCTTCAGTTCCTCCTTTTCGCTCGATCCTCGAACCCCTAGTATTTCCGGAAGGTTATTTGTGTCTTCCTTTGTTCAATTGGTCTGCCATTTCTTTGTTCCCCATTATAATTTCACCTGATTCTGACTGCAAAGGACCTACATTGGTCTTCACTAATCTTTTTCTCTTCACATGTCTACAGAAGCTTTTGCAATCAGTTTTTATGTTCCCTGCAAGCTTCCTGGTGAATTAAAAAAATGTACTGAAGGGGAATGCAAGCGCTGAAGTGTGAGATTTTTTGGGGGGGGAGTGTACCCATAGAATGTTTTGATTTTTGGCACTTTAATTTGTGCATTGCCCAATATTTTGGAGCCTACCATAATTTTACCCAAAGGCGTAACTGTTGGATGCGATCTTTTGGATGAGATATTAAATCGATGCCTTGTCTGCCTTCTTAGCTGGTCTTAAATGATCCCACGGCACTATTTGAAGAAGGGTAGAGGACTTCTCAAAGTGGCCTGGCCAATATTTTCTCGAAACCTACATCACTAAAAGAACAGATTATCTCATTGCTGTTTGTGTGTCCTCGATCTGTGCAATTTTGACTGCCACGTTTCCGTCCAATACAACTTCAAAAGTATTTCATTGGCTACGAAGTGCTTTGGGGCATCCTGAATTTGTGAAAGATTTATTCTTTCTTTCGAACGACCGAGATGGACCGGCCTGCAACCCTTTCCACAAAGGTTCACAGGCTCAGCGAGGTCTCACAATTTAAATGTGTTTGACAGATCAAGGACACATAGGAACAGGAGAAGGCCATTCAGCCGCTTGAGCCTGATCAGCCATTCTATTAGATCACAGCTGATCCATACCTCAACTCCATTTACCCACTTTTCTTCCATATTCCATGATATCCTTACCCCCAAAAAGCTATCCATTACTGTTGTGCATCTGTAAAGCATGCACTCCCATGTTCCGCCACCAGGGAGCGCATCCCCTGAAGTCCCAACAATCCCAGCATCCCTTGGGAGCACTGTATATAAGCCGGCCCTAAGGCCTGTTCCTCACCCTGGAGTGTCTTAATAAAGACTGAGGTCACTGTTACTTTAACCTCCCTGTGTGCAGTCTCATCTGTGTTAGGAACACAATAACTGGCGACGAGTATACGAATCCAATGCAAAGATGCAGCAAATTGTGGGCATCCTGGAGAAGTTCTCGGAGGGTGAGGACTGGGAAGCCTATGTCAAACGGCGAGACCAGCACTTTGTAGCCAACGAGCTGGACGGAAAAGGAAGCGCTGCAAAAAGGAGAGCGGTCCTCCTCATGGTCTGCGGGGCACCGACCGACAGCCTCATGAAGAATCTTCTGGCTCCAGTGAAACCCACAGATAAGTCATATGAGGAGCTGTGTACACTGGTTTGAGAGCATCTTAACCCGAGCGAGAGCGTGCTGATGGCGAGGTATCGGTTCTACACGTGCCAGCGATCTGAAGGTCAGGAAGTGGCGAGCTACGTCGAGCTAAGGCGACTTGCAGAACAATGTGAGTTTGATGGCTACCTGGAGCAAATGCTCAGAGACTTTTTTGTACTGGGCATTGGCCACGAGACCATCCTACGAAAACTTTGTCTGTAGAGACACCGACCCTCAGTAAGGCCATTGCGATAGCACAGGCCACCAGTGATAACACCAAACAAACCTCTCAGCACACAAGTGCTAGCATTGTTCATAAATTAACTAGAACAGTGTTTGTGAGCAGAAATGTACAGGCTAGAACCCACGAGTTTGCAACTTCCAGCAGGCCTCAGGTGACCCAGATGACTCAGAGTCCGCAACAAAGGATGAATGCAAGGCAATTCACACCTTGTTGGCATTGTGGAGGCTTCCATTCAGCCTATTCATGCCACATCAAAGGGTATGATTGCAAGAGCTGTGGAACAATGGGGCACCTCCAACGGGCTTGCAAACGAGCTGCAAGTTCTGCAAAACCTGCTAACCACCACATGGCAGAGGAAGATCAGTCCATGGTGGATCAAAGCAATTTCGAGCCTCAGAGAGAGGAGGCAGATGCTGAAGTACACGGGGTGCACACATTTTTGATGAAATGTCCATCTATAATGCTAAATGTCAAATTGAATGGCTTACCCGTAGCCATGGAACTGGACACTGGCGCTAGCCAATCCATCATGAGTAAAAAGATGTTTCAGAGACTGTGGTGCAGCAAGGCATACAGACCAGTCCTGAGCCCCATCCACACGAAACTGAGAGCGTACACCAAAGAGCTTATCACTGTCCTGGACAGCGCCATGGTCAAGGTCACCTAAGAGGGCACGGTGCATGAACTGCCACTCTGGATTGTCCCGGGGGATGGCCGCACACTACCTGGACGGAACTGGCTGGGCAAAATCCGCTGGAACTGGGATGACTTCCGAGTACTATCACATGTGGATGAGGCCTCATGTACCCAGGTTCTCAACAAATTTCCTTCCCTTTTTGAGCCAGGCATTGGAAACTTTTATGGGGCGAAGGTGCGGATCCACTTGGTCCCAGAGGCATGACCTATTCACCACAAGGCGCGAGCGGTCCCTCACATAATGAGGGAGAGAGTGGAAATCGAGCTGGACAGGCTGCAATGCGAGGGCATCATCACCCCAGTGGAATTCAGCGAGTGGGCCAGCCCGATTGTTCCAGTACTCAAAAGTGATGGCGCGGTCAGGATTTGTGGCGATTATAAAGTAACGATTAATCGTTTCTCGCTACAGGACCAATACCCACTACCTAAGACAGACGACCTATTTGTGACGCTGGCAGGAGGCAAGACATTCACCAAGCTCGACCTGACTTCGGCCTACATGTCACAGGAGCTGGAGGAGTCTTCGAAGGGCCTCACCTGCATCAACACGCACAAGGGACTGTTCATCTACAACAGATGCCCATTTGGAATTCGATCGGCTGCAGCAATCTTCCAGAGAGCCTACTCAAATCGGTACCACGCACGGAGGTTTTTCAGGACGACATATTGATCATGGGTCGGGACACCGTCTAGCATCGACAAAACCTACAGGGGGTCCTCCAGCGACTGGATCGCGTAGGACTACGGCTGAAGAGGTCGAAATGTGTCTTCATGGCAACAGAAGTGGAGTTTTTGGGGAGAAAGATCGCGGCGGACGGCACTCGGCCCACAGACGCCAAGACAGAGGCTATCAGGAATGCGCCCAGGTCACAGAATGTCATGGAGCTGCGGTCGTTTCTGGGATTCCTCAACTATTTTGGTAACTTCCTACCAGGATTAAACACCCTCTTAGAGCCCCTACATGTGTTATTGTGCAAAGGTGAGAACTGGGTATGGGGAAAAGAACAAGTAATTGCTTTTGAGAAAGCCAGCAACATTTTATGCTCCAACAAGCTGCTTGTATTGTATAACCCATGTAAAAGACTTGTACTAGCATGTGATACGTCGTCGTACGGAGTCGGGTGTGTATTACAACAAGCTAACGTTGCGGGGAAGTTGCAACCTGTCGCCTATGCCTCCAGGAGCTTGTCTAAAGCCGAGAGCGCCTCCATCATGATTGAGAAAGAGGCATTAGCGTGTGTGCTCGGGGTAAAGAAAATACATTAGTACCTGTTTGGCCTAAATTCGAGCTGGAAACCGATCACAAGCCCCTTATATCCCTGTTTGCTGAAAACAAGGGGATAAATACTAATGCCTCAGCCCGCATATAAAGGTGGGCACTCGCGCTATCAGCGTATACCTATACCATCACTACAGGCCAGGCAGCGAGAACTGTGCGGATGCTCTCAGTCGGCTACAATTGCCCACCACGGGGGTGGAAATGGCGCAGCCTGCAAACTTGTTGGTGGCGCAGCCCGCAGACTTGTTGATGGTCATGGAAGCGTTTGAAAATGATAAATCACCTGTCACGGCCCACCAGATTAGGACTTGGACCAGCCAAGATCCTCTGCTATCCCTAGTAAAAAACTGTGTACTGCATGGGAGCTGGGCCAGCATCCCTGTTGAAATGCAAGAGCTAATCAAGCCGTTCCAGCGGCAAAAGGACGAGCTGTCCATTCAGGCAGAATGCCTGTTGTGGGGTAACTGCGTATTGCTACCCAAAAAAGGCAGGGAGACGTGCATCTCGGATCTCCACAGCACACACCCAGGTATAGTAATGATGAAAGCGATAGCCAGATCCCACGTGTGGTGGCCCGGTATCCACTCTGACTTAGAGTCCTGTGCACGGCAATGCAGCATGTGTGCTCAGTTGAGCAACGCACCCAGAGAGGCACCACTAAGTTTGTGGTCCTGGCCCTCCAGACCATGGTCGAGGATCCATGTCGACTATGGGGGCTCGTTTCTCGGTAAAATGTTCCTGGTGGTGGTGGATGCTTTTTCAAAATGGATTGAACGTGAAATAATGTCGGGGAGCACCGCCACCACCACCATTGAAAGCCTGAGGGCCATGTTTGCCACCCACGGCCTGCCTGACATACTGGTCAGTGACAACGGGCCATGTTTCACCAGTGCCGAATTTAAAGAATTCATGACTCGCAACGGGATCAAAAATGTCACCTCGGCCCCATGTAAACTAGCCTCCAATGGGCAGGCAGAGCGGGCAGTACAAACCATCAAACAGGGCCTTAAATGAGTCATAGAAGGCTCACTCGTAACCCGTCTGTCCCGAGTACTGCTCAGCTACCGCATGAGACCCCACTCGCTCAAAGGTGTGCCCACGGCTGAGCTACTCATGAAAATGACACTTAAAACCAGACTCTTGCTGGTTCACCCCAACCTGCATGATCAGGTAGAGAGCAGGCGGCAGTCACTGTATCACGGGAAATTGATCTGAATGACCCTGTGTATGTGCTAAACTATGGACATGGTCCCAAGTGGATTGCGGGCACGGTGATAGCTCAAGAAGGGATTAGGGTGTTTGTATTTAAACTAGACAATGGACAGATTTGCAGAAAGCACCTGGACCAAACGAGGCTGCAGTTCACAGACTGCCCTGAACAACCCACAGCAGACACCACCTTTTTCGAGCCCACAACACACACCCAAAGGATCAACGACACCACCCTGGACCAAGAAATCGGACCCATCACGCCCAACAGCCCAGCAAGGCCAGGCTCACCCAGGAGCCTTGCAGAGCCAACAACATGCCAGCCCAGCGAGGGCACAGCCAACACACCAGAACAGACATTTGTACCGAGGCGGTCCCGCAGTGAAAGAAAGGCTCCCGACCGCCTCACCTTGTAAATAGTTTTCACGTTGTATTTGCCGGGGGGAGTGATGTTGTGTATCTGTAAAGCACACACTCCCATGTTCCGCCACCAGGGAGCGCATCCCCTGAAGTCCCAAGGGATCCCAGCATCCCTTGGGAGCACTGTATATAAGCCGGCCCCTAAGGCCTGTTCCTCACTCTGGAGTGTCTTAATAAAGATTGAGGTCAATGTTACTTTAACCTCCCTGTGTGCAGCCTCACCTATGTTAGGAACACAATAATTAGTCTTAAATATTTCAATTGACTGAGCATCCACATATCCTAGATGGCACCAATCAGAGGACAGCCTGGATTTGGCCTTCTGGCATAATTCAGGGTCTTCTTCTGCTGCCTCATGCAGCTCCTCCTCACTTGTACTGGTGTTCACTGTTTTATTTTAATTCTATGGGGTCAAAATTCAGTTGCTAACACCTGCTGATAATGCCAGTGTTCGGTGTTAAATGGGTGTAAGGCGTTTCGGACCGGCGCTGGGTGCTGTTGACGGCTGCCGTGAAACTCGGTTATCGTTTTTTTAAGGGCGTTAAAATGTAACGTACCGCTGGCAAATGCCATGGAAATCATGACGTTAGTACGCTTGCGATGCCACCTTGGTGCCCTTCTCGCCACATTCACTTTTTCCGCCTCACTTTACGGCTGGTGTTGATGACACCTGGAAAAGTTGGACTGCACAAGGTGGAGAAACGAATCCGCGGCATTATTTAAAGAGAATTGCAGTCTCGGCACTGGGGTCTCGGTCAGCGCCTGGTTTAATGCGAGCACAGAGAGTAGGTTATTGTTGTCGTACTGCTGTTAATTCATCAGATTGATTAGTTGTATCTGGGACACGTTGCTGGTTTCGATATCGGAAAAAAGTGAACGTTGCATTTCGCTGTGACCTCTGCAAACTTATGGGGGCAGTGATCGCACATCACGCTGTCCTGCGGCGATGGCCTGAAAGGCACCGGCTGCAGCGACACCTTCGGGCAAATGTGGATCCTCCCCAGAGGAGAGATCCCAGACAGCGGGGCTGGAGGCCACACAGATGCAGGCTTTACCGTGCGCATTACTCTTATCTTGAGATGTCCAAGGAGCACTGCTTAAGAAGGCTGAGGCTCCACAAAGAGATGGTCACGGAGCTTTGCAACCTCCTGCAGACATACCTGGCAGCTGATCGGCACCAGGACCTCGCTGTCAGGGCAGTGAAAGTGACAGCAGCGCTGAACTTCTATGCTACAAGCTGCTTCCAGTCTCCTGTAGGCGAAATATGCAACATCTCGCAGTTTGCAGTACATTGCTGCATTCGTCAGGTTACCGACGCTCTCTACAGCAAACGAATGGACTACATCAAGTTCAGCATGTCCAGGGAAGACCTGGATGAGCGATGTGGTGACTTCGCGAGGATTGCGGGCTTCCCCAAGTTTCAGGGGCCATCCATTGTACTTATCTGGCATTGCGGGACCCGCTTCACCTAGCCACCCTCTTCACCTGGCCATCTGCTGATGACATCGTGACCCACCCTCCAAGCCTCCGTGCACACAAATGTCAACACAAGATTGTGACAAATGAAACAAATTTTTATTCATAGAAAGCACCATAGTCTGCTGCAAAGAAGCACTAAAGGACGCCATCATCCACATCAAACAAATAAACAGTCCCCTTGAAACATTATCACCCACATGCACGTGCAACTATTCACATTACTTCATCATGGAACAAGGACAGTATCTCTGGCCAACATCATACAATTCTTTTTTGGTTCATCCAACTGCAACTATTTACATTAGTTCACATTCGAGCAAGGTCACCATTTCTGTACACTAGTACATACATCTTTTACCAGCTTTTTCTCACTGTTTTCCCACCCCTTCCCTTCTTCCCCCTTCCACGCCTACTGCTCCTGCTCAATGGGGTCTCAGTGCCTGCAGCAAGGCTGGTAGAAGGTCACTGTGTTGGCATCACTGTCACAGCTGATAGCCTAGCAGTACATTCTGTACCACCTCAGGCCCTGGAAGAGCCGGTAGCATACTGCATCACCTCAGCATGGGCAGCAGCACTCTGTAGTGGATGGGTTGCAGCGAGCGGCAGGGGCAAGGGTGGAATGATGTCATCCTGAGAGAGGACATCACATTCCAATAAGCTCGACACACTGCTACTCCCCCGGGGCAGAGCCTCAGCATCTGGAGCTATCTGGCTGAGCACAGATTGCTGGCGCGCAAACCAACGTTAGTTCCCCGTTCAACTGATGCGGTCCCCTGACACCATGGCAGCGGTCAGTGCCTGTGTGGATTCAAGTTGACTCGATGGGCTGCTGAAACGCAAATGCAATCATTGAGGCAGCCTCCACCACACTCAAAGCAAGTGCATCGACACTCTCGGGCACCCTTGACAAAACACCCAGCAGATCGCTGTGCATCTGCAATGACTGTCTGGCGAGATCCACTAAGTCGGCCTCATCATCAAAGTGCTGCGAAGCATTACTCAGGTGCGCACTCACCCTCCTGGGAGCTGGCCCCCTGATCTCCTCTCCACCATGGCATTGCTGCAGGCCACTGGGTCCTGGAGCAACACCCACCTCCATCTCCCCGGCCACTGCTGGCTGCTGGCACCGCTCTCTGAGGATGCTGGATCCTCTGTCATATCCAGAGAGGTGTCCTCCACCTCCTCGTCCTCTCCACCATCACCCGCAGTGGAAAGTTGACATGCAGGCCCCTGGCCGACTGAGTCATCATCTGAAAGTAGAAAGCCAGAGAAGTGTGGCTACCTACAGGGAATGGGGCCAGAAGCGGCAAACGCATTCGAGAATGTCAGTCTCAAGGAAAAAGCTGAAGGATTGTGATGTCAGGCCTAAGTGTCCTGCAGGATGCTGCAAGATACCGTCACTGTTCGCAGGGAGGTCGGCCCCACACACCGCCATGGCACCAACTTGAATGCCCATCAGGCGTTGCTGGTTAAAGAGGAAATTAACACAATCGTAATGAAGGACATTAGCTTGGATGATGTGGAATCTATATGGGTAGAGCTGCGGAATACCAAAGGGCAGAAAACGCAAGTGGGAGTTGTGTACAGACCACCAAACAGTAGTAGTGAGGTTGGGGACAGCATCAAACAAGAAATTAGGGATGCATGCAATAAAGGTACAGCAGTTCATGGGCGACTTTAATCTACATATAGATTGGGCTAACCAAACTGGTAGCAATACGGTGGAGGAGGATTTCCTGGAGTGTATTAGGGATGGTTTTCTGAAACAATTTGTCGAGGAACAAACTAGAGGGCTGGCCATCCTAGACTGGGTGATGTGAAATGAGAAAGAACTAATTAGCAATCTTGTTGTGCAAGGCCCCTTGGGGAAGAGTTACCATAATATGGTAGAATTCTTTATTAAGATGGAGAGTGACACAGTTAATTCAGAGACGAGGGTCCTGAACTTAAGGAAAGGTAACTTTGACGGTATGAGGTGTGAATTGGC
This sequence comes from Pristiophorus japonicus, assembly GCF_044704955.1. Lineage (NCBI taxonomy): Eukaryota > Metazoa > Chordata > Chondrichthyes > Pristiophoridae > Pristiophorus > Pristiophorus japonicus. The sequence goes on from NC_091978.1 coordinate 205,211,551, forward strand.
TAGAATAGACTGGCAAATGATACTTACAGGGTTGACGGTGGATAGGCAATGGCAAACATTTAAAGATCACATGGATGAACTTTAACAATGGTATATCCCTGTATGGAGTAAAAATAAAACGGGGAATGTGGCTCAACTGTGGCTAACAAAGGAAATTAAGAATAGTATTAAATCCAAGGAAGAGACATATAAATTGACCAGAAAAAGCAGCAAACCTGAGGACTGGGAGAAATTTAGAATTCAGCAGAGGAGGAAAGGAGTTTAATTAGAAGGGGAAAAATAGAGTCTGAGAGGCAGCTTGCCTGGAACATAAAACTGATGGCAAAAGCTTCTATAGATATGTGAAGAGAGAAAGATTAGTGAAGATAAATGTAGGTCCCTTGCAGACAAATTTAGGCGAAGTTATAATGGGGAACAAAGAAATGACAGACCAGTTGAACAAATACTTTGGTTCTGTCTTCACAAAGGAAGACACAAATAACCTTCCAGAAATACAAGGGGACCGAGGGTCTCGTGAGAAGAAGGAACTGAAGGATATCCTTATTAGGCAGGAAATTGTGTTAGGGAAATTGATGGGATTGAAGGCCGATAAATCCCCAGGGCCAGATAGTCCGCATCCCAGAGTACTTAAGGAAGTGGCCCTAGAAATAGTGGATGCATTGGTGATCATTTTACAACAGTCTATCGACTCTGGATCAGTTCCTATGGACTGGAGGATAGCTAATGTAACACCACTTTTTAAAAAAGGAGGGAGAGAGAAAACGGGTAATTATAGACCGGTTAGCCTGACATCAGTAGTGGGGAAAATGTTGGAATCAATTATTAAAGATGAAATAACAGCGCATTTGGAAAGCAGTGACAGGATCGGTCCAAGTCAGCATGGATTTATGAAAGGGAAATCATGCTTGACAAATCTTCTGGAATTTTTTGAGGATGTAACTGGTAGAGTGGACAAGGGAGAACCAGTGGATGTGGTGTATTTGGACTTTCAAAAGGCTTTTGACAAGGTCCCACACAAGAGATTGGTGTGCAAAATTAAAGCACATCGTATTGGGGGTAATGTACTGACGTGGATAGAGAACTGGTTGGCAGACAGGAAGCAGAGATTCGGGATAAATGGGTCCTTTTCAGAATGGCAGGCAGTGACTAGTGGGGTGCCGCAGGGCTCAGTGCTGGGACCCCAGCTGGTTACAATATACATGAATGATTTGGATGAAGAAATTGAGTGTGATATCTCCAAGTTTATAGATGACACTAAACTGGGTGGTGGTGTGAGCTGTGAGGAGGACGCTAAGAGGCTGCAGGGTGACTTGGACAGGTTCGGTGAGTGGGCAAATGCATGGCAGATGCAGTATAATGTGGATAAATGTGAGGTTATCCACTGTGGGGGCAAAAACACGAAGGCAGAATATTATCTGAATAGCGGCAGATTAGGAAAAGGGGAGGTGCAACGAGACCTGGGTGTCATGGTACATCAGTCATTGAAAGTTGGCATGCAGGTACAACAGGCGGTGAAGAAGGCAAATTGTATGTTGGTCTTCATAGCTAGGGGTTTTGAGTATAGGAGCAGGGAGGTCTTACTGCAGTTGTACAGGGCCTTGCTGAGGCATCACCTGGAATATTGTGTTCAGTTTTGGTTTCCGAATCTGAGAAAGGACATTCTTGCTATTGAGGGAGTGCAGTGAAGGTTCACCAGACTGATTCCCGGGAGGCTGGACTGACATATGAGGAGAGACTGGATCGACTGGGCCTTTATTCACTGGAGTTTAGAAGGATGAGAAGGGATCTCATAGAAACATATAAAATTTTGACAGGACTGAACAGGTTAGATGTTCCTGATGTTGGGGACATCCAGAACCAGGGGATATAGTCTAAGGATAAGGGGTAAGCCATTTAGGACTGAGATGAGGAGAAACTTCTTCATTCAGAGAGTTGTTAACCTGTGGAATTCCCTACCGCAGAGAGTTGTTGATGCCAATTCATTGGATATATTCAAGAGGAAGTTAGATATGGCCCTTACGGCTAAAGGGATCAAGGGGTATGGAGAGAAAGCAGGAATGGGGTACTGAGGTGAATGATCAGCCATGATCTTATTTAATGGTGGTGCAGGTTCGAAGGCCCAAATGGCCTACTCCTGCACCTATTTTCTATGTTTCTAATATGCGTTCCTTGAATGGAGTCAAGTCCTGGAGTTTAGACTCCCGTCCTGCAGTCCACATCTGCTCCCTATGGTTGTGGGTGAGCTTGTCCTGTGACAACATCTGAGTTATAGCTCTTATATCAGTGTGTCCCAAGAGCCTGACATAGTTTCGTAGATGTAACAGTATGAGAGTCTTCACAGTTCAATGTAACTTTCATTCGCTGCGTGGACCTGCTGTGGGAATGCTTGAATTAGGGGTCCAGGACCTGCCAGTAATGGGGAGGTTACGGTCTTCAAGATGCATAAGTTAACAACATCAGAGGTGGGTCTGCAGACTGAGTAGCAAGGTTAACAGTGCATGTCGGCCCTTGCAGTGGGTGAGGTTTCAAATGGGAACCTTGCATCGAGCCTCACCCACGTAGAACATGGATGCCGAAACACTACATTAAGCAGAGAGCTTATATGTTGACAGTTCAAATTTAAAATACTCACCCTCACCAGTAGACACTAAGTGGCTGTCCTGGCCACCGTGTCACTCACAGAAACTTGTGAGATTTCCCTTCATAGGGCTCTGTGAGTTGGTACCCAACACCTCTCCAGGGCATCAAGGAGTGAATCCAGTGCGGCTTCCGGGAACCGATGGGGAAGCTGACGAGCTGCTGCTGGGTCTGCCATGCTCACCGTCTGAGTGAGTGCGTAGGAAGCGAATATACCCACGAGGTGTTGAGGTGGCCAATCAACGCCTCAATGGAATTCAGGTGGCCCCACTATGTCTGAGGCGCAGCTCCAAATGCTACCTAACTCCCGGTTGTTGAGCCCGCGCTTAACGGCCCACTTAGCGCAGTTTAGCGCCTCCAGGTAAGTGTGCAACGCCATGATTTTACGCTGCTATCCACTCTTTAGGCGGCAAAACTGAATTTTGCGTTTGCGGTCCCGCCGAACGCCTGGTGTTAAAATTTCTCTCAGCTGGTGACAACACCTCAAAAATGGCGGTACCAAATTTTGACCCCTATAACTTCCGCTGGAGTGGATATTCCTGGGCTGATGCAAGCAACAGATGGAATGAATATGATAGTGTGAAATAAAATAGATGGTCTTCTGTCTCTAGTCCTACAGAAACAGAATGTGAAATAGTGCAAGACACCATTCAGAATACATTTTCAGTACTTCAGATGTCAGATAGGTTTGGTACTGGAGAATGAGTAAGTGAAATTAATATTCCTGGAGGGAAAAGAAAGAGTGTATTCAAGTTCCCCTACTGCAAGCCCCTCTTTAATGGAGGCCACAGAGTGTTAGCCCACCATGCCCAAGGTGAGTTCTTCAAGCTGTGTTTACATTTGGAAATGTGAAGGGATTCAGGGTTTAAACCTCTCCCTTCTTTTGTGGACTTCCTTGGCCTGAAACCATAAGACTACAAAGAAATTATGAGTGTTTCCTAATTCCTGCCAGTGATAAGCAATTGGCCACTATGTCCTCTTGAACCTGGAGTGGAGTGGAAGAACAAGTAGCATTGGAGGACACTACCATCAGGAGAAGGTTTCCTGCTAAGGTGATGGGTGGGTCATGCATGAATATTGATTAATGTCATCATCATCATAGGCAGTCCCTCGAAACAAGGATAACTTGCTTCCACGCCAAGAAAGGATGAGTTCACAGGTGTTTCAATGAAGGACCTAATATTCCAAGTCCTGAACTACATCCTGAAGGGTGGAAGATGCCTGTACGTGGATTTTTTTAATGTGTGGTGACCGTTGCACACCGCCCACCACACGGGCTTGACAGAGCTTGGTCTTGGTCCAGTGGCAAGGATTACCCAAGACAACTGGAGACCTGCTCTGCAGCATGGACCTAGTGTGCACACATATCGCAGTGTGGGCTGACCCGTGCTGCCCCTGGGCCCCTGGCCCCGAACTCACGCTACCCCTGGGCCCCGATCACATCCCTCCACAGTCTCTCACTGCTCCTTTGCCCCGATCTCGCCGATCCTGCTGTATCTACCCATACGCCAATCACCGACCTGGACCTTGATGCCATCACTCTTCGCTGCCGTCGCAGTTTGTGCTGCCCCCTGAAGTGGGCTCCATGCTGCTCCCAGGCATCGCACCTCCACTCCTTTTATGGCCCCGACCTGCCGTTGGTGTTCTCATGCAGGTCGGGGCCTCCATGCTACTCCCAGGCACCGCACCTCCGCTCCTTTTATGGCCCCGACCTGCCGCTGCAGGGAAATACATTGGGGTTGGGATGGAGTTAGGAGAGTCTGGGTGGAAGTCCTACCCCACCGCAGCAGGTCGGGGCCATATAAGGAGCGGAGATATGGCGCTTGGGAGCAGCGTGATTACTGTATGCTGTTGGTAGAGAGCACAAAGAAATTGCAGATGTGTGCTCAGAAATTGTGTGTGTGTCTAAAGAGGTGAGTAAAGGATTCACTCACCTTGATAAACTTTAAAGGAATTGAATATCACCCTCATTTGGGAGGATCATCTCTTTATTGCAATAAACTGCATTCACCTGCTCAGCCACCTCTTCCCAGGCTGATCTCAATGCAGCTTACTGAGGACAGTCCCCCTCATATCCAAAAAAGGGCCCAACTCCATGCCCTGACCACCTTCAACGTCACCTCCAGGGCCTTCTTCAAAACGGTGTAATTTCACCACAACTATCAATTAAATCAGATGAAATGCAGAATTTTCTGAAAACAGGAAGTATAGCTACAATTATAAGGAGCCGTACCAACAGTTTTATTGCTTTGCACAGTGTTATATATGTAAACCTGTAAATACCTTGTTAACCACCAGAGGGCTCATCCCCTGGAGTCCCAAGGGATCCCACAATCCCTTGGGAGCATCTGTACATAAGGAGGCCTCACAGACTGGAGACCTGTCTGTAAAAAGCCAGTAAACAGACTGGAGGCACGCTGAAGACCTATAGTAAAGGAATACGGTCACCCATTACTTTAAGCTTACAGTATCGGGTCAGATTCTTTATTATGACATAACAACTGCCGACGAGATACAATGACGAACCCCACCGCACCAATGCAGAGAACCGTGGGCATCCTGGAGAGATTTTCGGAGGGAGATGATTGGGAAGCCTACGTGGAGCGACTGGACCAATACTTCGTGGCCAATGAGCTGGAAGGAGAAGCAAACGCTGCCAAACGAAGGACGATCCTCCTCACCGTTTGCGGGGCACCAACGTATGGCCTCGTGAAAAAGCTGCTCGCTCCAGCGAAACCCACAGTCAAGTCGTACGATGATTTGTGCACACTGGTCCGGGAGCATCTAAACCCAAAGGAAAGCGTTCTAATGGCGAGGTACCGGTTCTACACATACAAAAGGTCTGAAGGCCAGGAAGTGGCGAGCTACATCGCTGAGCTAAGGCACCTTGCAGGACATTGCGAATTTGAAGGACACTTGGAGCACGTGCTCAGGGACTTCTTTGTACTTGGCATTGGCCATGAAGTGATACTTCTCAAACTTTTGACTGTAGAGACCCCAACCTTGAGTAAAGCCATAGCGATAGCCCAGGCGTTCATTGCCACCAGTGACAATACCAAACCAATCTCTAAGCACACGAGTGCTGCTACAAGTACTGTGAACAAAGTAATGTTGTATTCGAATCATAACGTACAGGGCAGGACTCACATGCCTGCAGCTGCACGTCCGCAGATGTCTCAGAGTCCACCATCAAGGGTGGTGAATGCAAGGCCATTAACACCTTGTTGGTGCTGCAGAGTTGATCATCGTTTCCATTCATGCCGCTTCAAAGGATACATTTCAAGGGCTGTGGAACAATGGGATACCTCCAATGTACGTGCAGGCGAGCTGCAAACCCTGCTAATCCTGCAAACCACCATGTTGCAGAGGAGGGCAGATCCACAGTGGATCATGACGAACCAGAGCCTCAGACTGAGGAGGCAGAGGTATATGGGGTGCACACATTTATCACAAAGTATCCCCCGATAATGCTGAATGTTGAATTAAATGGACTCCCGGTGTCAATGGAGCTGGACATGGGTGCAGGCCAGTCCATTATGAGCAAAAAGACTTTTGAAAAATTGTGGTGCAGCAAGGCCTCAAGGCCAGTCCTGACTCCCATTCGTACTAAACAAAATGTACACAAAGGAACTGATTCCCTAATCGGCAGTGCTACCGTAAAGGTCTCCTATGATGGAGCGGTGAACAATTTACCACTCTAGGTGGTACCGGGCGATGGCCCCACGCTGTTTGGCAGGAGCTGGCTGGGAAAGATACTGGAACGACATCCGAGCACTCTCGTCCGTCGACGACATTTTATGGGTCCAGGTCCTAAACAAGTTCCTCTCGCTGTTCGAACCGGGCATCGGGAAGTTTCAAGGAGCAAAAGTGCAGATCCACTTGATTCCAGGGGCGTGACCCATCCATCACAAGGCGAGAGCTGTACCGTACATGATGAGAGAAAGGGTGGAGATCGAGCTGGACCGGCTGCAATGAGAGGGTATCGTTTCACCGATCGAATTCAATGAGTGGGCCAGTCCAATTGTTCCAGTCCTCAAGGAAGACGGCACCATCAGAAGCTGTGGTGATTACAAAGTAACCATCAATCATTTCTCCCTGCAGGATCAATACCCACTACCAAAGACAGATGACTTATTTGCGACGCTGGCGGGAGGAAAAACGTTCACGAAGCTGGACTTGACCTCGGCCTACATGATGGAGGAGCTGGAGGAATCATCAAAGGGCCTCACCTGCATCAACACACATAAAGGTCTCTTCATTTATAACAGATGCCCGTTTGGGATTTGATCAGCCGCGGCGATATTCCAGAGGAACATGAAAAGCTTGCTAAAGTCAGTCCCGTGCACCGTGGCCTTCCAGGATGACATCTTGGTTCCAGGTCGGAACACCATCGAGCACCTGCAGAAGCTGGAGGAGGTTCTTAGTCGGCTTAATTGTGTGGGACTCAAGTTAAAATGCTCGAAGTGCGTTTTGCTGGCACCTGAAGTGGAGTTCCTGGGGAGAAGAATCGCGGTGGACAGCATCAGGTCCACCGATTCGAAGACGGAGGCAATCAAGAATGCACCGAGACCACAGAATGTTTCGAGGACTCCTGAACTACTTTGGTAACTTCTTATTGGGTCTTAGCACATTGTTAGAACCACTGCACTCTTTACTGCGTAAAAGAGATGAATGGGTATGGGGTAAAAGCCAAGAAAATCCCTTTGAGAAAGCTAGGAAACTTATGCTCAAACAAATTGCTTGTGTTGTATGATCCATGTAAGCGTTTGGTACTAGCATGTAATGCGTCATCATACAGTGTCGGGTGTGTATTGCAATAAGCTAATGAACCTGGGAAATTGCAACCAGTTGCTTATGCATCCAGAAATCTGTCGAAGGCTGAGGGCCGACAGCATTATCGAAAAAGAAGCATTAGCGTGTGTTTATGGGGTAAAGAAAATGCATCAGTATCTGTTTGGGCTAAAATTTGGATTGGAAACTGTCCATAAGTCACTAATATCCCTTTTTCCGAGAGTAAGGGGATAAATACGAATGCATCGGCCCGTATCCAGAGATGGGCGCTCACATTGTCCGCATACAACTACGCCATCCGGCACTGGCCAGGCACAGAAAACTGTGCCGATGCTCTCAGTAGGCTGTCATTGCCCACCACAGGGGTGGAGATGGCACAGCCCGCAGATTTAGTTATGGTAATGGAAGCATTTGACAGTGAGCAATCACCTGTTACCAACCGACAGATTAGAACCTGGACGAGCCAGGACCCCTTACTGCCCTTAGTAAAAAATTGTGTGCTCCACGGGAGTTGGTCTAGTGTCCCGTTAGAGATGCGGGAAGAAATAAAGCCATACCAATGGTGCAGAGATGAAATGTCTATACAGGCAGACTGCCTCCTATGGGGTAATCGGGTAGTGGTGCCAAAAAAGGGCAGGGATACTTTCATTAGTGACCTCCACAGTACCCACCCAGGCATTGTAATGATGAAAGCGAGATCCCATGTGTGGTGGCCCGGTATCGATGCAGACTTAGAGTCCTGCGTGCACAAATGTAACATATGCTCACAGTTAAGCAATGCACCCAGGGAGGCGCCACTAATGGTCCTGGCCTTCAAAACCGTAGTCCAGGGTCCATGTCGACTATGCAGGCCCATTCTTGGGAAAAATGTTCCTTGTGGTTGTAGATGTGTACTCCAAATGGATTGAATGTGAGATAATGTCGGCAAGCACATCTGCTGCCACCATTGAAAGCCTGCGGGCCATGTATGCCACGCACGGCCTGCCTGATGTCCTTGTGAGTGACAATGGGCTGTGTTTCACCAGTGCCGAGTTCAAAGAGTTCATGACCAGCAATGGGATCAAACATGTCACATCTGCCCTGTTTAAACCAATGTCCAATGGTCATTCAGAGCAAGCAGTGCAAACAATCAAGCAGAGCTTGAAGAGGGTAACTGACAGCTCACTGCAGACTCGCCTATCCCGAGACTTGCTTAGTTACCGCACAAGACTCCACTCGCTCACTGGGGTTCCCCCCACTGAACTGCTCATGAAAAGGGCACTTAAGACAAGGCTCTCGTTAGTCCACCCTGATCTACACGAACAGGTAGAGAGCAGGCGGCTTCAACAGAATACATATCATGATCGCACAAATGTGTCACGCAAAATCGAGATTAATGATCCTGTATTTGTGTTGAACTATGGACAAGGTCCCAAGTGGCTTCCCGGCACTGTCATGGCCAAAGAGGGGAGTAGGGTGTTTGTGGTCAAACTTTCAAATGGACTCACCTGCAGAAAACACTTGGACCAAACCAAACTCAGATTCACGGACATTTCCGAACAACCCACAATAAACTATCTTTTTCGATCCCCCAACACACACACAAGTGGCAACTGACCCAGCGGTTGACCACGAAGCAGAACCCATCACCTGCAGTAGCCCAGCAGGACTCACCACACCCAGCAGCCCTGCAAGGCCAGCTGCGCAGCAGCCCAGCGAGGGCCCAACAAACGACTCACCAAAACCAGCATTTACACTGAGATGATCAACCAGGGAAAGGAAGGCCCCAGATTGACTCACCTTGTAAGTAGTTACACTATTGACTTGGAGGGGGAGCGTTGTTATAAATGCAACTTGTAAATATCTTGTTTAACCACCAGAGGGCTCATCCCCTGGAGTCCCAAGGGATCCCACAATCTCTTGGGAGCACCTGTGCATAAGGAGGTTTCACAGGCTGGAGAGGCATTTTGGAGACTTGTAATAAAGGACTACGTCACACATTACTTTAAGCTTACAGTATCTGGTCAGATTCTTTATTCAAGACGTAACAGACAGGAAATCCTGCCCCTGACTTCTGTGCTTCCAGAGTGTGATGCAATTGACCACATACAAATGAAAGGACCTTGAAAAACCTTCGGCAGATCCATTAATTTAATGTGTGAAGAGAAGAGCAATCACTCTGATTACTGTTGGGACACCCCAAGATTAGAAATAGAAAGACTTGCGACAAATTGAGTGATCATCATTGGACTGCTAAAAAGATAAGAGTAACAGAAACATCAGTTATTGTGAGAAACTATTGGACAAGAACATTCGTGAGATAAAGCAGAATAGGAGCAAACGGGAGGGATCATCATGAATTTCTATTGAAGGAAATTCCCAGGAACTGGATTCTCCTCTTCAGTGTGAACCAGCGATGGGGTAGGACTTCCACTCAGGCTCTCCTAGCTCCAACCCAACCCCGATGTATTTCCCTGCAGCGGGAGTCATTGAAAATGCATGGCTGTATTGTCACTGCTAGGAGAGACTCTGTAAATGCCCAGCTTCAAATTCCCAGTGATGCTGTAGAGGGACTGCCACTGCAGTACCAAAAGGGGCGGCTGGGTATTTAAAGGGGTAAAAGTGCCCCAAGATCATGGGAGCTGCAGCCTTGTAGGTTCAGCAAAGATTTAGCCTTACACAGGTAAATGAATGGCGGCCAAGTCGGTGGGAGAGGATTCCTCGACTAGGCCCTCTTACTCTATGCCCTGACCTTGGGGCCACTACTGCTGCCATCTTGGGGCTACCATTGCATGCCACATGGGAGTCCTGGAAAGCAGTAATAGCAGGGATGGATGAGCAATAAATAAGCTGGGAACCTGATCACACACCCCTTGTCGACATTTGCATGTAGTGGGCAGGGAAGGAGCAATCTGTGACAGTCATGACGGGAGTTGGGGGACAGAAGTTGAATCAGGATCGTGAAACCTCACCACCTGATTTTGCCTCATTCTTTGATGCCATCTTCCTTACTTTGGGTAGGAGGCATGTTCAGCTTGCATCGTTTTATCAGAGTATCTTTACTAATTAATTGGTGCTCATACTCAATACTATATTTAAGAGGTCGATTCCAACTCCTCCCCCCCAGCAAAAAGCAGGTGAGCGGGGCAGTAAGAATGACGTGGGGGCCTACCCATTCCTTTCCTGCTCTGATCTGGCCAACTTTAAATTGTAGGCGTCGAGGACATCCGCCCCAAGCTGGCGAGGTCCTCTTTAAATATGCTTATCTGCCTCTGATGATGTAATCAGGGCCCGATTAGCTATTTTAGCCTGAAGCCTGAGCAATGGTGGCAAAACCATTCAGGAACAGCAGTCAGGACCAGAAGAAGCCCAGCAAGGTAAATTTACGTTAAAAAAATTCTATATCCTTAGATCCGATTTTAACCAAATCCATCCAGCGGGAATGGGGCAGGATAAAATCAGATAACTTTACTGGACGGTAAAATCGAGTGGGTGTAAAACGTGTCTCCGATCCAAACCTGCCTGTTTCCCACCCAGTGAGTTAGATTAAATTTCCCCCTTTGTGGGCCAGGAGGAGCACTCCTGCTCCTCTTGGCCTCACAGGAAAATATAAGCCTCCCTTGTCCAGAGCTTCCCGCCACCCCCGTCTGGGAATCCCTTCCCAGAGCATTTACTTTGTGCCAGGGACCGTCCTCCTAGGTCCCTAGCAACAGTTTTCTTCTGCCCAATGTCAACGGGTGGGCAGCCACTTGTCGCCGACTACCCGGCCCTTTTGCTTGGGTAGTTGGCATGCTATTGAGGCCATGTTTGAGGCCGAGCCATTAAGATCAGCCAATCTAACCAGTTTTGGCTTCTGGATGGGTTGGTTGGTTGCTTTTCCGAATTCTGGCTTGGGAAGGAAAATTGAGCTCAAACATTCCACTATACAGGTCCTGGGATGAAGTAGGACTTTTATTTTGTTTTGCAGTATAAACTGTGGAGGAGGAAGGAATATTTCTAATTTGGTAGGTGGTGAGGAAAATGAGGACATGTCCAGCATAGTTAAAAATTGCATTCCACTCATCTTTGTTGATGAACATGAGGCCAATGCCATCTTATTTGGTTTCCTTCACATATGGTACCAAAAACTTTCTTTTGTGCAAAAATATCCATCGCAACTCTTACTTTTCACTTTTCCCCACAAATAATAAATCGTACTGATGCAATCAACATGAACAAATGAGTAACAGCATTACAAGACATGCATCTGCGCACATTCAGAGGCTGAACACCAAGTCATCGTTAACATCTTCACTGAGGTGTACGAAAGCATGGGCCTTACACGAAACATATCTAAGACAAAGGTCCTCCACCAACCTGACCCGGCCACACAGCACTGCCCCCCTAGTCATCAAGATCCACGGCATGGCCCTGGACAACATGGACCATTTTCCATACCTCGGGAGCCTATTACCAGCAAGGGCAGACGGACGACGAGGTTCAACACCATCTCTAGTGCGCCAGTGCAGCCTTTGGCTGCCTGAGGAAGAAAGTGTTCAAAGACTAGGCCCTCAAATCTGGCACCAAGCTTATGGTCTACAAGGCTGTAGTGATACCCGCACTCCTGTAAGGCTCAGATGTTGACCATATACAGTAGACACCTCAAATTGCTGGAGAAATACCACCGGGCGATGCCTTCGCAAGATCCTGCAAATCCCCTGGAAGGACAGACCCACCAACGTCAGTGTTATCGATCAGGCCAACATCCCCAGCATCGAAGCACTGACCATACTCAACCAGCTCCGTTAGGTGGGCCACATTGTCTGCATGTCCGACACAAGACTCCCAAAGCAAGCGCTCTACTTGGAACTCTTACATGGCAAACGAGCCCCAGGTGGGCAGAGGAAACATTTCAAGGACACCCTCAAAGCATCCTTGATAAAATGCAACATCCCCATCGACATCTGGGAGTCCCTGGCCAAAGTCCACCCTAAGTAGAGGAAGAGTATCCGGGAGGGCACGGAGCACCATGAGTCTCGCCACCGAGAGCATGCAGAAAGCAAGTGCAGGCAGCGGGAGGAGCATGTGGCAAACCAGACTCCCCACCCACCCTGTCCTCCAACGACTGTCTATCCCACTTGTGACAGTGACTGTAATTCCCGTATTGGACTGTTCAGTCACCTGAGAATTCACTTTTGGAGTATAAGAAAGTCTTCCTCGATTTCGAGGGACTGCCTATGGTGAACAACATTACTTGGGCTAGATTTGACACTTTTGTGCATATCGCCCAAAAATGAGTGTTATTTCCGGCGTGGGCGGTAAAAATGGGTTTTCAGATCGGAGGCTTCTCTCCCATTCTCAAAACACCAAGTCTCCATTTTTGAAATTGGGCGTTACCGCGAGCGATATGAAATGGGCAATCTCTGGTCTTCTGCCATAAAGTGTCGCCGTCCTTAGCAGCGGCATGGCAACGCTCGATTCCCATGATTCAGGAGGTCAAAGGTCATCATGACGTGCAGAAGAGGAGACAGAGAGAGAGGGAGCTGAGAGGGACTGAAGGCGTGTGTGGGTGTGGTGTGGCTGCTTTGGGAGGAAGGAGGGAGACTTTAGAGCTTTAGAGCAAATAGGCAAACAAAAATTAGCTGTTACCAGCCACATATTTGCCCGAATTTGGCCTATGATGGAGGGAGAGGAGGAGGCATCACAGCACGATGTAGAGACTAAAGCTGGAGAGAGCAGTGAGTGGGAGAGGAGCACATTGGAAGACGCAAAAGAGCCAGGAGGGTCTCAGATGAGGCAAATGCCTCCTTTCTGCTGGAGGTCGAGTTACGCTGGGGTGATTTGACACAGAGAGGGCGTGGGAAACCCACCCCAAAGGCCTAACAGAAGATATGGACCGAGATAGCAGAGGTGGTCTCGTCGGCGACCAATGAGGTGCATGAGGGCAACCAATGCCGCAAACAAAGGAACGACCTTGTGGGATCTGCAAGAGTAAGAATTACATTGATTTACATGTACTTATGTATTTATATAATTTGATTTGTAACAGTCATGAGTGATTATCAGCAGGTGTGAGGTCTTTCACTTTTACCGGGAATGTTTTACTCAAAGCCTGCGGTCACGGTGCACCTCTTTACTAAAGAATGATAATTATCATAATAATGATGATTACATCTGTCAGTTATGTGCTGTATCAGTGTCTGTGGCAGTAACTAGCAACGATAGCACGCAATGATCTCATGCCATGTCGTCCTGTCACCTTTTACAGAAGAAGCTATTGACGATGAGGTCCGTGCAGAGTTGAACGGGTGGGGGGGGCCACCAGTCCCCAGCAACATCATTGAGATGGAGGAGCGTGTGCTCGCACTCGTGGGGAAGCACACCCGTACAGCCACGGAAGCATCTGCAGATCCTGAAAGTGGTGCCACGTGAGTAAAGCTTACACCATTGCGTGATGTAAAGTCAATAGATGGCACACCCACTCATATCCGAACAATCAAATTTGATAGATGATTTCTAAAATTGTCCAAGAAATAATGCTGGCCTAATGAAAATCATTGCAATGTACAATGTGTTGATTGTCATGAAATGTGAGGTCTGTGATGATATTGTTAGCGGTGTTGCTTTTGTCGTGCATATGATGTGTGTAGCGCTGGACTCACCTTGTGACCCTAGCACCCCCTTCTCCTCTAATAACCTCATTTGTGTTTTGCAGCTCAGCCATCAGCGCGGTCCCAGGCAAGACCACAGAGGCCAGAAGGTGGAGGAGTGGGGCCGGACTCGCCGGACAATCCTACATCTGGTGCTGAGGAGCTCCGATTCTCGCCCGTCAATCCGCTGGGTCTGTTCTCTATGGATGAGAGCGCGGACTTTAAGGAACCTGCATTGCTATGCTCCAGGAGCCATTCCACTCCAAGGCCATCTAGTGGTCGTCTGGTCATTCCTGCCTCCACTCTGGAGGTACCAGCTCCAAGCTCCTCGCCACAGGGCACCCCATTTTTCCCCAGGATAGCGCCGACCCCGCGGAGGCCTCGTGGACACGAATGCCATATGAGAGCGGAGAGATGGTACAGTTGTCCAGGAGGACTGTAGACATTGGTAACTGTAGTGTATGCAGGTACATTTAGTAATGACTCCACAAGGCAGGTTATGATACTTAAACTGTGTAGACCTGTCGTCCTTTATTTGCAGCTCCTGAGTGAGGACAACAAGCTGTGTGTTCTGTCATGTATGTAACCACAGTGTAACACCACTGTATTACTGTATACACCCAATCTAGATGCACACCTTGACCACAAGGGTTGAACTTGTGGGAGACATTCCTTACTTGATCACACAGTTATAAAAAGGGAGGTCCCACACAGGGTCATCGTCTTTGGAGTCCTGTGAATAAAGAGTTAAGGTCACAGAGTGACCTTGTCCCCAGAAAGTGCCTCGTATGGTTTCAACTGTAGAGTAAGGACTTTACATTGGTGACGAGAAACGGGAATTCACGACCCACGAGAATAGCACAGAGGAACGGTACTGTGTTGGGGAAGACTGGGACGATTTTGTCGAGAGACTTCAGCAAAGCTTCGTTACGAAAGAATGGCTGGGGGCTGCAGTGGCCGACAAGCGAAGGGTTCATCTTTTGACCGGCTGCGGACCAAAGACTTACATGCTCATGAAGGACTTACTAGCACCCGAAAAGCCGGCGGACAAAACCTTTGAAGAACTTGGCAAATTGATCGGGGAGCACCTCAAACCGGCGTGTAGCATACATATGGCCCGACACAGATTCTACACCCACCGACGTCGTGAAGGACAGAGCATACTGGACTTCGTAGCGGACCTCTGGCGTTTGGCCAGCCTCTGTAAGTTCACAGACGCCTGCAGCGGGGAGATGCTAAGCGACTTCTTTATAGAGGGCATCGGTCATGCGGGAATTTTCCACAAACTAATTGAGACCAAAGATTTGACCTTGGAAGCGGCGGCACTGATAGCTCAAACTTTCATGGCGGGGGAGGAAGAGACGAAAATAATATACGCACGCAATTCTGCCTCTAACGCGGCGATGGATCAGGGAGTCAACATCATTAATGCGACTCAGAGCCCCGCAGGCAGGGGCAGTCCGACATTCCGCAGGCAGCAATAGACCCCAGAGTAGGACTTCAACAGAGACAATGGCAGGCTGAACGGACATTCACACCATCACAGTGGACAATGCGGCCCGGGATGGGGCCATTGACACCCACTAATCGGGTACTTAAGAGCAATCAAAGGGACAGTCAGTGTGGAATGCCTGGCCATAGTCCCTTTGTTCCCAACAATGGAAACTTTAACTCATGCTGGATGTGTGGGGGAAAGCACTCAGCTAGATCTTGCAGATTTCAACAGTTTGTCTGCAGGAACTGCAATCTCAGTGGCCGCTTAGCTCGAATGTGCAGGAAGTCTGCAACCAGACTAATAAATGAGACGGATGGACCAGAAGAGGGTTCTTTGAGGCAAGATGACTTTTGGGGCAAATCGATGGACGCCAAGGTTCAGCGGGTCCATGTGGCGAATATTCACAGTTCATACACCAAAACGCCACCAATGAGGGTTTTATTAAACGGTATCGAAGTACACATGGAGTTGGACAACGGGACCAGCAAGTCACTCATGGGCGTTCAACAATTTGAGAAGCTATGGCCATTTAAAGCCAGTAGACCGAAATTAGCACGTATTGAGACACAATTACAGACTTACACTAAAGAAATCATTCTGCTCCTCGGCAGTGCAATGTTGGCTGTCACACACAATGGGTTAGTGAATCGGCTGCTGCTCTGGATTGTCCCGGGCAATGGTCCCGCACTGTTGGGGAGGAGCTGGTTAGCCGAGATGAACTAGAAATGGAGGGATGTTCACGCAATGTCATCTGTGGAGCGAAGTTCGTGCTCACAAGTCCTACAACAATTCGATTCACTATTCCAACCTGGCATCGGGACTTTCAAAGGCACCAAAGTAGTAATACATATCACCCCGAACACCAGGCCAGTGCACCACAAAGCCAGAGCGGTGCCGTATGTGATGTGGGAACAAATCAAGAATGAATTGGACCGGCTGTTGAGAGAGGGCATCATCTCACCTGTTGAATTCAGCGACTTGGCGAGCCCCATTGTTCCCGTCCAAAAGGCGGATGGCTCTGTCAGGATCTGTGGCGACTACAAGGCCACCATCAATCGGGTGTCCCTACAAGATCAATACCCGCTCCCGAGAGCAGTGGACCTCTTCGCCATGCTGGCAGGCGGCAAGCTGTTCACCAAGTTGGACCTCACTTCAGCCTATATCACCCAGGAACTGGCCGATGAATCTAAACAACTGACCACCATCACCATGCACAAGGGACTGTTCATTTATAACAGGTGCCCGTTTGACATTCGATCAGTGGCTGCGATTTTGCAACGAAACATGGAAAGCCTGCTTAAATCCATTCCTGGAACGATCGTATTCCAGGACGACATCCTCATCACGGGTCGAGACACCGAGGAACACCTCCACAACCTGGAGGAGGTGCTACGCCGACTGGACCGGGTAGGCCTGCGACTCAAGAAGTCTAAATGTGTGTTCTTAGCCCCTGAGGTTGAGTTTCTGGGCAGGAGGGTTGCTGCAGATGGGATTTGGCCCACCAAGTCCAAAACAGAGACGATTCGACGAGCACCCAGGCCCTGCAACACATCGGAGTTGCGTTCATTCCTGGGACTGTTGAACTATTACGGGAACTTTCTGCCGAACTTGAGCATGTTGTTTGGAGCCGCGACATGTGCTCCTGCGTAAGGGTTGTGATTGATTTGGGGGGACTGTCAGGAACGGGCTTTTGATCGGGCGCGAAACCTACTTTGTTCAAACAAATTGTTGACCCTGTACGACCCCTGTAAAAAATTGGTTCTGACATGTGATGCATCGTCCTATGGGGTTGGGTGCATGTTGCAGCAGGGCAATGCTGAGGGTCAGCTACAACCTGTGGCTTATGCCTCCAGGTCGTTCTCTCAAGCAGAACGGGGATATGGGATGGTCGAGAAGGAAGCGCTTGCATGTGTCTATGGTGTAAAAAAAATGCATCATTACTTCTTTGGTAGAAAGTTTGAATTTGAGACGGACGACAAGCCATTAACATCCCTGTTGTCAGACAGCAAGGCTATCAATGCCAACGCATCAGCTCGTATACAGCGATGGGCTCTCACGCTGGCACCTTATGACTACTCCATCCGGAACATTTGATTGATGTCAATGGTGGAAAAAGTGAAGTGTGGGCAGGGGGTTGGGTGTTTTTGCCCATGATACTTATGATTTCAGACCTATGTTGGTATAAATTTTTTTAATTGAACATAACCTTGTTGCGCATTGTCTCAGATAGCTGAACCATTACACACTGGTGATTCCTTAACATGAAAGGGTTAAATAAAACCTAACTTCAATCAACGTAAACTTTAATTGGCACCAAGGTGATGGGCATCATTGATGTCTGAGCTGCACACACACAACAGTGTGTCAGCGTTGTCACTCACAGCAACTCACGGCAAATCGTTCAGATATCAGCTCCTCACCATGAGCCCTTTCCTGCGGTTTGGAGGAGGGCGTGGGCACGGTTGCATAGCCAGCCTGATTGTCTGGCCCGAGGTCAGCGTCCAGTCCCTTGTCGTCCTCTTCCTCTCTCTCCTGAGGTGGAGCATCAGTCTCTTCTGGCAATTGTTGGTCTCTCCTGATAGCTAGATTGTGCAGCATGGAGCACACAACCACAAATTTACCTACTTGCTCAGGGTTGTATTGTAGCTCAGTCCAGATTAGTCCAGACATCTGAAGCACTGCTTAAGCACAGTCATTGCGTGTGTCTCTGTGGCTCTGGTTGTATCGCTTCTTGACCTCGGTGTGGGTGTCACGTAATGGGATCATCAGCCAGGTGGCTAGGCCATATCGGTTATCACCAAGCATCCAGCATTGTCCTTGTGGCTGACTCTGAAAGATGTCAGAAACAGCGCTCTCACACAGGATGTGAGCCTTATCGAAGCTGCTCGGACATTTGGCATTCACTGTCATGATGATCTGGTTGTGGTTGACAACTAGTTCGATCTTCAGGGTGTGAAATCCTTTTCTGTTATGAAAACGCTCCGGGTCCTGAGAAGGTGGCCGCATGGCGATATGAGTGCACTGTATAGCTCCCTATACCCTGGGGTACTTAGCAATGCAGTAGAATGGTCCAGCCCGGTTAGTCTGAGGCTCACTGGTCATGGGGAAGCTGATATAGTCCATCCTTCTCGTGTACAGGGCCTCCGTGACCTGTCTAATGCAGCGATGGGTGGCATGGTGAGACAGAGCACAAATCTCGATCACGGAGGCCCGACAGGAACCGGACGTGTAGAAAGACAGTGCCGCGGTGACCTTGACCTTGACCGACACTGATTTCCTGATGGCAGGCTGCATATGTGGCCTGATGAGCTCACATATTTCATTGATCACCACCTTGTGGAAGCGCAGTCTCTGAAGGCAGGTGTGGTCAGACACGTCGAGGTCTTTTCCTTGTATGTGCAGGGTGTGTATGGTCTGGCTCTCCTTCTCATTCTTGCACGTCTTAAATTGTGCACATAATGATGTGCATCACACATTGAGCCATTTGCACTCTGCAGCGTCTGCGTATTAATCGACGCAGGCTGAGAAATGGCTGGCCCCTTTGCAATGAAAGTATAATAACGATTGATCAGAAGCAATAATTTCCTCACTAAAATACACCTAGAGTAAACCCCCAATAGTCCAGAGTCTGAAAATATGTCTGTTGAGATGGTCACTTCACCTGAGAAGAATTCCAGAGTCAATCCAAACTCCCCTGAAGTTGAAGCAGCCTTTTGAATGAAGCGACCTGCGATTTTAAAAATGGCAGCCACACCACTCATTTTAGTTCAGAACAGTTCCACTTTTTCTGGGCGTTTTTTGGGCGAGCGATATTGTGAGCGAGATGTGTGCCAGGTGGTGAAAGTGACGCTGGGCGATCTGCTGGGCGTTAGTTTGGCAAATGTGCTCTTTACCGACACAAAAAATGGGAGGGCGGTATTATTGAATCTCGGATTTAATTCCATGCAGAAACTAACGCTGGGCGATATTCTGGGCGTTGATTTCGCCCATTCTGATGATTCCACCCCATAAAAGTGGGCGGGCGGCATTATTTTTACCCGGCATTACGCACGTGGGGAAAGTAACGCTCAGCGATAAGTTTCCAAAAAATGCCCGTCAGTTTCCATTTTGTGGCTAAATGGGCGATATATGGGCATTATACGTCATTTCAGTGGTAAAATGGGCATTAAGTGGGCGTTAAGCATGCAAAAAAATGAGGAAACTCTAGCCCTTGGCCTTTCCCCAAAGCAGGAAATCATTTAAAGTCAACTCATGTTGATAAAAATGTTAGTATGTGAAGCACGTGGCAATGAAATAGATGAAAAAAAAATACATTTTACTGCAAAACTACAGGCTTCTTAGCAATTATATTAAAGTGTTTGTTAGCTCTCATCATTGATATATCTAATGCTTCCCGATAACTACATTTTATAGATTTTTTCCTAATGTGAGATAAGGAAGATCATTACAAAACCATTGTTGAACAGCCAGTTAGCTCAAGGTTTCAATGTTCATCCTGGTTCAGCAGCACAGTGCTGTTTCTGCTGGAACAGTACAATCTTTCACTCCCCTGAAGGAATTGTTTTTAGTACCAGGGTATGCAAGGTGCCTCCATTCCCCTACTCATACCTTGCTTTGGCAGTACACTGCACTGTCAAGTGCTATTAAATACATTTGTTCTTAATACTCCTTGCTCACTAAACTCGTTCAACTTTAAGGTAGACTTCATCAAGACAGAGCTTTGTAAAATTGCAGAAATTCATTCAGCTGTCAGATACATCCTGACAAAGATGAAATACATAGTGATGCATGTGCTTGCCTGCTCAGTCTAGAATATAATGGCTGATTGTATTCAGCAATCCGTTTCCTGTGTTAGCAACAGCTGCCAATCTTTATTAAGCCTATAACCTGTTTCTGTAGAATAAGACACTAGACACTGATTAGGTAATAGACACTTATATACATTGCCAAAAAAATTGACAGGATCAAACTATTCATAATACCTGTGCCTGCCTGCTCTTTTAAAACTTCATTCCATCCTTTTGAAATGTTTTCTTTTGGGGTCATCAACTTTTTCTTTAGGTCAAACTTTTTCTTGAGAGCAGATTGGATAAGATTGATCCATGGCATTAATGGTACAGGGAGATCGTTCCTGTGTTTGAAGGGCCAAGGGTATTTCAAAAGACAGGCTTAAAACAGCTCCATCGCCTCTCCGTTTCAGTGTACAGTTAGTACAGCCAGGTGGCTGTTCATTAGCGGACTGAATAGATTAGTGCTCCTGGAGCTGAGCTTTCTGCACTGGGATTTGTATCTTGAAAATTCAGGTGTGTAGGTCAGTAGGCACTTCATGGAGAGAAGTTACTGGTCGAAGAGGTGGGTTGAAGGTAATTCTTAAAGGAGGAGTGGGAGGCGAAGATGTGGAGAGGTTTAAAAAGACAGCTCTAGAGGTGCTCCTGGCGTTGGCAGCAAGAAAGGTGGACAAGTGAGCAATGTTGCAGGACATTGCTGCTGGCATTTGTATACAGCACGTGGGCACTGGGTGACAGTGGTCATCCTGGTGGGGATGCGGGAGGGAAGTTAAGGTTGGAGTAAGGAGGCTGCAGTGAAGCTAGCTGACTAAAAGCATGGTTGTCAGTGATGAAAGAAATAAACAGGGAATACACAAGGGGCTGTAGTCAGAAAAGTTGAGGGCCTGGGAGAATGGATCCAGGGCTGTCAAATATTCCTGAGATAGGGAGGGGTAAGGACATAGAGGCATTTAAAAACAACAATGAGGATTTTTAATTTCAGTTGCTGGGAACTAAGAACCAGAGGACAGGAGTAACAGGTAAGTATGACTTGCTATGGGATAGGATATGGGCATTAAAGTTTTTTACGAGCAATGGAATAATGAGCCTGAATTGCTGATGATACAAAACTAGGTGGGAATGTAATATATGAGGATGAAGGAAAGAGGCTTCAAGGGGATATAGACAGGCTAAGTGAGTGGGCAAGAACATGGCAAATGGAATATGGGCTCAAATTTGGCCCACCCCTTTTTTCAGCACGCTCACAAGAGATGCGCCGACTTTGTGGGCTGAAAACGCGCCTAAAAAATCTCCCCCGATTCTGGCCACTGTGTCGCTTCTCCCAGGGCTTGGCGCAGCGTGGCCAGTCGATTGGGGGGCGGAGCTAGGGCCCTGTGCCAGAAACAGTGCCGGCAGCTCTGCACATGCGTGTTGGAGTGTGCGCGCATGCGCAGTAGCTCCTGCCCCCAGCCTCTCTGTGCGTGCTGCAGCGTGGGACCCGATGCATCCCACCCCTATCCCAGGCCGAGTGGCCTGCCGCATAGGCCGGCCTGTTGTCTTCCCGGGCTAGAAGTTTGGTGCGGTGAGAGTTTTGATCCGGGGGTGGGGGGCAAGGGGTGCGGGGCGTGCGGGGGGGAGTGGAGGGGGGGCAGGGGGAGAGTTTTAATCCGGGGGGGAGAGTTTTGATGGTGGGGGGGGGGGGGAGTTTTGATGGGGAGGCTGGGGAGTTTTAATCCTGGGATGTGATAACTGTGTAGCCAGCAATTTTAATGAGCTTACTCAAGACTTTCCTTAACCCTGTTGGTGAAAATACTTTCCTAACCAAGTTAATAGAAAATACTTTCAAATATATCATAGAAACATAGAAACATAGAAAATAGGTGCAGGAGTAGGCCATTCGGCCCTTCGAGCCTGCACCGCCATTCAATAAGATCATGGCTGATCATTCCATCAGTACCCCTTTCCTGCTTTCTCTCCATACCCCTTGATCCCCTTAACCGTAAGGGCCATATCTAACTCTCTCTTGAATATATCCAATGAACTGGCATCAACAACTCTCTGCGGCAGGGAATTCCACAGGTCAACAACTCTCTGAGTGAAGAAGTTTCTCCTCATCTCAGTCCTAAATGGCTATATGGTATAAAATATTTCTATGATGGTGGATGAGTTAGGTGGCTGGGGGAACATAAGAATTACGGGCTGGAGGTACTATTTTTTATTTGGATATTTTGAAAAAATTATGTAAATGTGTTTTGTCTCTTTACTTCTTTTACTTTTGTAGTTTAAGCTTCCATGAATGCTTCTGTTGTATGGTAAATTAACTTTGCGAAGTTTGTCATATGATGTCCTGTATAGCTGTTTGATCTGATTCACATTCTTTTGTCAAGTCATAAGTACTGTTGGTCTCCGATGTACCTACCTGCGCGGATTTCTTAACTCTCCGTAAGGGTTTTCTGTGTGGCAGCAAGTGGCCACATACTCTGGCCAAAGTTAGTTTGGAGTAACTATTAGCTGTCCAAAGTGGTCTAAATGGCCAAAACCAAACTGGTAACAGTACTGTGGAGGAGGATTTCCTGGAGTGTATAAGGGATGGTTTTCCAGACCAATATGTCGAGGAACCAACTGGAGAGCAGGCCATCCTAGACTGGGTCTTGTGTAATGAGAGAGAATTAATTAGCAATTTGGTCATGCGAGGCCCCTTGGTGAAGAGTGACCATAATATGGTAGAATTCTTCATTAAAATAGAGAGTGACACAGTTAATTCAGAGACTAGGGCCCTGAACTTAAAGAAAGGTAACTTCGATGGTATGAGACGTGAATTGGCTAGGATAGACTGGTGAATGATACTTAAAGGGCTGATGGTGGATAGGCAATGGCAGACATTTAAAGATCACATGGATGAACTACAACAATTGTACAACCCTGTCTGGCGTAAAAATAAAAAGGGGAAGATGGCTCAACCGTGGCTAACAAGGGAAATTAGGGATAGTGCTAAATCCAAGGAAGAGGCATACAAATTGGCCAGAAAAAGCAGCAAACCTGAGGACTGGGAGAAATTTAGAATCCAGCAGAGGAGGACTAAGGGTATAATTAGGAGGGGGTAAATAGAACATAAGAGTAAGCTTGCAGGGAACATAAAAACTGACTGCAAAAGCTTCTATAGATATGTGAAGAGAAAACGATTAGTGAAGACTAATGTAGGTCCCTTGCAGTCAGAAGCAGGTGAATTCATAATGGGGAACAAGGTAAAGGCAGACCAATTGAACAAATACTTTGGTTCTGTCTTCACTAAGGAAGACACAAATAATCTCCTGAAAATAATAGGGGACCGAGGGTCGAGCGAGAAGGAGGCACTGAACGAATTCCTTATTAGTCAGGAAATTGTGTTAGGGAAATTGATAGGATTCAAGGCCGATAAATCCCCAGGGCCTGATAGACTGCATCCCAGAGTACATAAGGAAGTGACCCTAGAAATAGTAGATGCATTGGTGGTCATTATCCAACATTCAATAGACTCTGGATCAGTTCTTATGGATTGAAGAGTAGCTAATGTAACCCCACTTTTTAAAACAGGGAGAGAGAAAACAGGGTATTATAGCCTGACATCGATAGTGGGGAAAATGTTGGAATCAATTATTAAAGCACATTTGGAAAGCAGTGACAGTCCAAGTCAGCATGAATTTATGAAAGGGAAATCATGCTTGACAAATCTTCTAGAATTTGATGAGGATGTAACTACTAGAGTGGACAAGGGAGAACCAGTGGATGTGGTGTATTTGGACTTTTAAAAGGCTTTTGACAAGGTTCCACATAAGAGATTAGTGCGCAAAATTAAAGCACATGGTATTGGGGGTAATGCACTGATGTGGATAGAGAAATGGTTGGCAGACAGGAAGCAAAGAGTAGGAATAAACGGGTTCTTTTCAGAATGGCAGGCAGTGACTAGTGGGGTACTGCTATTTACAATATACAGGAATGATTTAGACAAAGGAATTGAATGTAATATCTCCAAGTTTGCAGATGACACTAAGCTGGGTGGCAGTGTGAGCTGTGAGGAGGATGCTAAGAGGCTGCAGAGTGACTTGAACAGGTTAGATGAGTGGGCAAGTGCATGGCAGATGCGGTATAATGTAGATAAATGTGAGGTTATCCACTTTGGTGGCAAAAACAGGAAGGCATAATATTATCTGAGTGGTGACAGATTAGGAAAAGGGGAGGTGCAATGAGACCTCGGTGTCATGCTACATCAGTAATTAAAAGTTGGCATGCAGGTACAGCAGACGGTGAAGAAGGCAAATGGTATGTTGGCCTTCATAGCTAGGGGATTTGAAAATAGGATCAGGGAGGTCTTACTGCAGTTGTACAGGGCCTTGGTGAGGCCACACCTTGAATATTGTGTACAGTTTTGGTCTCCTAATCTGAGGAAGGACATTCTTGTTATTGAGGAAGTGCAGCGAAGGTTCACCAGTCTGATTCCCGGGTTGGCAGGACTGACATATGAAGAAAGATTGGATCGACTAGGCTTATATTCACTGGAATTTAGAAGAATGAGAGGGGATCTCATAGAAACATATAAAATTCTGACGAGTTTGGACAGGTTAGATGCAGGAAGAATGTTCCCGATGTTGGGGAAGTCCAGAACCAGGGGACACAGTCTAAGGATAAGGGGTAAGCCATTTAGGACCGAGATGAGGAGAAACTTCTTCACTCAGAGAATTGTGAACCTATGGAATTCTCTACCACAGAAAGTTGTTGAGGCCAGTTCCTTAGATATATTCAAAAGGGAGTTAGATGTGGCCCTTATGGCTAAAGGGACCAAGGGGTATGGAGAGAAGGTAGGAATGGGGTACTGAAGTTGCATGATCAGCCATGATCAGATTGAATGATGGTGCAGGCTCGAAGGGCCGAATGGCCTGCTCCTGCACCTATTTTCTATGTTTCTATGCTTCTATGTTTCTAAAATGGGCGTAGGTGGCTGGTAATGGCCTCTTTTGAAAAAACTAAACTAAACTAACAAAATCCTAGCTAACTCACTTACACTGGCACAAATTGAATGTGCAAAATGGGAATGTTTAAGCTACTCCAGAATAATCAAGTTGCTCCAAAAAAAACGGAGCAACTCCTGGGCAATTTTGAGCCCATAGTGTGGAGAAATGTGAAGTTATCCACTTTGGTAGGAAAAATAGAAAAGCTGAATATTTTTTAAATAGTGAGAGATTGGGAAATGTTGGTGTTCAGAGGGACCTGGGTGCCCTTGTACACGAATCACTGAAAGCCGCGTTGATCCTTTAGACATGATCTATGCCCTCCTGCTGAGGTTACCGCTGGAAAGAGAGTGTTGCACAAGAGATTCTGCGCTCCGTTCATGTAAATCAGCAGGACCGGTGCTGCATGCGTTATTTGTGGACAACCGTTAACCGTGGTTCCATCGGTTGTTTTCCGGCCTAAGTGAATTTCTACACTGAGAAGTGGAACCTGCCCGGTGCTATTGGATTCGGAAGGAGCAAGAATTGGGGGAGGGGACTGAGCTTTGATAGTTCAACCCTCAGACCTATCTCATTCATCTAGGTCTCCATTGCCACTGATCTCAAATGGAAGACTCACATCAGATTTCCTCATCTGCACCAAATACATTTCCGTCAACAGCTCTAACTTTTTATAAAGCAAAAATCCACAAAAAATTGAATAATGCTCCCTTATGAGAAAGCTCCTGACCAAATAACCAGCACAAAACATTCTAACTGCACACACTAAGTCTAACTATTCCGGAACAATGCTTACACAATCCTAGTGCCATTGCTATGTACCCATCAACCAACCTAGCTGGCAGCAGGTACTTATCGCATGCTGTCTACCCATTGGATACAAATGAAAAATTAATTCACTGTATGGCTAGCTGTGCTGTCAATCATTGACTACCATGCTTCCACTGTGAAATTAGATTGACTGGAGCATATTATTTTTAGATGCTGGATGCTCTTAACAATAGATAGGGCAACACTGCATATGAGCAAATTAATGTCACGTTTCGGTGGGGGAAAAATTCTATTTATTATTGGAAATCAGCCGATGTCTGGTTTCTTCGCACAAATACCGTAAATGGGGGCTGGAAAAGTTATTAATCCATGTGAAAAGCAGATGGTTAAGAACAGTTTTCTGTGGATTAAAGAACTGTTAGCACTTAAGTTATATGTGCAGTTTGATTTGTGGCAAAGTGGGGTAATGCCTGGGATAAAGAGTAGCAGCAAGTATCAGAACTGTTCAGATTGATAGTTATGCAGTAATCAGGAATGTCAGCATGTGAAAGGCAGGATGTATGGTCCAAAAGGGGTCCATGAAGATAAGCATGGTGTAGAAGTAGGCAGAGCAATGATTTATCTGAAAGTGCTCCTTTTGAACGCTGCTTGCTGATGTCTAGCAGCTGCCAAAGGGGCCTCCAGTTTGAACTCTTCCCCAGTCAAGATCTTGACTGTCTACTGACTTCACAGGCGTTGGTCACCTTCCTCTTTCTTTAGCATTAATTAGCATCCTTTGTGGATAGAAAAATTGTACAGCATACTGCAAACGACAATGATGAAAGGGATCCTAGCTGCAATTTGCTGGAGCATTACCCCCAAATCTATTCAAGATCCCTATGGTCTGCTCAGTGACAATCTTGGTGGCATCATGAGCCTCTTTGTATTGACCTTTATTGTGGGGAGGCTGACATCAGCTGCAGTTGCGGAGCATAGCCTTGGTCACCAATTCCAACCCGTGGGGGTTTATGGGCTACTTTAAACCAAAAGAATGATAGCAGTTCCCTGGCTAACATGCATTCAGAGGTGCAAATGAAGCATTTACCAGTGAAGTGCCACTGGTAAACATGGACTCCAGATGCAGAACAAGCAGGTGGCACAACTCATTTATCATATGAGAAGTTCAGGCTTCTCAAGCATTGCCAAGCCACACTGGTCAGATCTGGCTCCCTGCATCTGTAGACACAAAGATATGGGTAGCTGTGGTTGGTTCCAGATGCCTTATCAGCCTGACGTCACTGGATGTTCCTTCTGATCATTAAAATAAAAGAAAGGGGAATGCCTAAGGGAAACACTACTGTTTCCTGAGGTGCAGCGTTGCAGAATTGGAGCTGAGGGTGGATTTACTCTGGAGCATCCACGATGTTGAGAATGACGTGAGCAGCACGTGTAGCGAGTTGGTCTTAACACAGGTGAAGGGTCCACAGCCAGCTAGGGAATGGAAGACCAGCAGGAAGAGCAGTGCAAGGAAGGTAGTGCAGGGGTCCCCTGCAGTCATCCCCCTGCAAAACAGATACACCGTTTTGAGTACTGTTGAGGGGGATGACTCATCAGGGGAGGGCAGTAGCAGCCAAGCTCATGGAACCTTGGCTGGCTCTGCTGCACAGGAGGGCAGGAAACAGAGTGGGAGAGCGATAGTGATAGAGATTCGATTGAAAGGGGAATAGATAGGTGTTTCTGCGGCCGCAACCGAGACTCCAGGATGGTATGTTGCCTCCCTGGTGCAAGGGTCAAGGATGTCTCGGAGCGGGTGCAGGACATTCTGAAAAGGGAGGGTGAACAGCCAGTTGTCGTGGTGCACATTGGTACCAACGATATAGGTAAAAAAAGGGATGAGGTCCTACGAGACGAATTTAAGGAGCTAGGAGCTAAATTAAAACCTAGGACCACAAAAGTAGTAATCTCGGGATTAATTGAACAAGTACTTTGGTTCGGTATTCACTAAGGAGGACACAAACAACCTTCCGGATATAAAAGGGGTCAGAGGGTCGAGTAAGAAGGAGGAACTGAGGGAAATCCTTATTAGTCGGGAAATTGTGTTGGGGAAATTGATGGGATTGAAGGCCGATAAATCCCCAGGGCCTGATGGACTGCATCCCAGAGTACTTAAGGAGGTGGCCTTGGAAATAGCGGATGCATGACAGTCATTTTCCAACATTCCATAGACTCAGGATCAGTTCCTATCGAGTGGAGGATAGCCAATGTAACCCCACTTTTTAAAAAAGGAAGGAGAGAGAAAACAGGGAATTATAGACCAGTCAGCCTGACATCAGTAGTGGGTAAAATGATGGAATCAATTATTAAGGATGTTATAGCAGTGCATTTGGAAAGAGGTGACATGATAGGTCCAAGTCAGCATGGATTTGTGAAAGGGAAATCATGCTTGACAAATCTTCTGGAATTTTTTGAGGATGTTTCCAGTAGAGTGGACAGGGGAGAACCAGTTGATGTGGTATATTTGGACTTTCAGAAGGCTTTCGACAAGGTCCCACACAAGAGATTAATGTGCAAAGTTAAAGCACATGGGATTGGGGGTAGTGTGCTGACATGGATTGAGAACTGGTTGTCAGACAGGAAGCAAAGAGTAGGAGTAAATGGGTACTTTTCAGAATGGCAGGCAGTGACTAGTGGGGTACCGCAAGGTTCTGTGCTGGGGCCCCAGCTGTTTACATTGTACATTAATGATTTGGACGAAGGGATTAAATGTAGTATCTCCAAATTTGCGGATGACACTAAGTTGGGTGGCAGTGTGAGCTGCGAGGAGGATGGTATGAGGCTGCAGAGTGACTTGGATAGGTTAGGTGAGTGGGCAAATGCATGGCAGATGAAGAATAATGTGGATAAATGTGAGGTTATCCACTTTGGTGGTAAAAACAGAGAGACAGACTATTATCTAAACCGACTATTATCTAGACAGACTTAACCCCATTCTAAAAAGGGAGGGAGAACAGCCAGTTGTCGTGGTGCACATTGGTACCAACGACATAGGTAAAAAAAAGGGATGAGGTGCTACGAAACGAATTTAAGGAGCTAGGAGCTAAATTAAAAAATAGGACCTCAAAAGTAGTAATCTCGGGATTGCTACCAGTGCCACGTGCTAGTCAGAGTAGGAATCGCAGGATAGCTCAGATGAATACGTGGCTTGAGCAGTGGTGCAGCAGGGAGGGATTCAAATTCCTGGGGCATTGGTACCGGTTCTGGGGGAGGTGGGACCAATACAAACCGGACGGTCTGCACCTAGGCAGGACCGGAACCAATGTCCTTGGGGGAGTGTTTGCTAGTGCTGTTGGGGAGGAGTTAAACTAATATGTCAGGGGGATGGGAACCAATGCAGGGAGACAGAGGGAAACAAAAAGGAGACAAAAGCAAAAGACAGAAAGGAGATGAGTAAAAGTGGATGGCAGAGAAACCCAAGGCAAAAAACAAAAAGGGCCAGTGTACAGCAAAATTCTAAAGGGTCAAAGTGTAATAAAAAGGCAAGCATGAAAGCTTGGTGCCTCAATGCAAGGAGTATTCGGAACACAGGAGAGGGCTCTGAGCTAGTTAGAATGGGTGTGAACTCAGATGAACAGGATTCCAAGAAAGAATGCAAAAGGCAGGAGGCAACAGAGCAGAGTAGCACTGGGGTAAGTGTAAACCCACAAGGTGATAGGAAGGGACAATATGTATGAATATAAAGCGGCGGCAGGAGGGGTCAAAACTAAAAATCATGGTTTAAAAACTAGTATTAAAACACTCTACCTAAACGCACGCAGCATTCGAAATAAAGTAAATGAGTTGACGGCACAAATCATAACAAATGGGTATGATTTGGTGGCCATTACAGAAACGTGGTTGCAGGGTGGCCAAGACTGGGAATTAAACATACAGGAGTATCTGACAATTCGGAAAGATAGACAAGAAGGGAAAGGAGGTGGGGTAGCTCTGTTAATAAAGGAAGATATCAGGCAGTTGTGAGAGACGATATTGGCTCTAATGAACAAAATGTTGAATCATTGTGGGTGGAGATTAGAGATGGTAAGGGGAAAAAGTCACTGGTGGGCGTAGTTTATAGGCCCCCAAATAATAACTTCACGGTGGGAGGGGCAATAATCAAGGGAATAATGGAGTCATGTGAAAAAGGAACGGCAGTAATTATGGGGGATTTTAATCTCCATATCGATTGGTCAAATCAAATCGCACGGGGTAGCCTTGAGGAGGAATTCATAGAATGCATAAGGGATTGTGTCTTCGAACAGTATGTTACAGAGCGTACAAGGGAGCAAGCGATCTTAGATCTGGTCCTGTGTAATGAGACAGGAATAATAAACGATCTCCTAGTAAAAGATCCTCTCGGAATGAGTGATCACAGTATGGTTGAATTTGTAATACAGATTGAGGGTACTATGCTTAAACAAAGGGGACTACAGTGGGATGAGGGCAGAGTTGGCTAAAGTAGACTGGAAACATAGACTAAACGGTGGCACAATTGAGGAACAGTGGAGGACTTTTAAGGAGCTCTTTCATAGTGCTCAACAAAAATACATTCGAGTGATAAAGAAGGGCGGTAAGAGAAGGGATAACCAACTGTGGATAACCAAGAAAATAAAGGAGAGTATCAAATTAAAAATGAATGCGTATAAGGTGGCCAAGGTTAGTGGGAAACTAGAAGATTGGGAAAATTTGCGCAAAACTTAAAAACAGATCGTAAAAACTTTTACAGATATATAAAACGGAAAAGAGTGACTAAAGTAAATGTTGGTCCCTTAGAAAATGAGAAGGGGGATTTAATAATGGGAAATGTGGAAATGGCTGAGACCTTAAACAATTATTTTGCTTCGGTCTTCACAGTGGAAGACACAAAAACCATGCCAAAAATTGCTGGTCACAGGAATGTGGGAAGGGAGGACCTCGAGACAATCACTATCACTCGGGGGGGGGGGGGGTCGTGCTGGACAGGCTAATGGGACTCAAGGTAGACAAGTCCCTTGGTCCTGATGAAATGATCCCAGGGTATTAAAAGAGATGGCGGAAGTTATAGCAGATGCATTCGTTATAATCTACCAAAATTCTCTGGACTCTGGGGAGGTACCAGCGGATTGGAAAGCAGCTAATGTAACGCCTCTGTTTAAAAAAGGGGGCAGACAAAAGGCAGGTAACTATAGTGGGGAAAATGTTTGAAGCTGTCATTAAGGAAGAAATAGCGGGCCATCTCGATAGGAATAGTGCAATCAAGCAGACGCAATATGGATTCATGAAGGGAAAATCATGTTTAACTAATTTACTGGAATTCTTTGAGGATATAATGAGCATGGTGGATAGAGGTGTACCGATGGATGTAGTGTATTTAGATTTCCAAAAGGCATTAGATTGCCACACAAAAGGTTACTGCAGAAGATAAAGGTACGCGGAGTCAGAGGAAATGTATTAGCATGGATCGAGAATTGGCTGGCTAACAGAAAGCAGAGAGTCGGGATAAATGGGTTGGAAATCGGTGGTTAGTGGTGTGCCACAGGGATCGGTGCTGGGACCACAACTGTTTACAATATACATAGATGACCTGGAAGAGGGGACAGAGTGTAGTATAACAACATTTGCAGATGACACAAAGATTAGTGGGAAAGCGGGTTGTGTAGAGGACACAGAGAGGCTGCAAAGAGATTTGGATAGGTTAAGCGAATGGGCTAAGGTTTGGCAGATGGAATACAATGTCGGAAAGTGTGAGGTCATCCACCTTGGAAAAAAAAACAGTAAAAGGGAATATTATTTGAATGGGGAGAAATTACAACATGCTGAGGTGCAGAGGGACCTGAGGGTCCTTGTGCATGAATCCCAAAAAGTTAGTTTGCAGATGCAGCAGGTAATCAGAAAGGCAAATGGAATGTTGGCCTACATTGCGAGAGGGATGGAGTACAAAAGCAGGGAGGTCCTGCTGCAACTGTATAGGGTATTGGTGAGGCCGCACCTGGAGTACTGCGTGCAGTTTTGGTCACCTTACTTAAGGAAGGATATGCTAGCTTTGGAGGGGGTACAGAGACGATTCACTAGGCTGATTCCGGAGATGAGGGGGTTACCTTATGATGATAGATTGAGTAAACTGGATCTTTACTCGTTGGAGTTCAGAAGGATGAGGGGTGATCTTATAGAAACATTTAAGATAATGAAAGGGATAGCCAAGATAGAGGCAGAGAGGTTGTTTCCACTGGTTGGGGAGACTAGAACTAGGGGGCATAGCCTGAAAATACGGGGGAGCCAATTTAAAACCGAGTTGAGAGGGAATTTCTTCTCCCAGAGGGTTGTGAATCTGTGGAATTCTCTGCCCAAGGAAGCAGTTGAGGCTAGCTCATTGAATGTATTCAAATCACAGATAGATTTTTAACCAATAAGGGAGCGGGCGGGTAAGTGGACCTGAGTCCACGGCCAGATCAGCCATGATCTTGTTGAATGGCGGAGCAGGCTCGAGGGGCTAGATGGCCTACTCCTGTTCCTAATTCTTATGTTCTTATGTTCTTATGTATGTAAAAGTAGAACAAAAACAATGGGCTATTGGGACAGTTCTGCTTAATTCACAGTATAGCTGAATATTTTATGTTGGTGATACATCTTTATATCTCTAGTAGTCTGATAGTGAAAGAGGTATATAATCTTGTGGTAGTCTAGTGATGAGAGAAGTTTGTGGACTCATGATGGGATTACACCCTGACTCCTGCTGGTCTATCAGGGATAGAGAATATTCAAAAGCAAAATACTGCAGATGCTGGAATCTGAAATAAAGACAGAAAATGCTGGAAATCTCAACGAGTCAGACAGCATCTGTGGAGAGAAACAGAGTTAACGTTTCAGGTCGAGTTCTGACGAAGGGTCGTCGACCCGAAACGTTAACTCTGTTTATCTCTCCACAGATGCTGCCTGACCCGCTGAGATTTCTCGCATTTTCTGTATTTATTAAAGAGAATATCCAATCTTATTAGAAGTTAGGTGAATCTCTATCCAAATCCCTAGGAGCCAAAAAGAATGAAGGAATGCAGCCTCATATTGCTTCGTGGTGGAACTTTGCCACCTTATGGTGGCTATATATCGGTCTGATTTCTATCTCAGCTCCACAGTATTAATAAATCAATCCGCAACAACTGTTTCAGCTACAAAAAAGAAGAGAATTCAGTCAAAATCTCAATTGTTTCTTACTCCCACATGCATAGGTGAAATAAATTTGGACTTTGACATCAGAGTTTAATATTTGAATTTGGTTCCTTTCAAAGTCAAATCCAAATCCAAATTTACCAGAACCATTCATATCTATTCCCCACTAGAAAGTAAGTTCTGTCAGAGCATTTAGCCTAATATTCCCACACCTAAAGATTCTTCAAACTTTTTCCTGGTGGTTTATTCCAGATCAGTCACAGACCTTAACGCAGCTGATTTGTGACATTGATTATTTCATGTTTGTTCCATCAGTATGACAATCAAAACATTATTGTCTCAGATAATTTGAAAATATTGATTTTACAAATGTCATCAATTTGTTTTATTCCATATTACGTTGAGACACAATTGAGACTGGATTTCTAGCTTTAGGAAAACATTTTCAGTAAGGTATCTGTCACCCACTGAACATGTAGCCCTGACCTTTACAGTCGATCACAGTGAGCCGCACATACACACAGTACTATACTGTAGAGCTTGTGATTTATGACTGTAATTTCTGGCAGGTTATGAGGTTAGGTAACTCATTCAATCATTCTTTGCATTCAAACAGTAAAAAAAAATGATATTCCAAGCATAATATAAAGAATTAAAAAATAATGTTGCTGTGTTTGTTTGATTAGCTTGTTATGATTTTGTTAATGTTTATATTTTTCTTGTTGAATTTACTTGAGGAATAATGAATAAGGTCAGGAGATATGGTGAGAGTCAACTATTTTTTGTTGAGGGCTAACTATTTAAAAGTCATCTTGGGTCTGGTGATTTTTCAATGAATTGTACCTAGCGGATATCAGGATCACTTTCATAGTATTTTTTTGAATGACTTTTGAAGTGTGGATAAAGAGGCTTTTAAAAGTACTGATTTCTCTATTATGCATGCAGTTTGTTTATTCTAGTTGTAGCAACTAAAATCAAATGATATTTTACCACTTTTTCTTATGCAGCTTAAAGGCAAAAGAATAATTAGATTGGACATATAAAAGTAACAGCCAGCATAACATTGTGGTACCTAATAGGTTTCATGGGTTGAAATTCTAACTGTGTTATTGCGTTAAAAATGGATCGTAATCCTCTTCCCATCATAACATCACTTCACCCAGTCCGAAGTGTGATAGAATCCAATCCACTGATGACTCCATTGACAATATCAATGGCTTTTTGCTTGACTGTGTGAGCGATGTGGGATGGAACCCGGTTTAGTATCCCTTCCTGTTACAGCCAGATCTGGTGGAACGTCCCCTACAAAGCTAACCTGAGCATGAATGTAAGTTAAGACCGTTATTTGAACTCCGCTACCTTGGTTGGGAGTCCAGTATGTTAATGTTATGTCAGATTGAGATGTTTTATTGAACATGATCAATTGTTCTTTCAATCAGTCCTGTGAGATTAAACAAAATCAACGCTCTAAAGGCAACAGTGACACATTGGGCTGGACAGCTTCACACACAGAGGAAGGAAAAGGAAAATCAACAGGTGACTTGCTCAGCAGAATTTTCTGACTACTTTATGATGAGTTATAGTGGCATAGATAGAGGACATGCCTGTCCTTTCCCCCAAGGCATAAATCATGACAGGGGGAAACTAAGCCTGGAAAAATAAAACCAGCCAAATTTTCGAGTAACTCTTTTATATCTGTTTCCTTAGTTGATGGATCAGTTGCTCTGTTGTTGGAGTCAGTAAGCCATTGTTCACACTCATGACAGATAATTAACCTTGAGCAGTCACAGCCACTGCTTTGTGGCTAATTATACTATTTTTCATGGCCACATTTCCTAAAATTCCAGAATATAAATGGTGAAAACACAAGAGAAATTGAAAGAGTTATCGTTTGATTGATATTTTAGTCAATACCTATGTTTAGCTTGTGTCATTGCCTTTCCCGAACAATTGCAACATTAGGGCACTGTACACGACCAAGGGATGTGGACCATGACCTGAATCATAATTATGCATTGTGCGTGTAACCTAATCTGACTTCAGTTAGTGTTTTAATCCTGCACGATTCTGCCAATAATAACTGAACTGGCAGTCGAACAATTAGACAAATATTGAATTAATAATCAACCTTTCTTACAGACAGACCTCCTGTAGAACATTGAATAGAAATGTCTCACGCATATCCAGCAATGGTATTTTGAAGTGAAACCACACGTTATCCAAGGTTGAGCAGCTCACTAAACAAGTGTAAAATAAAAAATACTATCTCCCAAAGTTACGCACCACATTCTGCAAAGATAGTTAGCAATATTCCACAAGTTTACTGAGTTAAGGAACCAGTGTTTCATCTCTGAAGAGCTAGTAAAATGTCACCAAACTTTTACAGCTTTGACTTGCTGTAATAAGTGCCGTCTGGAGCAGTTGCCAGTGCGTGCAGCTGGCCCAGCAGGAAGGTTGAGGTCAAGCTAGTGAACAATTCTTTCTTCCTTTCTTCTCAGGAACTTTGAGGAAAACACTTAAAAAAACAACTCAGACCTATAACTGAAGGTATTGTGGGCAGCACATTAGAACTATGTGCCATAGGATTGAACAAAATTCTGTAGCAAACACACGCAGAACTTTCAATCACCAGTTTAGTCTTCTCCATTAGTTGAATGGTGCCACCCTTTTCTTCCTGGCCCTTTTTTTTGCACTTTGCATTATTTTTCATGTTCCCTTGTTTTATTCACTCTTTAGTTCTTTCAATACTGGCACTTGTGAATTTCATATATATTGAGACATTTTTGCTGTCAAGAAAATGTTGCTATATTTTGTGCATTGTCCTCATGAATTTAAATGTACTACAGTCGTAAACAAATCCATTGTGTGGAGCAGATAGTCTGATAAACTATTCTTTGGGGCATTTTACACTGATGCTTTATAGAATCATAGAATTATAGAAATTTACAGCACAGAAGGAGGCCGTTTCGGCCCATCGTGTCTGCGCCAGCTGACAAAGAGCTATCCAGCCAAATCCCACTTTCCAGCTCGTGGTCCGTAGCTCTCTAGGTTACGGCACTTTAAGTGCACATCCAAGTATTTTTTAAATGTGGTGAGGGTTTCTGCCTCCACCACCCTTTCAGGCAGTAAGTTCTACACCTCTGGGTGAAGAAATTTCCCCTCATATTTCCTCTAAACCGCCCCTAATTACTTTAAATCTATGCCTCCTGGTTGTTGACCCCTCTGCCAAGGGAAACAGGTCCTGCCTATCCACTCTGTTCAGGCCCCTCATAATTTTATACACCTCAATCAGGTCTCCCCTCAGTCTCCTCTGTTCCTAAGAAAACATAGAAACATAGAAACATAGAAAATAGGTGCAGGAGTAGGCCATTCGGCCCTTCGAGCCTGCACTGCCATTCAATGAGTTCATGGCTGAACATGCAACTTCAGTACCCCATTCCTGCTTTCTCGCCATACCCCTTGATTCCCCTAGTAGTAAGGACTACATCTAACTCCTTTTTGAATATATTTAATGAATTGGCCTCAGCAACTTCCTGTTGTAGAGAATTCCACAGGTTCACCACTCTATGGGTGAAGAAGTTTCTCCCATCTCAGTCCTAAATGGCTTGCCCCTTATCCTTAGACTGTGACCCCTGGTTCTGGACTTCCCCAACATCGGGAACATTCTTCCTGCATCTAACCTGTCGAAACCCGTCAGAATTTTAAACTTTTCTATGAGATCCCCTCTCATTCTTCTGAACTCCAGTGAATACAAGCCCAGTTGATCCAGTCTTTCTTGATATGTCAGTCCCGCCATCCCAGGAATCAATCTGGTGAACCTTCGCTGCACTCCCTCAATAGCAAGAATGTCCTTCCTCAAAACAGATGAAACCTATCCAATCTTTCCTCATAGCCAAAATGCTCCAGTCCAGGCAACAGTCTTGTAAATCTCCTCTGCACCCTTTCCAGTGCAATCATATCTTCTCTGTAATAAGGTGACTAGAACTGCACACAGTACTCCAGCTGCGGCCTAACCAGTGTTTTATACAGTTCAAGCATAACCTCCTTGCTCTTGTATTCTATGCCTCGACTAATAAAGGCAAGTATTCCATATGCCTTCTTAACCACCTTATCTACCTGGCCTGCTACCTTCAGGGATCTGTGGACCTGCACTCCAAGGTCCCTTTGTTCCTCTACACTTTTCAGTGTTGTGCCATTTAATGTATATTCCCTTGCCTTGTTAGACCTCCTCAAATGTATTATCTCACTCTTATCCAGATTGAATTCCATTTGCCACTGTTCTGCCCACCTGAGCAGTCCATTGATATCTTCCTGCAGTCTGCAGCTTTCTTCTTCATTATCAACCACGCAGCTGATTTTAGTGTCATCTGCAAACTTCTTAATCATATCCCCACCATTCAAGTCCATGTCATTGATATATACCACAAAAAGCAAGGGACCCGGACTGAGCCCTGCGGAACCCCACTGGATGCAGCCTTCCAGTCACATCAATCATTACCCTTTGCTTCCTACCTCTGAGACAATTTTGGAATCCAACTTGCCACTTTGCCCTGGATCCCTTGGGGTTTTACTTTCGTAACAGTCTGCCATGTGGAACCTTATCAAAAGCTTTGCTAAAATCCATTGTTAAGTGTAACTGTGTTAAAGGCGCAATTTAAATGCAAGTTGTTGTTTAGTTCATAATGCAGCAGGGCATTGCCCCTGCACTGGCTACCTTTATATTGCTTGAAATGCCTCTCTTTACTCAATGATGGAATCATATGCCTAGGAATTGGCCTCCTTAGTGTCTCACGTTGTTGCCTCTGGGAGATGATAATGGGGAACTAACGACTTACCGACTGGGCGTGGTGAGGTGAACAACTCCTGCTAACTTGGCCAAGGAGAGGCTTGCGGTGGCGGAAACACCTTGCGCCATGATCTCCTGCGCCTCGAGATCGTGATGCCATTGTCATGTGCATCGCCCCGGACCCAAACTTTAGCATCGCCAGGTGACAAAACCAACAGTTGCAGGAGGCGTTGCTGAGGAGGCCGGGACCTTGGGAGGTGGAAGTTAAAGGGGAGGTTAGTGCGGGTAAGAGAAAAATTTTCATAATGTGCTATGTGTTTTTTAAAATTCTTCCTGGCCCTCAATCGATCATCCCGGCATTCTGCTAGAGTGCTTGGGGTTGATTGGGCTGGATCAGAACTGCCGTTCGGGGAACAACTAACTGGTCCCAATGCAGAGACTGCAGCGATGGTTCTTCCCTTTAAGGGAGGGAAGGAGCCTCAAATCGCGGCAGTGCTGCATGGGCCATTGTGCAGCGCTACAGCATTACCATTCTGCCTGCGTCCTTTAGCTCTCCAGGAAGTAAGTAGAGCGCTTGCTTTAGTGCTCCATTTCTTCCTGGAGTGCTAACACCGAATTTAGAAAAAGCTCGGAATACTTAGCGCCTGGCTCATCTACATTCTGCCCTTGGCAAAATCATCCAAAAAAACAGCGGCCGTTTCCACACGTACGCTGATGACACCCAACTCTACCTCATTACCACTTCTCTCGACCCTTCCTCAGTCTCTAAATTGTCAGACTGCTTGTTCTGGATGAGCAGAAATGTTCTCCAATTGAATATTAGGAATACTGAAGCATTGTTTACAGTCCCCGCCACGAACTCCATTCCCAAGCCACTGACTCCATCCCTCTCCTCAACCTCTGTCTGAGGCTGAACCACACTGTTCACAACCTTGAAGTCATATTTGAACCTATGTGGAAATGTGATTTTGACTACATAATCGCAGCATAACTAAGATGCCTATTTCCACCTCCATAACATTGCCCATCTCTGCCCTTGCCTCAGCTCATCCACTGCTGAAGCCCTCATCCATGCCTCTGCTACCTTTAGACTTGACTATTCCAATGCACTCCTGGCTGCCCGTGTCCTTACTCGCACCAAGTCCTGCTCACCATTGCCCCTGTGCTCGCCAACCTACATTGGCTCCTGGTAAAGCAATGCCTTGATTCCAAAATTCTCATCATTGTTTTCAAATCCCTCCATGGCCTTGCCTCTCCCTAACTCTGTAATCTCCTCCAGCCCCACAACTCTCCAACATGTCTGCGCTCCTCTAATTCTGCCCTGCTGAACATCCATGATTATAATTGCTCAACCATTGGTGGCCATGACTTCTGTTGCTTAGGTATAAGGTCTGGAATTCCCTGCCTAAACCTCTCCGCCTCTCTACCTCTCTTTCCTCCTTCAAGATGCTCCTTCAAACCAACCTCTTTGACCAAGCTTTCAGTCATCTGCTCTAATTTCTCCTTATGTAGCTCGCCGTGAATTTTTTTTGTCTCATAATACTCTTGTGAAGTGCCTTGGGACTACGTTATAGGCGCTATATAAATACAAGTCATTGTTGTTTCAAAAGCTAATGCCCCAAATGGGACAATACCGAATATCTCCCACATAGATTCCAACTGTTCCATGGCTCTACGATGCTGTTGTTGGGATAAGGGAGCTCACATTAGCAGTGCACACACAGCAAGCCAGTCTGTGGGCACTGCTTACCCTCAATATGAACGAAATAGGATGGTCAATGTACAAGACACAAACTGCTCTGCTGCTGTTGTGCTGCATGAGATGAGAAACATTGGGCTACAGCAATTGTTTCTATTACTGGCTACACGATGAGTTAAACGCCTCTCGGTAAAGCCTTTCTCTCAAGTGCTTACCAGTAAAATTACATTTGTTCAATATTGTTGACAGCCTCGGCTTGCACAAAACGTTCTTTGTGTTAACATTTCTCAATTTACAGTCCAAATAGGCAGTGGATAGCCTGAGGTTCCAGAGAGAAAAAGTCAAAAGCGGAAACCCAGATGTTTAAAAATTCAAAAAGTTACAGCAAATTATTCTTGTCTTTAACATCGCAGTCCTTTTTTTTTGGTTTACCATCTGTCTAGTAACTTCTAGAATATTTGTTGTTAAAGTGCTGGGGATAGTGAATAAAGATGTTGGCCAGGACATCCATCATCATCATCATCATCATAGGCAGTCCCTCGGAATCGAGGAAGACTTGCTTCCACTCTTAGAATGAGTCCTTAGGTGGCTGAACAGTCCAATATGAGAGCCACAGTCCCTGCCACAGGTGGGACAGATAGTTGTTGAGGGTAATGTCCCGATGAGGCATTAACTTTTGAAACAACAACGACTTGTATTTATATAGCGCCTATAACATAGTCCCAAGGCACTTTACAGGAGTATTATGAGATAAAAGAAATGTTGGCTACGACACCAGGGGGCCAAAATTGCCCCTTTCCTTAAGACCTCTTAACACTGGAAAGCGGCGGCCATGCTGCAGAGTGCAATGGCCATCGACTTTTCGTGTAATGGCCACCATTATCAAAATTCCACTCCCGTGTTATCTCGGCGGTGCCCTGCTTCCCCCCTACCGCACCACTGCTGCCGATCCATGTTAAGTGTGTCATCATAGTGCGCACCGCCGATCTAACCACATCCCCCGCCCGACGGCAAAATTCCGCCGTGAAAATGTTCGGCCCACCCGACGGTGCCAAAACAAGCTTTTTCGTGGTGGTCCAGTGAGGCTGTAGCCTTCTGCAGTGAGGCTTCCCTTAAAGGGGAGGACCTATTGCCACTGCCGCCATGTTTTTTTTTGTCTGCCGACAGCCATGTCGACCCAACAATTATGTCCCCGGGTTCGGCCGGGCCGCCAACAGGCAGCCTGGCAGCCTGGCCCAGCTGAAACCCTACCTGGTGGTCCAGTGGACCGAAATTTAAAGATCACGCAGGCTCTCCCCTTTAAGGGAAGGGGTGAGCCGTAGTGACATGGCGGC
Source organism: Pristiophorus japonicus (assembly GCF_044704955.1). Lineage (NCBI taxonomy): Eukaryota > Metazoa > Chordata > Chondrichthyes > Pristiophoridae > Pristiophorus > Pristiophorus japonicus. Next base: position 205,252,581 of record NC_091978.1, read on the forward strand.
CACTCCGCACCCCAACTCCAACTTCCGCCCCTCTAGTGTACTCACTGCCCCCATTAAGAGCGACTTCCAGATCCGATTAGAAAAAACATAGGGGGGAATTTCAATCAAGAGGCAACCTTAACCACCGCGGTGGTAAAAACACTCAAAACAGGTTGCGTGCGCTCCGTTTTGGGCAGTGGGCAATTTCGGCCCTCAGGTGAACTCCTTGCTCTTCTTTAAATAGTATCATGGAATCCCTCACAATCACTTGAACAGACAGACTGGCTCTCAGTTGATAAAATGGTCAAATATTCCTGAAACAAGACATTGGGTTGTTCTAATCTGATGCCAGAAATTTATAAACAAGGACAATTAACCTCTAAATTGCCCAGATTTGTCGATTTGAACCATTTCCCCACAGGTAAGACTTGAGGGTGGCCTTAAATGGACAAGCCAGGTTAATCACTGTAGCAGTTAAATATCACAACCACGCTCCAGACTCGTGAGTACTCATGAGCAATGCAACAGGAGATCGACTAGTATGTTTAATAAACAATCGTGCAGTTGAGAATATCAATCAGATACTGTAGGAACAGTAGATCCTTTGAGAATGTCATGTCAGCCATTTTGAAAAGAAGGCGTTATTGACAATAGGCTCAATTCCATACATATACAGGTACCAGAACCCTTATATTGTGGACCAACAGGATATAGCTTATGCCAATAAGTTATGTATTCATCTTATTGAGAGCTGTTGACTCATTTACTGATTCAAAGATGCTCAACATCCTCACAACATTGGTTGTTCTATCGTGAAGTGGTGTAGGCAACAACATTCTATACGAATGACCTCTTACAGAACAGGGATAGAAGCTGTAAAGTGATTAATGGTTAGGCTTTTCCACAGGTTCTGCATACAACAGGGGATAGATTTATTGATGGCTTTCTCTTTAGTGATTTAATTTAATGAGATTTGACTGGCAAGAGAAGTTTGACGAGGATTTGGAATGTCATACTTCCACGAATTACACATTGTTAGAGTTAATGAGAGCAATTGCGAAGGAGGGAGCCCGGGGCGGCAGTGGCCTATGTTATTCTAATGAAGCCCAGCTGAGCAGTCCTGTCTCACAACAATAATTTTAGACTTACATGTCTGTGGCTTCTTCCTTTCGACCGCTAGGTTTTACTATGCGGAGTGTCCATGACGCACACTCTGCCCAGTCAGCACTCTAAATTACATTGGAGTCCCATGTCCATCATTGGATCCTGATTTGCATGGATGAATAAGTCCCAAGTTAAAATGGCAAAACAGGAATTGGCCAGGAACTGAACCATCTGGATTTACCTCCATTTCTGTCCCATTTCCACTGGTTAAAATGGTCTCTATTCTTTCGATGCCAGGTTTTCATCTATTTAGGCATTTAATAACACCAGATGCCATCAACTCATTTGTGATTTGGTCTGCTTCTTGTCTCCAGGTAATTGCAAAATGACTGTTCAGGACAAAATAATCAGATTAGTCTTTAAGTTGTGCAGTTCAAATTAACATGGAAACCATTCTTAAAATTATACATTTGTATTACTTAAGGGCAGGTCTTCATGAAAACCTGACCTGTTCCAAGGTTTCAGGGCTTCCAGTATCTGTCAAGATGATATTTGCAAATGGAAAGGATCAATTTTAATATTATTAGAATATATGCTTTTAGCACAAAAATCAATTAAAAAATCTGACATCAATTTCATCAGAGGACAACAATCTTTAGGTTTTTTGGAGCTATGGGGTTTAGCATCGTGGATGTCACAGGTCAAATCAGCCAAGGGTTTCAGTACAGGTGTTCCTCCCAAGTTGCAGTTCTCCGTTGTTGATTATGCACGACCATTTTCTTTGCCGGAGGTGAAGCCCATGTTAAAGGATTATCAGGGGCATGAACACTTCTTTTCCCTCATCTGAGCACAATCATCCCCTGATCATGACCTGTTCCTGGCTGGGGCAAACATCACCTCTTACAAAAAGTAGGTACTGCAGGGATTCCGGACCAGAGTGATCTCCGGGACTAGTTTTGATCACGTTGATGGGTTGGGAGGAATTTTAAATAAAATTTCCCCAAATGGCTTGGGTTTTTATCTAGTTTTTCGCCTGTCCCAAGAGATCACATGGTTTTGGGTGGGGTGGAATGAGTATCTATTGTGATACACAAGGTAACGCAATTGTGTGGGACAGGCTGGATAAACCAGAGGATCTTTACCAGTCCGTCATTGTTCAAATATTCATAAGTCTGCCAGTGCACTCCTGTGCGCCAGTGCAGCCTTCGACTGCCTGAGGAAAAGAGTGTTTGAAGACCAGGCCCTCAAAACTGTTACCAAGCTCATGGTCTATAGGGCTTTAGTATAGGGCTTCATGGTCTATAGTCCTCCTGTATGCTCAGAAACATGGACCATGTAAAGCAGGCACCTCAAGTTGCTGGAGAAATACTACCAACGATGTCTCCGCAAGATCCTACAAAATGCACCAACATTAGCATCCTCGACCAGGCCAACATCCCCAGCATTGAAGCATTGACCACACTTGATCAGCTCCGCTGGGCAGGCCACATAGTTCGCATGCCAGACACGAGACTCCCAAAGCAAGCGCTCTACTCGGAACTCCTTCACGGCAAACGAGCCAAAGGTGGGCAGATAAAATGTTACAAGGACACCCTCAAAGCCTCCCTGATAAAGTGCAATATCCCCACTGACACCTGGGAGTCCCTGGCCAAAGACAGCCCTAAGTGGAGGGAGTGCATCCAGGAGGGCGTTGAGCTCCTCGAGTCTCGTCACCGAGAGCATGCAGAAATCAAGCACAGGCAGCGGAAGGAGCATGCGGCAAACTAGCCCCACCCACCCTTTCCCTCAACGACTATCCCATCTGTGACAGAGACTGTTGTTCTCGTATTGGACTGTACAGCCACCTAAGAACTCATGTTAAGAGTGGAAGCAAGTCTTCCTCGATTCCGAGGGACTGCAGATGATGATGATGATGATGATGATGAATGAATCCAATTGTCCTTCAAGATCAGCAAAACCCCTTGTGACTGTGAATGGTTGTGATTAGCAACAACAACTTGTATTTCTATCGAGCCTTTAACATAGTAAAATGTCCCAAGGCACTTCACACGAGTGTTATAAGATAAAACAAATAAATTTGACACCGAGTCACATAAGAAGAAATTACGGCAGATGACCAAAAGCTTGGTCAAAACGCTAGGTTTTAAGGAGCGTCTTAAAGGAGGAAAGAGACGTAGAGAGGTGGTGAGGTTTAGGGAAGGAGTTCCAGAGCTTAGGGCTCAGGCAGCTGAAGGCACGGCCACCAATGGTTAAGCAGTTATAATCAGGGATGCTCAAGAGGGCAGAATTTGAGGAGTGCAGATATCTCAGGGGTTGTGAGGCTGAAGGAGATTACAGAGATAGGGAGGGTCGAGGCCATGGAGGGATTTGTAAACAAGGATGAGAATTTTGAAATCAAGGCGTTGCTTAACTGGGAGCCAATGTAGGTCAGCGAGCACAGGGATGATGGGTGAACAGGACTTGGTGCGGGTTAGGAGATGGGCTGCTGAGTTTTGGATGACCTTAAATTTATGTCGGGTAGAATGTGGGAGGCCAGCCAGGAGTGCATTAGAGTAGTGAAGTCTAGAGGTAACAAAGGCATGGATGAGAGTTTCAGCAGCAGATGAGCTGAGGCAGGGGCGGAGATGGGCAATGTTAGGGAGATGGAAATAGGCAGTTTTAGTTATGCTGCGGATATGTGGCCGGAAGTTCATTTCAGGGTCAAATATGACACCTAGGTTGCGAACAGTCGGCTTAAGCCTGAGGCAGATGTTAGGGAAAGGGATGGAATCAGTGGTTAGGGAACAGAGTTTATGGCGGGGATCAAAGACGATGGCTTCGGTCTTCCAATATTTAATTGGAGAAAATTTCTGCTCATCCAGAATTTGATGTTGGACAAGCAATCTAACAATTTAGAGACCATGGAGGCACCGAGAGAAGTGGTGTTGAGATAGAACTGGGTGTCATCAGTGTACATGTGCCGTGTTTATGGATGATGTTGCCAAGGAGCATCATATAGATGAGAAATAGGATGGGGCGAAGGATAGATCCTTGGGGGACACCAGATGTAATGATGCGCTAGTGGGAAGAGAAGCCGTTGCAGATGATTTTCTGGCTACGATTAGATAGATAAGAATGGAACCAGGTGAGTGCAGTCCCATCCAGCTGGACGATGGTGAAGAGGCGTTGGAGGAGGATGGAGTGGTCAACTGTTTCAAAGGCTGTAGACAGGACAAGGAGGGATAGTTTACCTCCGTTTCGGTACTATCACAGGGGTGGAAACCAGATTGAAAGCATTCAAATGTGGAGTTGCGGGAAAGATGAGTACGGATTTGAGAGGCGACAACATGTTCGAGGACTTTGGAAAGTAAAGGGAGGTTGGAGATGAGGCGGTAGTTTGCAAGGACAGAGGGGTCAAGAGCTATTTTTTTGAGGAGAGGGGTGATGATGACAGATTTGAAGGAGCAGATACATTACCTGAGGAGAGAACCATTAACAATGTCAGCTAACATGGGAGCCAGAAAAGGAAGTTGGGTGGTCAGCAGTTTAGTGGGAATAGGGTCAAGGGAGCAGGAAGTGGGTCTCATGGACAGGCTGAGTGTGAAGTGGACAAAAGGGGAGATCAGAGAGAAACTGGAGAGAGATGCGAGCTCAGGGCTAGGGCAGGGGGGTGCCTCAGAGGAAGTTTGGCCCGGTTGGCTCGGGGTAATAAGGGAAGTGGCAGAGGCAGCTGATTGGATGGTCTCAATCTTAGAGACAAAGAAGTCCATGAGCTCCTCACACTTGTTATTGGAGGTGAGTGTGGTGGAGACAGGGGAGAGGGGTTTAAGAATGCGGTTAGCAGTAGAGAATAGTAACTGGGGGTAATCTTTGCATTCCAGATTGATCCTGGAATAGTGAGCAGTTTTGGCAGACAAGTGTAGGACCCAATAATGCTTTATGTGGTTGAGCCAGATTTGGCGGTAAATAGCGAAACCAGTTGTCCACCACATCCATTCAAGTCTGTGCCCCTTGGACTTGAGGGAGCAAAGATGAGGGCCGAACCAGGGGGAATGGCCAGGGTGAGCGGCCTCTGCCACTGCTGGTTTTAATAGGGACTATGGCATCAAAGGTGGTGTTGAACAGATTGGTCGCTGCAGAAATGTCATGGTGAACGGAGGGCCAAAGATTGGACAGTTTGGAGTTGATAAGTTCAGTTGGAAGAGAGTTTGGAGAGAGTTTTTTCCAGGAGCGGATGCAGAAAGAAGTAGGGTTGGTTGGGGGGAGGGGAATGTGGCTGGAGAACAATACAAGGAGATGGTCAGAAATGGCCTTATCTGCAATTGACACAGTGGGAATAACAAGGCCACGAGAGATGGCAAGGTCAAGGGGGTGGCCGTGAATATGGGTTCGGGAGTTCACATGGAGGGTGATTAAGGGAGGATAGGAGGCTAGTGAACTCAGAGGAGGGGGGCATGATGATTTGAGATGGAGGTTGAAATCACCAAGGATGAGTAGTCGCTTGGTGCAGAAGCTGAGGGAGGAAAGCAGTGAAGATATCTCAGTGATAACATTTTTATGGTATTTGGGTGAGCGATAGAGAAAGAGAATTTTGAATGAGAGGTGAGAGGGGTGGAATAAAGTGAGATGTTCAAAGGATGAGAAAGTGCCAGAGAAGTAGGGGGACAGACCGAGGTGTGATTTGGTGATGAGAGCCACACCGTTACCATGGTAGTCTGGCTGTTTAATCAGTTTAAACCAGTCCGGTCCGCTTAAGATGACGCTTCAATGTTTGCAGAGTTTCCCTAACACACAGATGATGACACAGAAAGAGAATGAATGGTAAGGAGATCTGTACAACAGGTGGATTGGGAACATTGGATTAAATAGGATATATGGCACAGAAACAGGCCATTCGGCCCAACCAGTCCATGCCGGTGTTTATGCTCAACTCGAACCTCCTCCTGCCTTTCCTCATCTAAATCTATCAGCATAACTCTCTATTCCCTTCTCCCTCATAGGCTTGTCCAGCCTTTCCTTAAATACATCTATACTGTTCGCTTCAACCACTCCCTGTGATAGCGGGGTCCACATTCTCACCACTCTTTGGGTAAAGAAGTTTCTTCTGAATTCCCTGTTGGATTTCTTGGTGACTATCTTATATTGATAGCCTCAGATATGCTCTTCCCTACATATGGAAACATTCTCTCTGTATCCACTCTATCAAAACCTTTCATAATTTTAAAGACCTCAATCAAGTCACCCCTCAGTCTTCTTTTTTCAAGAGAAAAAGAGACCCAGCCTGTTCATCCTTTCCTGATATGTATAGTGAAAGGGGTGGAATAAGGTGAGATGTTCAAAGGAGGAGAAAGTGCCGGTGGAGTAGGGGGACAGAAATCATCTTTGCACCCTCTCCAGTGCCTCTATATCCTTTTTATAATATGGCGACCAGAACTGTACGCAGTACTCATGGTCTAAACAAAATTTGATGTAGATTTAGCATAACTTCCCTATTTTTCAATTCTATACTTTTAGAAATAAACTCTAGTGCTTGGTTTGCTTTTTTATGGCCTTGCTAACCTGTGTCACAACTTTTAGTCATGTGTACTCTGAAACTCTTTTGTTCCTCTACCCCACCTAGACTCGTACCTTCCAAGTAATATGTGATCTCCCTATTCTTCCTCTCTCATCTGAATAGCATGTGGATTCAGAACAAAGCTTTTACTGATCTTGGCCACTCTTGTGAGCTCACTGAACCTCTTCCTGCACATTGTGACTGTTCTTGGTGTGGTGGAGATTGCACTGACTGCTTCAGCAGCCTTCCTCCATAAGGCCTGAATCACAATCTTACTGGGCTTTGTCAAGTATCTCACATTACTGTATATAACTGTATCTTACCATGCTATACATGACTGTAACTGGATATGACCTGTAACAATAAGCATACCTTACCACCAGGGGTGAAATTGCAGGAGACACTCCATACCTGTCCCACTGTGGTATATAAAGGGAGGTCTCAGGCAAAGGCAGCACTGGAGAGCTGGAATTAAAAGTGGAGGTACTGAGTGACCTTGACTTCAGCATGTGTCTCGTGTAAGTCAGTACATTAGAGTCAGGACTCAACAGTGGCAATGAGTTACGGGATCACAGAATGGCTACCAACAGCTCAGATGAGAAATATAATGCTGGAGACAATTGGGATGCCTTTATAGAAAGGCTCCAGCAAAGCTTTGTGACCAAAGACTGGCTGGGCGACGATAAGGCAGACAAGAGAAGAGCCCATCTCTTGACCAGCTGTGGCTTGAAAACATACGCTTTAATGAAAGACCTGCTGGCACCCGAGAAACCAGCAAGCAAGTTGTTTGAGGAGTTGAGCACACTGGTGAGAGACCACCTGAAGCCAGCGAGCAGCCTACACATGGCCAGACACAGGTTCTAAAACTACTGACGCTGTGTGGGCCAAAGCATACCCGACTTTGTGGTGGAACTTCGGAGGCTGGCTAGTTCATGTGAGTTCCCCGATGAACTAAGGAGAGAAGTACTGAGAGACTTTTTTATTGAAGGAATAGGTCACGCAGGCATATTCTGAAAGCTTATAGAGACTAAGAACTTGATTTAGAGGCAGCAGCACTGGTCGCACAGATGTTCTTGGCAGGCGAAGAAGAAACGAGGCTGATCTATACTTCGGGTACGACAACCAACGAGGCATCGGAACAAGGGGTTCACATTGTGAAACAAACCACTACCCCCACACACAGACAAAGACAGGAGAGCAGGCCTTCAACAGCAGACAGCGGCGCCAGAAGCCATCAAAATCAAGGGCCACATGAATGGCCGATCACACTTCATCAACCCACAATGCGAGCAATCAACAACAGATTGAGAGAAGCTCAAGGGAGATAAGCCAGACGCAGCTCATCCTTCGGAAACAATGGAAACGATCTGTGTTGGAGATGTGGGGGAAGGCACTCAACCAGGGTGTGTCGATTTCAGCATGCCGTTTGCAGAAACTGCAACTACACAGGGCATCTGGCTCGCACGTGCAGAAAAACAGCAGCTCGGCTGGTATACAAATCGAAAGGGTCGGAAAGCGGACGAGAAGACGGTTGGAACAGTGCACGGGACGCCGAGGTACAGCGGGTTAACACGATCAATGTCCACTGTTCTTACACCAAGACGTCTCCAATTATGATGAGTGTTCTACTCAACGGGATACCCGTCAACATGGAACTGGACACGGGGGCCAGTCAATCCATCATGAGCGTTCAACAATTTGAACAGCTGTGGCCGCACAAAAGCAACAGACCAAAACTCACAAAGATCGACACCAAACTAAGGACCTATACTAAAGAAATCGTCTCAGTCCTTGGCAGCGCCATGCTCCCAGTCACACACAAAGGGATGGTGCACCGACTTACCCTATGGATTGTCCCCGGGGATCTCCCAGCCATGTTGCGGAGAAGCTGGCTAGCAGAACTTAATTGGAAATGGGATGATGTTCACGCCATGTCGTCAGAGGAACGGACCTCCTGCTCAACAGTTCTAAGCCGTTTTGAATATCTCTTTCAGCCAGGTATGGCTACCTTCAAAGGGGCTAACGTTAGAATCTACATCGCACAGGATGCCAGACCGGTCTATCACAAGGCTAGAGCTGTGCCTTATGTGATGAGGGAAAAGATTGAAAACGAACTGGACCGGCTTCTGCGGGAAGGCATAATTTCTCCCGTGGAATTCAGCGACTGGGCAAGCCCCATCGTCCCCGTCATGAAGCCTGATGGATCCGTGCGAATCCGTGGGGATTACAAGTCTACCATAAACAGAGTCTCCCTACAGGACCAATACCCGCTGCTCAGAGCGGAGGACCTATTTGCCACGTTGGCTGGAGGAAAACTTTTCTCGAAACTTGACCTCACATCTGCGTATATGACGCAAGAACTGACCGAAGAGTCTAAGCTACTCACCACCATCAACACACATCGAGGCCTTTTTGTGTACAATCGATGTCCATTCGGCATCAGGTCAGCAGCTGCTATATTCCAGTGCAACATGGAAAGTCTGCTCAAGTCCATCCCGGGGACGGTTGTGTTTCAAGATGACATACTCATCACGGGCAGGGACACCGACTCTCATCTCTGCAATCTTGAGGAAGTACTAAGTCGATTGGATCGGATAGGCCTAAGAGTTAAGAAATCCAGGTGTCTGTTTCTCGCGCCTGAGGTTGAATTTTTGGGCAGAAGGATTGCCGCTGATGGAATCCGCCCAACCGAATCCAAAACCGAAGCGATTCGCATGGCACCCAGGCCCCGGAATGTCTCAGAACTGCGCGCCTTTCTCGGGCTACTCAATTACTTTGGTAACTTTATGCAGAACTTGAGCACACTGCTGGAGCCTCTCCATGTGCTACTCAGAAAGGGGTGCGATTGGTTTTGGGGGGACAACCAAGAACGTGCCTTCAATAAGGCACGCAACCTTCTATGTTCCAAGAGTGTTTTAGCCTTTTTTGACCCAGGTAAAAAGTTAGTCCTTACGTGTGATGCGTCAGCGTCCGGGGCCGGGTGCATTTTACAGCACGTCAATGATGCGGGTAAATTGCAGCCCGTTGCTTATGCCTCCAGGTCACTTTCGCGGGCGGAGCGCGGGTACGGTATGGTTGAGAAGGAGGCGCTCGTGTGCGTGTACGGTCTCAAAAAGATGCACCAATACCTTTTCGGGGCCAAGTTTGTGTTAGAAACCGACCACAAATCCCTCACGTCCCGACTATCCGAGTGCAAGGCAATCAACGCCAACGCCTCGGCGTGCATTCAGCGGTGGGCACTCATGCTGACGGCTTACGACTACACGATGAAGGCACAGACCAGGCACAGACAACTGTGCCGACGCGCTTAGCAGGCTACCCCTGGGACCACAGAAGGGTCCGATGAACAGGACTGTGAGATGGTCATGGCAATCAATGCCTTTGAATCCACAGGTTCGCCCATGACGGCTCGCCAAATCAGAGCCTGGACGACCAGCGACGCCACATTATCTCTAGTTAAAAGATGCATTTTAACCGGTGACTGGGCAGAGGCTCGCGATGCCTGCCCCGAGGAGGTCAAACCCTTCCATAGGCGCATGCATGAATTCTCACTATAGGCAGACTGCCTGATGTGGGGCAGCTGAGTAGTTATGCCTTTACGAGGCAGGGAGGCGTTTGTCCGGGAGCTCCATCGAGAGCACCCGGGGATCGTCCTTATGAAGGCCATAGCCAGATGTCATGTCTGGTGGCCTGGCATTGACGCGGACTTGGAGTTCTGTATCTGTAGGTGCACCATTTGTGCCCAACTCAGTAATGCCCCCAGGGAGGCCCCCCTAAGCCCCTGGCCCTGACCCACCAAACCGTGGTTGCGGGTGCATGCAGACTATGTGGGCCCATTCATAGACAAATTGTTCCTCATATTCATTGATGCATTTTCAAAATGGATCGAGTGCACCATTTTAAACTTGAGCACCACCTCCACCACTGTGGAGAGCCTTAGAACCATGTTTGTAACGCACGGCATTCCTGACATATTGGTCAGTGATAATGGTCCGTGCTTCACCAGCGCAGAATTTCACGATTTTATAGTTGACCACGGTATAACTGACGTTAAGACGGCACCTTTCAAGCCGGCCTCCAATGGCCAGGCGGAGCGAGCAGTGCAGATCATTAAACAAGGCATGCTCAAAATCCAAGGTCCCATGTTGCAGAGCCGCCTGTCGCGACTGCTGCTGGCATACAGATCTCGTCCGCATTCGTTGACTGGGGATCCCCCCGTGCAACTATTGATGAAATGAACCTTAAAGACCAGGCTCTCATTAATCCTCCCAGACATGCATGAAATTGTTGAGGCTAAGCATCAAAAGCTAACTGAGTAGCATGACCAAAATTCGAGGGGGAGGTGGAATGAGATAGGGGACAAATTGTTTGTGCTAAACTATGGCCGGGGTCCCAAATGGCTTGCAGGGACAGTAACAGACAAAGAGGGAAACAGGCTACTGGTTGTCCAAATGGAAAATGGCCAAACCTGCCGGAGGCATGTCGACCAAGTAAAAAGTAGATACACTGATAACACTGAAGAACCAGAGGCAGACTACAATGTGGAACTCACACCACACCTGGTGGACAGACAGGTGGAACAACCTGAGGAAAAGGCAGTCTCAACAGACAGCCCAGGCGAGATACCAGCAATCACACCGAACGAAACAGACAGCCCAGGCGAGATACCAGCAATCACACCGAATGAAAAACAGGCACCAAGGCAAACAACTGAACCATAACTAAGACGCTCCACGTAGGAGCGCAGACCACCTGAGAGACTGAATCTATAAAGGCAATAATACCTTGGGGGAGGGTGATGTCATGTATCTCACATTACTGTATATAACTGTATCTTACCATGCTATACATGACTGTAACTGGATATGACCTGTAACAATAAGCATACCTTACCACCAGGGGTGCACTTGCAGGAGACACTCCATACCTGTCCCACTGTGGTATATAAAGGGAGGTCTCAGGCAAAGGCAGCACTGGAGAGCTGGAATAAAGGTGCAGGTTCAAAGTGATCTTGACTTCAGCATGTGTCTCGTGTAAGTCAGTACATTAAAGTCAGGATTAACAGGCTTCATGTCTTCCAGTAATGGTAACCCAAAAAGGAGCAATATTAACAGATCTAACTCACCCTGCATAGATATTCAGGGCCCAGGGAGGACACTTCAGCTGATAAGTGACAGTCATGTAGAGGGGCATAAGTCATGCCCACCAATGGGAGAAAAATGTTTGGAACAAACTGTTAGGTAGGGTAATGGTTGCATTCAAAATGCAGCTGGATATTTAGATATAAGAGTTAGAATAAGCTGCCATGGCCTTTCACATCTTAGACAATTTTTTTGGGGGCGGAGTAATTTACTCTGTATTACAGCCTAAAAACTGGGTGATTCTGGGCAGAGAATTAAGGAAAATGAGCGGGGAGGCCTGCTGCTGAACCGCACAACCCTGCTACCGTTTTAAAATTTTCTGCTGAGATTTTCATCCAACCTCTGCTTATGATGACAGGCGTCTACCTCCCATCCTACAACACCTGCCCTGCTGCATGGAAATTGTTGCATATGGAGAAAGAGACAGACTGAACACTGTGAGCTCAAAGTAGTGTGACCTTAGTCTTTTATTGCAGGTCACCAGAGTGCCTCTCCAACCTGTGAGGCCTCCTTAAATACCTGTCCTCCCAAGGGATTATGGGATCCTTTGGGACACCAGGGGATGAGCCCTCTGGTGGCTCTACAGAGTAAATAGAAATTTACATATATAACAACACTCCCCATCCCCCCCCCAAAGTCATAGTGTAACTACAATGTGAGTCGATCTGGGGCCCTTCTTGCCCTAGTTGATCTTCACGGTGTAAAAGCTGCTATTGTTGAATCATTTGTTGGGCCCTCGCTGGGCTGCTGTGCAGCTGGCCTTGCTGGGCTGCCTGGTGCGTTAGGTCCTGCTGGGCTGCTGTGGATGATGGGTTCTGCTTCGTGGTCAACCGTGGTGCCGGTTGCCACTGGTGTGTACGTTGGGGGATCAAAAAATATCGGGTCCAAGGTGGGTTGCTCAGGATAGTCCGTGAATCTGAGTTTGATTTGGTCCAAGTGTTTCTAGTGAATGAGTCCATTTGAAAGTTTGACCCGAAACACCCTGCTCCTCTCTTTGGCCACGATAGTGCCGGGAAGCCATTTGGGACTTTGTCCATAATTCAATACAAATACAGGATCATTGATTTCAATCTCGCATGACACATTTGCGCTATCATGGTATGTACTTTGTTGAAGCCGTCTGCTCTCTATATGTTCATGCAGATCAGGGTGAACTAACGAGAGCCTCATCTAAAGTGCTCTTTTCATGAGCAGTTCAGCAGGTGGGATCCAAGTGAGCGAGTGGGGCAATAGGTAAGCAGGACTCATAGAAACATAGAGACATAGAAAATAGGTGCAGGAGTAGGCCATCCAGCCCTTCTAGCCTGCACCATCATTCAATAAGATCATGGCTGATCATTCCTTCAGTACCCCGTTCTGGGATAGGCGAGTCTGCAATGAGCCTTCAGTTACCCTCTTCAAGCCTTGCTTGATGGTTTGCACTGCTCTCTCTGCCTGACCATTGGATGCTGGTTTAAATGGGGCAGATGTGACATGTTTGATCCCATTACGGGTCATGAATTCATTGAACTCAGCACTGGTAAAACATGGCCCGTTGTCGATCACTAGGACATCGGGTAGGCCGTGTGTGGCAAACATGATCTCACATTCAATCCACTTGGAATACGCATCTACAACCATAAGGAACATTTTACCCAAGAACGGGCCTGCATAGTTGATGTGTACCCTAGACCACGGTTTGGAGGGCCAAGACCATAAACTTAGCGGCACCTCCCTGGATACATTGCTTAACTGCGAGCATGTATTACATCTGTGAACGCAGTACTCTAAGTTCGCATCGATACCGGGCCACCACACGTGGAATCTAGCTGTCGCTTTCATCATTACGATGCCTGAGTGGGTACTGTGGAAGTCATTGATGAAGGTGTCTCTGCCCTTCTTGGGAACCACTACTCGATTGCCCCACAGAAGGCAGTCTGCCTGTATAGCCATTTCATCTTTGCGCCGCTGGAACGGCTTTATCTCTTCCTGCATTTCCACTGGGACACTGGATCAGCTCCCATGAAGCACACAGTTTTTGACTCGGGACAATAAGGGGTCCTGGCTTGTCCAGGTTTTGATCTGCCGGGCAGTGACGGATGATTGCTCACTCTCAAATGCTTCCATAACCATGGCTAAATCTGCGGGCTGTGCCATTTCCACCCCAGTGGTGGGCAATGACAGCCTACTGAGAGCTTCGGTGCAGTTTTCTGTGCCTGGCCTGTGGCGGATGCGGACAACGTGAGCGCCCATCTCTGGATGCGGGCCGATGCATTGGTATTTATCTCTTTACTCTCGGAAAACAGAGATATGAGTGGCTTATGGTCAGTTTCCAACACTTCTTTCTCAATCATGCTGTAGGCTTTCTAAGCCTTAGACAGACTCCTGGATGCATAAGGAACTGGTTGCAGTTTCCCGAAATTAGCTTGTTGCAATACACACCCGACGCCATATGACGATGCATCACATGCTATTACCAAATGCTTACATGGATCATACAACACAAGCAATTTATTTGAGCATAACAATTTTCTCGCTTTTACAAAGGCATTTTCTTGGCTTTTGCCCCAAACCCATTCATCCCATTTTCTTAATAAGACATGCAGTGGTTCTAACAGTGTGCTGAGACCCGGTAAGAAGTTACCAAAGTATTTCAGGAGTCCAAGAAACGACCCCAGCTCCATCACGTTGTGTGGCCTCAGTGCGTTCTCGATTGCCTCCGTCTTCGAATCAGTGGGCCTGATGCCATCCGCCGCGATCCTTCTCCTCAAGAACTTCACTTCAGGCGCCAGGAAAAACGCACTTCGAGCGTTTTAACCTGAGCCCCACGTGGTTGAGTCGACTAAGAACTTCCTCCAGATTCTGCAGATGCTTGACTGTGTCCCAACCTGTGCCCAAGATGCCATCCTGGAAAACCACGGACTGACTTCAGTAAGCTTTCAATGTTTCTCTGGAATATCGCCGCCGCTGATCGAATTCCAAACGGGCAACTGTTACAAATGAAAAGGTGAGGCCCTTCGATGATTCCTCTAGTTCCTGCAACATGTGGGCTGAAGTCAAATCCAGCTTTGTGAAAATCTTTTCTCCCGCCAGTGTTGCAAAGAGGTCGTCGGTCTTTGGTAGTGGGTATTGGTCCTGCAGGGAGAAACGATTGATAGTTACTTTGTAATCGTCACAGATTATGATGGTGCCGTCTCTCTTGTGGACAGGAATGATCAGGCTGGCCCACTCGTTGAACTCGATCGATGAAATTATGCCCTCTCTTTGCAGCCAGTCTAGCTCGATCTCTATCCTTTCTCTCATTATGTACGGTACTGCTCTCGCCTTGTGATGGATGGGTCGCGCCCCCGGAATTAGGTGGATCTTCACTTTTGCTCCTTGGAATTTCCCGATGCCTGGTTCGAACAGCGAAGGAAATTTGTTTAAGACCTGGGCACACAAAGTGTCACCAGCGGGTGATAGCGCTCAGACGTCGTCTCAGTTCCAGCATATCTTTCCCAGCCAACCCCTGCCGAGCAGCATGGGACCATTGCCTGGTACCACTCAGAGCGATAGCTTGTGCACCGCTCCATCGTAGGAGACCTTTACGGTAGCACTGCTGATTACAGGAATCAGTTCTTTCATGTAAGTTCTTAGTTTCGTACGAATTTGAGTTAAGACTGGCCTTGAGGCCTTGTTGCACCACAATCTTTCGAAAGTCTTTTTGCCCATGATGGACTGGCTCGCGCCCGTATCCAGCTCCATTGACACCAGGAGTCCATCCAGTTCAACATTTAGCATTATCAGGGGGCAATTCGTGGTGAATATGTGCACCCCATGTACCTCTGCCTCCTCGGTCTGAGGCTCTGGTTCATCGTGACCCTCCATGGATCTTTCCTCCTCTGCAACATGGTGGTTTGCAGGTTTAACAGGATTTGCAGCTCGCCTGCACATACATTGGAGAGGTCCCATTGTTCCACAGCCCTTGCAAACGTATTCTTTGAATCGGCATGAATGGAAACGATGATCAGCCCCGCAGCGCCAACAAGGTGTTCAGGGCCTTGCATTCACCACCCTTGATGGTGGACTCAGACATCTGCGGACATGCAGCTGCAGTCATGTGTGACCTGCCCTGTACATTGCAATTCGAAAACAACTTCACTTTATTCACAGTACTTGTAGCAGTACTTGTGTACTGAGAGATTTGCTTAGTATTGTCACTGGTGGCAATGAACGCTATGGCCTTACTCAAGGTTGGGGTCTCTACAATCAAAAGTTTATGAAGTCTGGTTTTGTGGCCAATGCCAAGTACGAAAATGTCTCTGAGCATGTGCTCCAAATGTCCTTCAAATTCGCAAAGTCCTTCAAGGTGTCTTAGCTCAGCGACATAACTTGCCACTTCCTGGCCTTCAGACCTTTTTTAGGTGTAGAACCGGTACTTTGCCATCAGAGCGCTTTCCTTCGGGTTCAAATATTCTCGGACCAGTGTGCACAAATTATCGTATGATTTCTCCGTGGGTTTTGCTGGAGTGAGCAGATTCGTCATGAGGCCATACGTTGGTGCTCCACAGACGGTGAGGAGGATCGCCCTTCGTTTGGCAGCATTCTCTTCCCCATCTAGCTCGTTGGCCACGAAGTATTGGTCGCGTCGCTCCACAAAAATATCCCACTCATCTCCCTCTGAGAATTTCTCCAGGATGCCCACTGTACTCTGCATCTTTGGGTTCGCTCTCTGTATCTCATCGCCAGTTGTTATGTATGGAGAAAGAGTCAGACTGAACACTGTGAGCTCAAAGTAAAGTGTGACCTTTGTCTTTCATTGCAGGTCTCCAGAGTGCCTCTCCAACCTGTGAGGCCTCCTTAAATACGTGTGCTCCCAAGGGATTATGGGATCCCTTGGGACTCCAGGGGATGAGCCCTCTGGTGGCTGTACAGAATAAATACAAGTATACATATATAACAGAACTGATGGCAAGGAGTCTCCACCAGATCTTCCTCTGGTCCCATTTCTGCACCATTGATATCAGCGAAGGCCTGAAAGGAGGTGGTGGTAGGTGAACTATTGCAGTGACAGGCAAGAGAAATGAACAGTAAGGCGTCTATGGTAGACAATCTGACCACTTCTTCTAATGCCTCCGATTGCTGGTAATATACAGCTGGACTCTTTCAGAGTCAATGAAAGTGTGGACACAGCTACTGCTCCCTGGCCGATGTTAACTGTTCCCACCGGGCAGAAAGAAAGGAAGATCAGACAGGGCGGAAAAGGAACGGCTAACTTGGTGTTGCCCATCTCCCGCCTGACGGAATAGTTAACAATTATTTTCCTCACCCAAAGGAGGCTGGGAGATTGTACTGAATATAAAATTAGCTTTGACACAGAGGAATGGGACAGGACCACCAAGAGGTCTGAGTGGTGGGGTATCCCTAGTAGAAGGAAAAATAAATCCCTTTTCATATTCTTGGGATTATTACAATAAAACATGGGGAACAGGAAATGTACCAATTCACAAAGTACCCAGAATTTTAGCTGCTGTCTGCTTCATTTTCTTTAAGAACAGTGCAGCAAGGACACCTTGGGGCCTACCAACACCTCGGGGCCCGACGGCCTGCCTACACCTCGGGGCCCATTCGGCCCGCCCAACTCCCCCCTCCTTCCCACCCCGCTGCCGACTGCTGCAGTGTCGAATCAGTGCTGGCTTCCCTCCCTCATCTGGGAGTGTAAACCATTGAAAACACGTGACCTCTCCTTATCCGGAACCCATGGGACCTGGCCTGTTCCGAATTAGGTATATTTCCAGATAAGGGGAGGTTACACGTGACCTCACCTTATCCAGAATATCCCTCATTTGGAAGAGGCCAGGTCCCGAGGGTTGCGGATAAGGGAGATTCAACCTATATTGCACTTGCTAGTAAAGTAAAAGAGCACACAACTGACTGTGTCACAGCTTGGATTTTCACATATGCTTTTCCAGTTGTACCAGGGGGTCAGACAATCTTGCAAGTCAGTTTTAGACTTGTTTCTCTTCCCTGGCAATGCGTCCATTATTTTGAAGTTGGCAACATTTTCTTCTTAAGCGAGCTCTCACACGAAATGTGCAAGAGCCCCATTAAAGGGCACACATTATTTTTCAATATTTAAATTGAATGAAGGTGCAATTTTTGGCTTTTATACAAAATCACGCTGTTTGCTGTGTGAACCCTACTGGACTGAATTCAGGGAAGTTTGATTTGTGATAGAGCTCTTAAAGGAGCAAAGACTTCTTAGTTATTTTTTTTTCAAACTTCCTCTTTTATAGTCTGTTTTTGTATTGTGTTTGGTTATTTTATTTGTAAATTTTAATTTAAAATAAAAATTTAAATAAGTATTTTTTTTGTCCACAATTATCTGATACCATTTTTAATTTTGACAAAGAATAAGTCATTTTTAAGACATAGGGCACTCGAGACTGTTCCTTCGGTCCCCAGAGGTGGCCTCCTGATGCTTGGCAAACCGTTACCATCCACCTGCTGCTGCCTGCCGGTTTCTGACTGGGCCGATATTGTACAGATGAGGCCCGGGAGTTAAAGTCTCTCAGGTTGGGAGGGTTTACCGCTTACACACTCAACTGTTGGTCCGAGTTAAAATTGGGGCTTATGCGTCAGTCATTGACATGCATCTTTTGTTCGAATGATTTTATGTGCAAAGCCCTTGGAAGATGTGAGTGTGGTAGCTACCTGGTAAATAGTACCATAGTTTTACTATTGCGAGTGGTATGTTAGTCTGTTAGCCCTTATTGCAAGGAAGTTGGAATACAAGAGTAAGGAAATCTTGCTGCAATTATATAGGGCTTTGGTGAGTCCGCACCTGGAGCCGTTCGCTTCACATATCCACTTCACCAAGGTAAATACAGCACGTGGTCTCTCCTGAGTGAACTAATAGATATCCCACCAGCTTGAGCAGGATTCAAAGATGAACGGACAGTGTGTTTTATGCTGTGCTACCAGATCCACCATGATCTCCCAAGCAAGCGCTCTACTCGGAACTCCTTCACGGCAAGCAATCCCAGGTGGGCAGAGGAAACGTTACAAGGACACCCTCAAAGCCTCCGTGAAAAAGTGCAACATCCCCACTGACACCTGGGAGTCCCTGGTCAAAGACCACTGTAAGTGGAGGAAGTGCATCCGGAAGGGTGCTGAACACCTCGAGTCTCATCGCCGAGAGCATGTGAAGTCAAGTGCAGGCAACGGAAAGAGCGTGCGGCACCCTCCCTTACCCTCAATGACTATCTGTCCCACTTCTGACAGGGACTGTGATTCTCATATTGGACTGTTCAGTCATCTAAGGACTCATAAGAATTAGGAACAGGAGTAGACCATCTAGCCCCTCGAGCCTGCTCCGTTTAAGAGTGGTATGTTAGTCTGTTAGCCCTTATTGCAAGGAAGTTGGAATACAAGAGTAAGGAAATCTTGCTGCAATTATATAGGGCTTTGGTGAGTCCGCACCTGGAGCCGTTCGCCTCACATATCCACTTCACCAAGGAAAATACAGCACTCATTTTAAGAGTGGAAGCAAGTCTTCCTCGATTCCGAGGGACTGCCTATGATGATGATGATTCTGGATTACATACAGCGTGTAGCCAAGAAACTGATAGAAATATTATTCTAAAATTAACAAATTATGCCTCCACTCATAATCTGTGACTTTAATTCTGGCTAAAATCTTGCCTAAGACCTTGCAGTAAGATTTTATTCAGAGGAGCTAAAACTGGCTCATGGGCAGTGTAACCTTGCATGAAATGTTATAGAATGGTGAGTACATTAAAATATTTTGGACTAAGTACAGTTTCCACAATGTGACTTTTTGAGTTAAGCTCCACAATCTGTTGGGTTGGTGAAAAGTGACACATGTGTTATGGCCACTAACACAATTAAGGTCAGAATTTTATGATCATTCATGAAGGGCAGCCATGTTGCTGATGCCAGATCAAGGGACAAAAAATGTAAATATTTGAACTGTATTATAACTGCATTAATAGTTTACAGTGGAGTATCTCCTTTGTATATCCTTAGAAAGAGAACAAGGTCATCGGTCGAATAATAAAGAAACAGTAAGTTGAATCTCTCATTGTTTTCCAAAGGAAGTGAGATTTGAAATTTGACCTGCCATTGAAATGTTGAAGTTTATGAATAAATAATTATGCCACGTGAAGTAATAGCTGCTTGTAATGCTGTAATGAAGGGGTTCACATGATGTTATAAGCCAGGACAGTAAAGCTCAAAAGCCTTATAAAGTCATCTGAACACCAAGCTAGAGTTATAGGCTTGTGACATATGAGCCAAGCCAGCTGTTATTATTAAGAATGTGCACATCTTGTTTGTGGAATCGTTGGACGTTGAAATCACACTTAATTACTCTGCAGATTTCACCTTGGCTTCAAAGGATATGAAATTCAGATCCTCCAAATCTGAATCCAAAACATGAATTTGAAAACTGTCTTCTAGTTAATATTTTAGGATTTGGTGGTAGCTCTTAATACAGGCATTATAGTTTAAATAAAGCTGTGCTGTTTAATGTGCTAAGAAGTAAAGTTAAAACCATTTATCATTTGGACTTGTGCAGCAATTAGTCTTAGTATAAGTATCACTACTATAATAAATGACACCAGAAAACTTCCCAGTTCTTCTTAACATAGTGTCCTGGGGTCTTTTGTACCCACCTGAACAGGCATAACCTCTGATCTAAAAGAGATGGCACCGCCAACATTACTGCACTGAAGTTTCAGCCTACATTTTGTGTTTAAGTCCAGAAGCGATGCTGGAATCCATGACGGTTTGATTCGGGCAAGAGTGCTACTGTAATGTATACTGAGCCAACTTAACACTTGAATTACTGTGTGTAGGCAACTGATATGTGCACAAGTTCCAGTCGCATGCAAGTTTGAGGAGAAATTGTTGAAATACAACTGTGATTTGCATGTGAGCGGACATGGCTCCAGTTTACTTTTAATGGTCAGCACAGCATAGTGGAATTCCATAGTGGGCAAGGATGGCAGAAAAGTGAAAAGTGATGGTAATTATAGTCTGTGCACAGAAAATATAAACTCGTCGTACTACAATCAGTTCTGACCAAGGGTCATCGACCTGAAACATTGGTCCTGAAATCCTGGTCCTCTGCTTCCCACGGGCGCTCGACAGAAAAAGGTAAAAAAAGATGCGCACCTACCTTATCCTGCTGCGCCCACCAGAGATCCTGGTCCTGAGGCCTCCACTCCCTGCGCATCGGAGCACATGCACGTCCAAATGCTGGAGCTGCAGTCACATGGCACTAGGCAGCCAATCCAGGTACAGTATTTTCTTATTAATAATAATGGGAACTCCGTAAGTAAGAGTTCTCATTATTATGATTGAGAAACACCCCCCCCCAAACACCCAATCGCAAATAAAAAAATACACCACATATTTAAGATTAATTTAAATTAAAATTAATAAATGTCATAAAAAATATATATTTTTCTGAAATGTTTTTTTAAAGTGTTTTAATTATGGTTTAAAATAAACTTACCTAAGTGGGCAGGGTTTTTAAAATTAAAATGTGGTCTTTAAATGTTATTTTATTATGTTTTTGTATGTTTCAAAACTCTTATGCTTGTAAATGTAGGTTATGCGCCGGCTTTTATCAGGCACAAGAGTTTTCAGGACATCCGTTGGGCAAGATATGAGTAAATGCCACAATCTTGCCCATGCGAATGTCCTGGTTGTGGGGATACGGACGATCTGTCAAGTCAGAGCTTGACAGATCGGAAAAGCTGGTTTTTGGCGCATGCACATTGCGTGCTGAAAACCGGCTTTTGCGATGCATTCCCGGGTCCGTATACATTCTGTACGGACCCGGGAAGGCCGCGATTTCTGCCCCGTTAACTCTGTTTCTCTCTCCACAGATGCTGTCTGACCTGCTGAATATTTCCAGCATTTTTGTTGATATTTTGTATTATAAACCCAGTTGATAGTCCCCTTCAATCCTGAATAAATTAAAAGGGATTGCCAGATTGCAATATTCCATTCAAAGCAGGTGGGGAGATGAAAATTCCCTGAAATATCCTGAACAAGGACTAAGCAACAAAATGAACTGGGTGGGTCACTAGTGTTTTCTCAGTGCTGCTTTCTAATGTTAATATTTGGAGATTTAAAGCTATTACAACCTCTCACTATAGAGCCTAAATATGATGAGGAAAGATTACAAATTTATTTTGAGTTTTCCTTCTTTATTTGAATCCCAATCCTTCTCTCCATAGTATTGATGATAAGGAATCAGCTCCCAAATGTGCGAGCTGTTCAAAATTTTAAAGTGAAGGATGTTAGTGCTGGGAAATCGAACAGTTTATCTGCCACATGTGAGTATTAAGCATGGCTAGCTCAGTTAAAGAACAAAGCTCGCTCTACTCTGTCCCAGTCACATGCCTCGCCTGAAAAGAAGCACCCCAGCTGCACCAGTGTGACCTTTTTTAATATCACACTGACCAAATCATCACCTCTCTGAGTGAATTTGCCAAATTAATACCAATTGTACGGTCCACGTCAGTAGGAGCTCAATCAAAGTTTGTTTAATTCATTCTGCATAGAACCCTTACAGCGGGTAGAGAGAAGACTTCAAGGGCTAGATTTTACACTTTTGTGCAGATCGCCCAAAAATGGGCGTTATTTCCAGCGTGGGCAGTAAAAATGGGTTTTCAGATCGCCGGCTTCGGGCCCATTCTCAAATCTCCTAGTCTCCAATCTTGAAATTGGGCGTTACCGCGAGCGATATGAAATGGGCGGTAAAATTAAATCTCTCTGACCTTCTGCCGTAAAGTGTCACCGTCCTTAGCAACGGCATGGCAACGCTCGATTCCCGCAATTCAGGAGGTCAAGGGTCATCATGACATGCACAGAAGAGGAGACAGAGAGAGAGGGAGCTGAGAGGGACTGAAGGCGTGGCTGGGTGTGATGTGGCTGCTTTGGGAGAAAGGAGGGAAACAAAAATTAGCTGTTACCAGCCACATATTTGCCTGAATTTGGCCTATAATGGAGGGAGAGGAGGAGGTGACACAGCATGCTGTGGAGACTGATGCTGGCGAGAGCAGTGAGCTGTGAGAGGAACACATTGGAGGGTGCAAAAGAGCGAGGAGGTTCTCGGATGAGGCAAATGCCTCCCTGCTGCAGGAGGTCGAATTACGTTGGGGTGATTTGACACAGGGAGGGCGTGGGAAACCCACCTCAAAGGCCTACCAGAAGATATGGACCAAGATAGCAGAGGTGGTCTCGTCGGCGACCAACGAGGTGCGTGAGGGCAACCAAAGCCGCAAACGATGGAACGACCTTGTGGGATCCACAAGAATAAGTATTACATTTATTTACATGTACTTATGTATTTATATAATTTGATTTGTAACAGTCACGAGTGACTATCAGCAGATGTGAGGTCTTTCACTTTTACCAGGAATGTTGTACTCAAAGCCTACGGTAACGGTACACGTCTTTAGGTAAAGAACGATAATTATCATAATAATCATGATTACAGCTGTTGGTTATGTGTTGTATCAGTGTCTGTGACAGTACCTCGCAATGATATCATGCAATGATCTCATGCCATGTCGGCCTGTCACCTTTTACAGAAGATGCAATCGACGATGAGGTCTGTACAGAGGTGAACGGGTGGGGGGGGCCACCAGTCCCTAACGACATCATTTGAGATGGAGGAGCATGTGCTCACACTCGTGGGGAAGCAGATCTGGACAGCGACGGAAGCATCTGCAGATCCTGAAGTGAAGCGACATGAGTAAAGTTTACACCATTGTACGATAAAAGGTCAATACATGCCACACCCACTCATATCCGAACAATAATATATGATAGATGATTTCTAAAATTGTCCTAGAAATAATGCTGGCCTAATGAAAATCATTGCAATGTACAATGTGTTGATGGTCATGAAATGTGATGTCTATGATGATTTTGAGAGCGGTGTTGCTTTTGTCATGCATATAATGTGTGTAGCGCTGGACTCACCTTGTGACCCTAGCACCGCCTTCTCCTCTAATAACCTCATTTGTGTTTTGTAGCTCAGTCAGCAGCGCGGCCACAGGCAAGACCACAGAGGTCAGAAGGTGGGGGCGCGGGGCCGGACTCGCCGGACGTTCCTACATCTGGTGCTGAGGAGCTCCGATTCTCGCCCGTCAATCCGCTGGGTCTGCTCTCTACGGATGAGAGCACGGACTTCGAGAAACCTGCATCGCCGCGCTCCAGTAGCCATTCCACCCGAAGGCCGTCTAGTGCTCCTCCGGTCATTCCCGCCTCCACTCTGGAGGTACCGGCCACAAGCACCTTGCCACAGGGCACCCCATTTGTCCCCAGAACGGCGCCAACCGCATGGAGGTTTCAAGGACATGGCAGGTCTGGTCAACGAGCGCCACATGACAGCGGAGAGATGGTACAATTGACCAGAGGACTGCAGACATTGGTGACCAGCTCCTCGAAGCATTGGGGGGCATATCCCGACAGCTGGCCACCTTGACTGAGTACGTTATGTGGATGGCGGAGGCCCTGGAGGTGATAGCCAGGAACACTGCTGGCACAGGCCTCCCAGTGGTCCCCGAGCGCGACACTCCACCCTTAGGTTCCGCACCACCACTGTGAATGACAGATGAGAGGCAGGACCAAGATCCTGCTTTTGCATCATTGTTCCTCCCTCGGCACCCACCCTGCTCCCGTACCCGTGCAACCACCGGCTCTGCCTTCATCCCCCTCAATGAGGCACCGTCTGAGGAGCTCTTCAGCCAGGTGCCGTGGAGCAAGGAAGGGAAGGGATAGCGAGGGGGAGAAGAAGGGGAGGGGGAAAGGAAAGTGAGGTGAATGTCCACAGGTGATGGCTGTGTTATATCTCCATCTGGGTGTATGCAATTTGTTGTAATGTATGGGGGGAGGGACCACCCTCCTGCTTTGCATTCTGTGTTGCTGGACATATTGAACATTTGAATTATGTCAATGGTGGAAAAAATGGGGTGTGGGTGGGGGTTGGGTGTTTTGCCCATGATACTTATGATTTCAGACCTTTGTTGGTATAAAAAAAATGTTATTGAACATAACCTTGTTGCGTATTGTCTCAGATAGCTGGATCGTTACACACTGGTGATTCCTTACCATGAAAGGGTTAAATAAAACTTAACTTCAATCAACGTAAACTTTAACTGCCACCAAGGTGATGGGCACCATTGATGTCTGAGCTGCACACACACAGTAATGTGTCAGCATTGTCACTCACATCAACGCTCTTTCAGGCAAATCGTTCAGATATCAGCTCCTCACGTAAAAGTCTTGCAGCTATGTAGTCACCACGGGCCATTTCCTGCGGTCTGGAGGGGGGCGTGGGCACGGTTGCATAGCCAGCCTGATTGTCTGGCCAAGGTCAGCATCCAGCCCCTTGTCCCCCTCTTCCTCTCTCTCCTGAGGTGGACCAGCAGTCCCTTCTGGCAATTCTTGGCCACTACTGATAGCCATGTTGTGCAGCATGTAGCACATGACCACGAATTTACTTACTTGCTCAGGGTTGTATTGTAACTCCCCTCCTGATTAGTCCAGACATCTGAAGCACTGCTTAAGCACAGTTATTGTTTTCTGGACCACATTGCATGTGTCTCTGTGACTCTGGTTGTATCGTTTCTCAGCCTCGGTGTGGGTGTCACGCAGGGGGGTCATCAGTCAGGTGGCTAGGCCATATCGGTTATCACTAAGCATCCAGCATTGTTCTTGTGGCTGACTCTTAAAGATGTCAGAAACAGCGCTCTCACACAGGATGTGAGCCTCATCGAAGCTGCCCGGGCAATTGGCATTCACTGCCATGATGATCTGGTTGTGGTCGACAACTAGTTGGACCTTCAGGGAGTAAAATCCTTTTCTGTAACGAAAAACTCCGGGCCCTGAGAAGGTGGCCGCATGGCGATGTGAGTGCACTGTATTGCTCCCTGCACCTTAGGGAACTTAGCAATATGGTAGACTGCTCCAGCCCGGTCAGTCCGAGCCTCCGTGGTCATGGGGAAGCTGATAAAGTCTATCCTTCGCACGTAAAGGGCCTCCGTGACCTGTCGAATGCAGTGATGGGTGGCACGGTGAGACAGAGGGAAAATCTCGACCACGAAGGCCCGACAGGAACTGGAAGCGTAGAAAGACAGTGCCGCGGTGACCTTGACCTCGACCGACACCGATGTCCTGATGGCAGGCTGCATATGTGGCCTGATGAGCTCGCATATTTCATTGATCACCACCTTGTGGAAGCGCAGTCTCCGAAGGCAGGTGTGGTTGGAGATGTCAAAGTAAGACCTCTTTTCCCTGTACGTGCGGGGTGTGTATGGTGTGGACCCACTCCTCATTCTTGCATGTCTTAAATTGGGCATCTAATGATGTGCATCACACATTGAGCCATCTGCACTCTGCAGCATCTGCATATTAATTGATGCAGGCTGAGAAATGGCTGGCCCCATGCAATGAAAGTATAATAGCGATTGATCAGAAGCAATAATTTCCTCACTAAAATACACTTAGAGTAAACCCCCAATAGTCCAGTATCTGAAAATATGTCTGTTGAGATGGTCACTTCAACAGAACAGCAGAGTCAATGCAAACTCCCCTGAAGTTGAAGCAGCCTTTTGAATGAAGCGACCTGAATTTTAAAAATGGCACCCACACCGCTGGCTTTATTTCAGAACAGTTACACTTTTTCTGGGCGTTTTCTGGGCGAGCGATATTGTGGGCAATATATGTGCGAGATGGTGAAAGTGGTGGTGGGCGATCTCTGGGCGTTAGTTTCGGCAAATGTGATCTTTACGACAAAAAAAGAAGCGGTATTATTGAATCTCAGTGCTAATTCCCTGCGGAAACTAACGCTGGGCGATGATATGGGCGTTTTCCATTTTTATCATTTCGCCTAAAAATAGTGGGTGGGCGTTATTATTTTTAGCCGCCGGTACGCAAATGGAGAAAGTAACGCTCGCCGAT
Source organism: Pristiophorus japonicus (assembly GCF_044704955.1). Taxonomy (NCBI): domain Eukaryota; kingdom Metazoa; phylum Chordata; class Chondrichthyes; family Pristiophoridae; genus Pristiophorus; species Pristiophorus japonicus. The sequence continues at coordinate 205,279,302 of NC_091978.1, forward strand.
AAGTTTCTGAAAAATGCCCGACAGTTTCCATTTTGTAGCCAAATGGGCGATATATGGACATTATACGTCATTTCAGTGGTAAAATGGACATTAAGTGGGTGTTAAGCATGCAAAAAATGTGGAAAATCTAGCCCTAAGTCCCCTGGTCTGCACTGGATTTGAATTCATGGCCCAGATAAAGCGGTGTGTTAACTCAATAAGTCTCCTCACCATATTTATGCATTTCTAGATTGTTTTGTGCAGTTAGTTTGTACATATTTTGCAATGCATATCATTGGCAAATAGTGCCTTTTGATGCAATGGGTTAGAGAATGTACTTTCATGCCTATGATCCAGAATTGAATTGAATCCAAAATAGTGAATAGCTAAATAAAAACAAAAGCGCTGGAAATACTCAGCAGGTCAGGCATCTATGGAGACAGAAACAGAGTTAATGGCCATGATTTCGCCGGTGCTCAGTGAATGGGACTCAAGGCAGGTCGGCCAGGAAATTGACAAAGATTGACAGTGGGTCAGGACCATGTGACAGCCACATGCCTTTCCTAAATGTCGGGTCTGCCTGCACTGAGTAGACCCAACCGGCAGCGGCGAGGGAGGCAATTGAGACAATTATTGGCTTGTTTAGAAGGTCATAACAGTGATATTTTACTCACCTTTTGACTTTAACAACTCGCCCATGCTGCTCCTGGACCCCGTCTGTTCATCTGAGGCGGAGTTTGAGGAGCCACTGAAGCAGATGATTGGTGACAGCATTAAAACTTGTATAAAACCTTACATATTTACACCTGCGCACTTTCCAAACCCAGAGACTCTTTGGTTTCTCCCCTTGGAAGACAGTTTGTGCTTTATGCAGGCTGCAAGTCTTTGCAACAAACTCTCCAGCCAGGCTCACCTCATTGCAGCAACTTCTCTCACCTTTGACAGAGTGCTTCTGCCATCTCACCTTCAACTGGTATCTACTCCATCAGGATGGGAACTATTTACACTCTGTCTCCTTGGCCCGCATAATCTGACCATGATCATCCCCAACACCACCATTACCAGGCAGACAAGCAGCACCGACAACAACACCAACATTCTCCGCAGTCATTTGATGCTGCACAGGGCATCAGCACCTGACCACATTGCTGCCCGGGATGCCAGGGCTGGCCTCACCATGGCCAGATTTACTTCACTTGACACTGTACACCCTGACTGCCACATGATATGCCAGGTTGGCACTGCCTCACACCAACACCATAAAGCATCCCTGCAATTCCCAAGCCATTCCTTTCACATTCATCACCATTATGTGGGGTACTGTTATGTCTCAGCATTCACTGCAACTCATTAAGCCACTTCCAAAGGTGCACATAAATCTGTCCAAGAAGGCAAAGTGTTAAAAATAAGGATTTCAATGTTTGAGAACATATGAACAGAAACTTTACATGAACATTGACGAAAAGACGCAAGTGCCTACCCTTGTGTGTTGTTAGCTGTTTTGATTGGACAAGGATGAGGATCAGTGTGAGAGGTGGCTTTTGAGATACGGATGTGATAATGTAGAGAGAGAGGGATGGGTGGAGGGGCAAGTGGTGTGAGTAAGGATGTGCAGGAGTAGGGTAGGGAAGACAGAGTGATGGGGATGTGATGAGTGGCAAAGCAGGATGAGGTTGTGTGTGGCTTTGCAGTAACATTTCGTGATCTACTGAGATCATTGAAAGGTTTGCATCACTGCAGGCAGGTACTCACAATGCCATCCCTACTTGTGCCCTCCTATGCAATGTGCAACTAGGCTGCTTTGGTCTACTGGGGAGGACTAGTCTTCCCCAGGGATTGAAGGCCGATAAATCCCCGGGGCCTGATAGACTGCATCCCAGAGTACTTAAGAAAGTGGCCCTAGAAATAGTGGATGCATTGGTGATTATTTTCCAACAGTCGATCAACTCTGGATCAGTTCCTATGGACTGGAGGGTAGCTAATGTAACACCACCTTTTAAGAAAGGAGGGAGAGAGAAAACAGGGAAGTATAGACCAGTTAGCCTGACATCAGTAGTGGGGAAAATGTTGGAATCAATTATTAAAGATGAAATAGCAACGCATTTGGAAAGCAGTGACAGGATCGGTCCAAGTCAGCATGGATTTATGAAAGGGAAATCATGCTTGACAAATCTTCTAGAATTTTTTGAGGATGTAACTGACAGAGTGAACAAGGGAGAACCAGTGGATGTGGTGTATTTGGACTTTCAAAAGGCTTTTGACAAGGTCCCACATAAGAGATTAGTGTGCAAAATTAAAGCACATGGTATTGGGGGGAATGTACTGACGTGGATAGAGAACTGTTTGGCAGACAGGAAGCAGAGAGTCGGGATAAACGGGACCTTTTCAGAATGGCAGGCAGTGACTAGTGGGGTGCCGCAGAGCTCAGTACTGGGACCCCAGCTATTTACAGTATACATTAATTATTTAGATAAAGGAATTGAGTGTAATATCTCCAAGTTTGCAGATGACACTAAGCTGGGTGGTGGTGTGAGCTGTGAGGAGGATGCTCAGAGGCTCCAAGGTGACTTGACAGGTTAGGCGAGTGGGCAAATGCATGGCAGATGCAGTATAATGTGGATGAATGTGAGGTTATCCACTTTGGTGGCAAAAACAGGAAGACAGAATATTATCTGAATGGTGACAGATTAGGAAAAGGGGAGGTGCAACGGGACCTGGGTGTCGTGGTACATCAGTCATTGAAGTTTGGCATGCAGGTACAGTAGGTGGTGAAGAAGGCAAATGGCATGTTGGCCTTCATAGCTAGAGGATTTGAGTATAGGAGCAGGGTGGTCTTACTGCAGTTGTACAGAGCATTGGTGAGGCCACACCTGGAATATTGTGTTCAGTTGTGGTCTCTGAATCTGAGGAAGGACGTTTTTGCTATTGAGGGAGTGCAGCGAAGGTTCACCAGATTGATTCCTGGGATGGCAGGACAGACATATGAGGAGAGACTGGATCAACTCGGCTTGTATCCATTGGAGTTTAGACGAATGAGTGGGGATCTCATAGAAACATATAAAATTCTGACGGGATTGGACATTTTAGATGCAGGAAGAATGTTCCAAATTTTGGGGAAGTCCAGAACCAGGGGACATAGTCTAAGGTTAAGGGGTAAGCCATTTAGGACTGAGATGAGGAGAAACTTCTTCACTCAGAGAGTTGTTATCCTGTGGAATTCCCTACCGCAGAGAGTTGTTGATGCCAGTTCATTGGATATATTCAAGAGAGAGTTAAATATGGCCCTTACGACTAAAGGGATCAATGGGTATTGAGAGAAAGCAGGAAAGGGGTACTGAGGTGAACGATCAGCCATGGTCTTATTGAATGGTAGTGCAGGCTCGAAGGGCCGAATGGACTACTCCTGCACCTATTTTCTATATTTCCCATTGAAAGGGAACAGAACCTGGGAGAGCCTGGGTGCCGTCGTGCACCTCTGTGTAGTGCTTGTCAGTGTTTGCAGCACCTCAGTGCTGGAGAACTCCGAGAGCATAAATGTCAAAATTAATTTGCACATGGGGCCTTTAAGAAAATCGACTGATGACGCACCATCAAGTGATTCATCAGACCCCCTTTCTTTTATTTGGCCGGGAACCTCGCTGGGCAGGCTTAACAAGTCCAATTAGGGGAAAGTCGAGTGGGAGGCCGGGATGGAGACAGGAGCAGGATCGGGACCCGCCAGCGACATCGCCTATCCCAATCCCGTCGAGGTAGGCAAAATTGCGGCCAATATTTCAGATCAATGACCTTTCGTCAGAACTGGAAAAAGTTAGAGATGTAACAGGTTTTAAGAAGTGCAGAAGCAGGGAAAGCGGGGAGGAGGGGGAAAGAACAAAAGTGAAGGTTTGTAATAGCTTGGAAGGCAGGCCCTAATGATTTGCAGCTTTCTCTAAATTTTGTGTTAGTGTTCCAGGAAGGAAGTGGAGTGCAAATCAAGCCTATCACTTCCGTAGGAGCGCTAAACCATGCAGGAGGGGCGGTAACAGTGCAACGCTGCACAATGTCGAAGGCAGTGCTGCCAGAATCCGAGGCTCCTTACCTCTCTTAAAGAGAAGGGCCAACACTGCAGGCTCTGCCTTTCAACCATGATCCCCGTCGCCGCGGCAGCTGGGATCTGAGATAATCAGCCCCAAGCACTCAAATAGAGTGCAGGATGGATCAATCGCGCCAGTTCAAAATTTTCAAACGACAGCCTAAGGGATAGAAAAACATTTTTATTCCTGACCAGCGGCCTTACCTTTAATTACCACTCCCCAAGTGGCCGACCTCCCTAACAATACCTCCTGCAGCTGTCGGCATTGTCGCCCGGCAATGCTGCAGGGGGCAGAACTGAAGTTCGGGTCCGGGTCACTACTTGGGCGATGTGCAGGACAATGATGTCATGATCTCTGGGCACAGGAGATCGTGGCGCAATGTATTACCGCTGCCGCAAACCTCCAGGTGAATTTAGCAGGAGTCGTTTCACCGTGCCCGGTCAGTAAATTGTTAGCTCCCTGTTATCGCCCCCCTGGAGGCGATAACAGGAGACACAAAGGAGGCCAATTTCTCCCCTTTCGTACCTGTTTCGCATTTCTCCCTTTCAAACATTACGTTAAACTCGATCATGTTATGATTAGATAAATGTTTGTTAACTAAATCTGGCTCATTACTCATTATTAAATCTAACATGACCTGCCCCCTTCCCTTATTGGTTCTCGGACATATTGTTGCAGACAACTATGCCGGACACACAAGATAGTCACTACCTTTAAATGACATTAAAAATGACAAAAGGCACGATGGTGCGAGGCAAAAGGAGATGGTAATGGGGCAAGTAATTAAAATGACAGGGTCAGTTAGTGAATAGTGAATATCTGCTTGCTTTGATGACTGCAGATCTTTAAAGCAAAATTATTTGGGTATCTTTAATTTAGTTACTAGTATGTGAAAAGCTACTGTACAAAACTGCTGTAGAATGCCTAGTGTGGAGCATAAGGATGTCACACTGGTATAACAGAGAAAGATCTTCTGATATCAAGTTAAACTACAGTGATGTGGCAGAATTATAGAGGATTTACTTTATTCTGGTCATGCCATAACTCCCCAGAGAATGTTTAATGCTGACATTGATATCCAAAATCTGCTCCATTTCTTCTCATTGAAAAACTCCCCACTTTTGAGCAGAACATTCGGAACTAAAATAAAAATGTCATCCTTTGTGGTTATGGACATTGATAACCATTACAGGCCAGTGTGTTCTCATATAAAGTACTGTTTCTGACATACCATGACAATCGGTAAGATCTAGAATATCAGACTAGAAGATCACAACCACTTTGCCATGAGCCGTGACACTATGTAGAATTGAACTACATCGCTCCAACCCTGAAAATTCTGACATCAGGCGTGGTGGAGCGATCAGACTGAATACATTGAACTTTACAGTTCTTATTAACTTTCTCTCCAGATACAAATATCTCTGAATGTCATTTCCGACAGCTTATCCCTGCTGTCTGGATAAATTTACCAGTAACCATTATCAGCCATCACATGGAACAGGAAGATATCATGATTTTAGCTTTAGGGAACAGGGTGATGCAAATTACAGAGCACTTTATCCTGTGTTTTGGAATTTAATTGTTAATGAAGCTTTAATGGAGTTTAGAATATTTTTTTTTTCCAATTGTAAACTTTGTATCTGAGTCAATTATTTAAATCAACAACAACTTGTATTTATATAGCGCCTTTAATGTAGTAAAACATTCCAAAGTGCTTCACAGGAGTGTTATAAGGCAAAAAAAAGCCTAAATCAGCATAATTTTAAGTTATGAAGGTTAATGTGGTAGGTCAGATTTTATATTCCCAATTGAGTTACTTCTATTATGTGAGTCTGGATAGGATAATGTGTGAGGAAACTAATGATTTATAATTGTGCACTGATGAAGGAATCCTCCCTTTGCATATGCAATAAGGATAATATTCAACTTCACCATCCAGGCAGCAATTTGACTGAGTGGATCACCTGTCCATTGTAGGACCTGCCTGATTTTAATGGAAGCCATTCTCCCTCCCCTCCTCCTGCCTCTTCTAGCTGCTTGTCCTGCTCTGTGTTGCCTCTGCTCATTCACCGTGTCATACTGCAGGCCAAGGGGGATACGAACTACTGCACCCATGTCTGGGAGCAACTGGACTGAGCAGACCTCTTGTACATCTGTACCAAGTCCGAGAGCACATGTAACACCACTCCTTGTAGACTTTGCACAACGTTAAAGAAGTTTAGAAAACACCAAACACTTGTACAAACTAGCAACAGCTAGTAGAAATCAATCAGCAACTGTAAGTAGGTGACGATCCCTTTAAATAGTGCTAGTGGGGGCCCCTCCTGCGGCTGAATGCATGTGCAGCTGTGCGAGGATACGAGAGGTCGTTAGCTCAGTATTACATGTCACGATCTGTCTACTCTGCGTACTTGTGGTGCAGCGCCGACGCTAACTCCCTTACCAGAAGTGTGCGCGCACTGCTCAGATGCCATTTTGGAGCCAATGTGGCACCTGTTGCGCCCAAACAATGGGTGCTATGCAACCAAATATTTAGCCCAAGTGAAACTTAAAATATTATGGGCAATTTATAACTTCACTGCCAGGGCGGTAACCTGGTGGAGCGCATTGTCCACCCATTATAATCAATGGGATGAAAATCAGGAAGTTCTATAATGCGCCGATAGTCCACTACACCAGGTTACTGCCCAGGCAGAGGAGTTGAAAATATCCTCCCACTGTGTGCTGTATTTGCAAGGGGAAGATCAATATTTATGTACAGATTAGTAGATCAATACTTCTGTAAAGGGCTACGGGAGCGGTGGAATCCTTGCTGAGCCACTGAAGTATGGCGGAGAGGCATTGTTGGCGTGGATACATGACCTCAACTCTCTCATCTGGAGGAGGAGAGCATGCCGGGAGATCTGAGATGCAGTGATCATAGCCATCTTTAAAAAAGGGGACAAGTCCGACTGCGGCAACAACAGAGGAATCTCCCTGTTATTAGCAACTGTCACTAGAGTCCTCCCAACCGTGTTCTCCCTGTGGCTAAGGAGCTCCTCCCGGAGTTACAGTGTGGATTTTGTCCCCTACGGGGCACAACGGACATGATTTTTGCAGAGACAGCTGCAGGAAAAATGCAGGGAACAGCAACAGCCCTTATACATGAGCTTTTTCGACCTTACAAAGGCCTTTGACACTGTCAACCGCGAGAGTCTATGGAGCGTCCTCCTCCGTTTCGGATGCCCCCAAAAGTTTGTCACCATGCTCCGCCTGCTCCACGATGACATGCAGGCCGTGATCCTTACCAACAGATCCATTACAGACCCAATCCACGTCCGGACCAGGGTCAAACAGGGCTGCGTCATCGCCCCAACCGTCTTCTCAATCTTCCTCGCTGCCATGCTTTACCTCACAGTCAACAAGCTCCCCACTGGAGTGGAACTAAACTACAGAACCAGTGAAAACCTGTTCAACCTTCGCCGTCTCCAGGCCAGGTCCAAGACCACCCTAACCTCTGTCATCAAGTTACAGTACGCAGACAAAAGCATGGACCTTACGCTAAACATCCATAAGACAAAGGTCCTCCACCAGTCTGTCCTCGCCGCACAATATTGCCCCCCAGTCATCAAGATCCACGGTGCGGCCCTGGACAATGTGGACCATTTCCTATACCTCGGGAGCCTCTTATCAACAAAAGCAGACATTGACGACGAGATTCAACACCGCCTTCAGTGCACGATTGCAACCTTCGGCTGCCTGAGGAAAAGAGTGTTTGACGACCAGGTGCTCAAAACTGCCACCAAGCTCATGGTCTACAGGGCTGTAGTAATACCCGCCCTCCTGTATGGCTCAGAGACATGGACCATGTACTGTAGACATCTCAAGTCGCTGGAGAAATACCACTAACAATGCCTCTGCAAGATCCTACAAATCTCCTGGGAGGTCAGACGCACCAACATTAACATCCTCGACTAGGCCAACATCCCTAACATTGAAGCACTGATCACACTCGATCAGCTCCGCTGGGCAGGCCACATTGTCTGCATTCCAGACACGAGACTCCCAAAGCAAGCACTCTACTTGGAACTCCTTCATGGCAAACGAGCCGAAGGTGGGCAGAGGATACGTTACAAGGACACCCTCAAAGTCTCCCTGAAAAAGTGCAACATTCCCACTGACACCTGAGAGTCCCTGGCCAAAGACCACCCTAAGTGGAGGAAGTGCAACCAGGAGGGCGCCGAGCACCTCAAGTCTCATCGCCAAAAGCATGCAGAAATCAAACGCAGGCAGCGGAAAGAGTGTACGGCAAACCTGTCCCAACCTCCCTTACCCTCAACAACTATCTGTCCCACCTGTGACAGGGACTGTGGTTCTTGTATTGGGCTGTTCAGCCATCTAAGAACTCATTTTAAGAGTGGAAGCAAGTCTTCCTCGATTCCGAGGGACTGCCTATGATGATGATGATGACAGATTTGTTTTCTCTCCTGTTATCCTAGCCAGAGGCACACAGATTAACACATTGTGTGATTGACGGCAATAGGAAATACGATTCTGGCCTACCACATTACCCACTGATTACAGAAGGAACTCAACAGCATTTCAACAATCAACAAAGAAAGAAATAGCATTTAAGATTAAATAAGTCTGCAGATGCTCTCTCTTTCAAATTCCCAAATTTGCTTAATCAGGGAAATGGTGCTTAATGCCCTTATCAGTGAGACAGGTGCCTCATTTGATTAAGAGTAGCAAGCTGCCATCACAACTTATGCTGTTTATCGGCAGCTCACCAATTGGGAGTGCAGGAAATCAAACGTCCAAGGGGCCTTTTTCGGAATTTGTTTTTTTCGGGGCATTAATCACAGCGGGGCGGTACTTATTGCACCTGGAAAAAGTTTGTGCCTCCATCCAGAAAATTCACCCGAAACTGAGGTTCAATGATCGAGGACACTAAATCAGGCGTTACATACCTGTGCTTGGCCACCCCAACCAAAAAAAGTTCTAAACTTTGCACATGCGCAGACGCGCTCGACAGTTCCCGAGCCCAGGTGAAAGTTTAAAGCTCGCCAATTTTGTTGGCACATACGCAGATCCACTGGCACACTTTGCACAGAGCGGGAGACATGACGCAGCAGGAAGGATGCCAGAGAGCACGCCGCTTCTTTGCAATGGCCACTGAGGCCCTAGTTCAGGCCATTGAAAGGAGGTGGCCTGCACTACATTTCGTGGGAGGAAGGAGGCCCGTGTCAAGGGTCTTCAGGAGGATTTTGAGGGAGCGAGCACTAGAGATATCAACGGCAGACACAGTGGCTAGAACTGCCACCCAATGCCACAAGAAGATTAACGATCTCACGAGGGTCGTCAGTGTGAGTACATTTTACATTTATGCATCCCTGCCATGGTTGCAAGATCACTGTCTCACACAATGTAAAGTCTTTAATGGAGCTGCTCCTTCTCAGTGAGTTACAGACCATGGTGTGGGTTGTTGAAGCCACCTGAAAGCTGGAGGCTCAATTCAGTCCAGAAAGTAGCAACTATTCTACTATGGAAGGCACATGTAGCACAGAAGGAGCTGCACACTTACTCAACCCTTCTTCTTGCTCTTATTGTATGCCAAGTTAGCGCATAATCGCCAGGAGCAGCAGCAGACCAGAGGTTCGTTGACAACCCAATATCAAGTGGCCTAGCCCCTTTACATATAGATGTCTAATGCCATCTTCCTCTTATCTCCCTCCTGCTCCCCTGCTGCTAACCACACGTTTGTTGCTTTGTGTTGATATATGACCAGCCAGAAGCACAGCAGCCTTCCCATGGGGACGGGGGAGACGACAAAGGCTCCAAATCCTGAGCAGGAGACTCCATCAGTCCCAGCAAATGGGGACACAACATTGGGGGATAACATGTCATTTGAGGGGTTGGATGACTCTGATGCTCCTGGCCCAAGTGGCCTACAGCAACACCGAGCGAGAGGAGAAGCTCAGAGGCCAGCTCTCCGGAGGGTGAGTCGGCCCAGTAGTCCCGCCCAGATACAGGCAGACGTGAACTTGGACTTGGTGGCTATGTCCAGGGAGAACATGCAAATGCACCGCAATCTCATGGGTACATTGGATAGGGTCCCGCAGAGCATCGACGCGCTTGCTGTGAGTGTGGCGGAGGCAGCATCAAGCATTGCCTGTGCATCTCAGGAGTCCAGCGAGCCCATTCTTGGCCACTCACAGAGGCTGATGGGCTCCAACAGCGATAGTGGAGTCCCAGAGGGGATGAGGTGTGCCATGGGTGACGTGTCAGCAGCGATCGCATTGCAGGCTCAAGCCACACAACAACTAGGTAATGTCATGCGATCACTGAGTGCTGCCATCCTCTCTGTGTTCCCCATAGTCCAACAGGAAAGTGACGGTACCAAAGCAGGCCAGCAAGTTTGCTCCGGATGATGAGGCTCCGCCCCGTGTGAGTGGCAGTGGTCCCATGGAAATGGAAGGTGCTGTACTTCAAGATGTCAGCATTCCGGCTTCCACCACTGCCACTTCATCCTTGCACCTAGCGCGGTCCACACCCAAGCCATCACATACTGCTGATGCTGATGCTGAGACAGACGAGTCCGCAGCTGGGCCTTCCATGTTCAGAGCTAGTGGAGGGCATCATCTTAGGCCATCTGTAATGTCTGACCCACACACACAGCAGCCCCCAAGCAGTCTTGCTGTAGGCACTGAGGCCTCATTGAGGAAGAGCAGTAGGCATGGAAGGGGGGTAAAGGTAAGGTGGGGGGGGTGAAGGTCAGGCCAAGCCTAACTAAGGACTTGCACCACATTGGGTACATGTACTTAGAATTGTTAATCAGGCCTGTATATAGTCAATAAAAACAGAAAGTGCTGGAAATCTCAACTTGTCAGGTAGCATCTATGGAGAGAGAAACAGAGTTAATGTTTCAGGTCGATGACCCTTCGTCTTAACTGGTAATAGTTAAGTCATATTGCTGCACTTCGTTGTGGTTGAGTGTGTTGCAACAGGACATTGTATTTTGTTTGGTTATTTGGGGGGGTAGGGTGTATTTTTTGTTTCAGTAAAATGATACTTTGACCATTTAACATTGGAGTCTTGTCTATCTTTGTACACTTAACTGGAGATGTGCCATTATGGTGGCACACAGCGCGAGCAGTATTAGTTGCATCTCTCAGTTTCCTTCATTCAAGAGAATCGGTCCATTATGAGCTGCTGACATACGTCTCTTGGTCCAGCAACATCTCCATGCTACCTCCCCCATGGATGGTGCTCCTCCTGGGTGTGGCTGGCCATTCGGGGCCTCGCCAAGCTCCTGTTTGTCGTCCTCAACCTCCTGAGGTGGGGCAACAATCCCCACTGGCAATGCCTGGCCCCTCATGATGGCCAAGTTGTGTGGCATGCAGCACATGACAATGAATTCCAACCCCTGTTGAGGGGAGCACTGAAGGCTGCCTCCATTGCGTCCAGGCATCGGAAAAACTGCAGGTTGTGTAAGCATCAGCTCCACAAGGATTGTTGGATATCTGGATATTGCGTTTTAATATTTCTCACTGCAGATAAAGCTGGCAACCTGTTATGGAAAGAGCTCAGGTACTTTTCCATGTTGTACTCGAAATTCACATCTGATGGGCGGAGTTGGTCTGGGAAGTTACAATGGCCAGGAGAAGGCAACTCATCACAGGTAATGGGCAAAGATGGAGGTTCCATTGTTCAGCAATGTGAACTGGTCAGTGATCAAGCCATTACCTGGAATGAGATAACCCCGACAGGTGGGAAACCAGAACAATAGAGAGCCATTAAGTCCCAGACCGGTTGTAAACAAAACCCCATCACCAGCCATCACTGGAATACACATGGGCCGCTCAGACAGAAGGCCCAAGACAAGGAAAACTTTATTGGGCCAGAAAAGGCAAACAGACTTTGGACATAAAAGATGGTCACATGGCCATACCTCTCTTTCTCTTGCTCTCGCTTGCTTCACCTCGACAAGGACCGAGCACTCCATCTGGGATGGAGAGAAGAAACCATAGACAGTACGGAACCAGAAGAGACACGTTTTCACCAGGAGAAGCAGCGAATAAGCCAACGAATCGGTGAGCATCATCCCTGCCCACGCATCTTTAAGATCACAGCCACTGTGTGAGAAAGTGTTATGTGTTCTCCCAACCAAGCCTTAGAAGGGTTTTAGTGGGGAGGTTTTGCTGCGAGGACCATAAGGGTATGCCTAGCCAGTCAGTACAGATTCGGGGGTACACTGTGGATCCAAGCAGAGGGTTTAGACTTCGGGTACTTCATGATAGTGATGGTTTAGACATGCCAGGGTATTGGATTGTACTACATCGTCACTGTGTTTACTTGTAGTTTTGGTGTGTTAAGGTAGCTTTAGAAACATAGAAACATAGAAAATAGGTGCAGGAGTAGGCCATTCGGCCCTTCTAGCCTGCACCGCCATTCAATGAGTTCATGGCTGAACATTCAACTTCAGTACCCCATTCCTGCTTTCTCGCCATACCCCTTGATCCCCCTAGCAGTAAGGACCTCATCTAACTCCTTTTTGAATATATTTAGTGAATTGGCCTCAACAACTTTCTGTGGTAGAGAATTCCACAGGTTCACCACTCTCTGGGTGAAGAAGTTCCTCCGCATCTCGGTCCTAAATGGCTTACCCCTTATCCTTAGACTGTGACCCCTGGTTCTGGACTTCCCCAACATTGGGAACATTCTTCCTGCATCTAACCTGTCTAACCCCGTCAGAATTTTATATGTTTCTATGAGGTCCCCTCTCATTCTTCTGAACTCCAGTGAATACAAGCCCAGTTGATCCAGTCTTTCTTGATAGGTCAGTCCCGCCATCCCGGGAATCAGTCTGGTGAACCTTCGCTGCACTCCCTCAATAGCAAGAATGTCCTTCCTCAGGTTAGGAGACCAAAACTGTACACAATACTCCAGGTGTGGCCTCACCAATGCCCTGTACAACTGTAGCAACACCTCCCTGCCCCTGTACTCAAATCCCCTTGCTATGAAGGCCAACATGCCATTTGCTTTCTTAACCGCCTGCTGCACCTGCATGCCAACCTTCAATGACTGATGTACCATGACACCCAGGTCTCTTTGCACCTCCCCTTTTCCTAATCTGTCACCATTCAGATAATAGTCTGTCTCTCTGTTTTTACCACCAAAGTGGATAACCTCACATTTATCCACATTATACTTCATCTGCCATGCATTTGCCCACTCACCTAACCTATCCAAGTCGCTCTGCAGCCTCACAGCATCCTCCTCGCAGCTCACACTGCCACCCAACTTAGTGTCATCCGCAAATTTGGAGATACTACATTTAATCCCCTCATCTAAATCATTAATGTACAGTGTAAACAGCTGGGGCCCCAGCACAGAACCTTGCGGTACCCCACTAGTCACTGCCTGCCATTCTGAAAAGTACCCATTTACTCCTACTCTTTGCTTCCTGTCTGACAACCAGTTCTCAATCCATGTCAGTACACTATCCCCAATCCCATGTGCTCTAACTTTGCACATTAATCTCTTGTGTGGGACCTTGTCGAACGCCTTCTGAAAGTCCAAATATACCACATCAACTGGTTCTCCCTTATCCACTCTACTGGAAACATCCTCAAAAAATTCCAGAAGATTTGTCAAGCATGATTTCCCTTTCACAAATCCATGCTGACTTGGACCTATCATGTCACCTCTTTCCAAATGCACTGCTATGACATCCTTAATAATTGATTCCATCATTTTACCCACTACCGATGTCAGGCTGACCGGTCTATAATTCCCTGTTTTCTCTCTCCCTCCTTTTTTAAAAAGTGGGGTTACATTGGCTACCCTCCACTCCATAGGAACTGATCCAGAGTCAATGGAATGTTGGAAAATGACTGTCAACGCATCCACTATTTCTAAGGCCACCTCCTTAAGTACTCTGGGATGCAGTCCATCAGGCCCTGGGGATTTATCGGCCTTCAATCCCATCAATTTCCCCAACACAATTTCCCGGCTAATAAGGATTTCACTCAGTTCCTCCTCCTTACTAGACCCCCCGACCCCTTTTATAACCGGAAGGTTGTTCGTGTCCTCCTTCGTGAATACCGAACCAAAGTACTTGTTCAATTGGTCCGCCATTTCTTTGTTCCCCGTTATGACTTCCCCTGATTCTGACTGCAGGGGACCTACATTTGTCTTTACTAACCTTTTTCTCTTTACATATCTATAGAAACTTTTGCAATCCGTCTTAATGTTCCCTGCAAGCTTCTTCTCATACTCCATTTTCCCTGCCCTAATCAAACCCTTTGTCCTCCTCTGCTGAGTTCTAAATTTCTCCCAGTCCCCAGGTTCGCTGCTATTTCTGGCCAATTTGTATGCCACTTCCTTGGCTTTAATACTATCCCTGATTTCCCTTGATAGCCACGGTTGAGCCACCTTCCCTTTTTTATTTCTATGCCAGACAGGAATGTACAATTGTTGTAGTTCATCCATGCGGTCTCTAAATGTCTGCCATTGCCCATCCACAGTCAACCCCTTAAGTATCATTCGCCAATCCATCTCAGCCAATTCACGCCTCATACCTTCAAAGTTAGCCTTCTTTAAGTTCTGGACCATGGTCTCTGAATTAACTGTTTCATTCTCCATCCTAATGCAGAATTCCACCATATTATGGTCACTCTTCCCCAAGGGGCCTCGCACAACGAGATTGCTAATTAATCCTTTCTCATTACATAACACCCAGTCTAAGATGGCCTCCCCCCTAGTTGGTTCCTCGACATATTGGTCTAAAAAACCATCCCTTATGCACTCCAGAAAATCCTCCTCCACCGTATTGCTTCCAGTTTGGTTAGCCCAATCTATGTGCATATTAAAGTCACCCATTATAACTGCTGCACCTTTATTGCACGCACCCCTAATTTCCTGTTTGATGCCCTCCCCAACATCACTACTACTGTTTGGAGGTCTGTACACAACTCCCACTAACGTTTTTTGCCCTTTGGTGTTCTGCAGCTCTACCCATATTGATTCCACATCATCCAAGCTAATGTCCTTCCTAACTATTGCCTTAATCTCCTCCTTAACCAGCAATGCTACCCCACCTCCTTTTCCTTTTATTCTATCCTTCCTGATAAAGCATAGATAGTTGAGACCGAAGTATTTGTCCGTGACTCATTCATCTGCTCAGTACAGTAATCACTCCCAGGTCTAGAACTATTGTAACATGGGGGTGCGTTGAAAACATCTAAGGGAAACTACTTACAGTGGCCACATGGCTCTCATTGTAGCGCTGCTCCGCTTCTGTGGTGACGTTGCGGAGAGGGCTCAGTAGTCAGGTGGCTAGGCCATATCCTTTGTCCCTGAGCTGCCAGCCGCATCTTTCCCATGGTGACCAAAACAATCGTGAGACAGTGCTCTCACACAGGATGAAAGCATTATATGCGCTCCCTGGATAGCGGGCATTCACTGCGAGGATGCGCTGCGTGTGGACGCACACCAACTGCACATTTAGGGAGTGGTATCCCTTTTGGTTTCTGAACACCTCTGCATTGTGTAATGATGCTCACAAGGCCACTTGTGTGCAGTCAATGGCTCCTTGAACCCTCGGGAAGCCTACAATCCTGCCAAACCCACATGCCCACTCATTCTGGTTCTTCCTGCTCATTGGAAACATTGTGAATTCCATTCGGTGGGCGCAGAGAGCCTTTCTGATGTGGCGAATGCAGCGATGTGCAGCTTGAGAGATGCTGCATATGTCCCCTGCTGCAGCCTTTCAGGAGCCGGAGGCATAGAAGGCCAGTGCCACAGTGACCTTCACTGCGACAGGCAGCACAGTCCTGGTGCCGATGTGAGGCTGCAGGTTTGCCTGTATGAGATGGCATATCTCTGCCAGCACGTCCTTTTGAAAGCGCAGCCTTTTCACACAGTGCTCTGCAGAAAGCTGTAAGTATGATAGTTGCTGCCTGTAAACAGTGGGGCTAAGGTTTCCTGTTCAGATGTCTGCGGCCTTGCCCCATCCATGGGCTGACATGGCCAAGATTCCTTCTATCTTGACACTGCCTACTAATAGCATGGAGTAAGATATGCTGGCAAACTAGTAATGCCCCCATTAAATTATTTTACTGAAGTTGTAAGGACACTATAATGGCAGATAAATCTGCCACTTTAAAGTATGAGCTTCATGCAGCGTGCTGTGTGCAAACATTGCAGTCAACCTGACCTCTGATTTAGGATCGTCCTCCCTCAATTTAAACATGCTGTAAATAATGCTTACTTGACCGTGGCGCTGCCTGGTTTTTCAGGCTTCTTTTGGGGCGGGCGTTAAATGCGACGTTAGCACCTAATTTTGCAAGCGGGGCGCTAACGGGACATTGCACGCCGATTAACGTCATGATCTGACTGAAACTACAGGGCGGGGTGGTAAATCTTTGCGCCACCAGAAACTCATAACCGCTGACCGCCCGGGCAGTAAGCATTTAGACACTCTTTATCGCCCCTCTGGGATGCTAACAGAGGCGCAAGCCAACCGAAAATGCAGTCCTTGGCCTTTACATAACTGAATCAGTGCTATACAGTGCAAATGGCTCATGGAACAGGTGCAGCAAATGCACCACCCCCACTGCCCCCGCTCCGATTATCGGACACTATTGTAGAGGCTCCAGTTGAGGAGATGAGCAGAAAGAGCGATGTACATAAAAGGGAACCTAAAAGTCTTTTATTAACATATAAATAGTAAAAGGTTAATCAAAGAAAGGATAGGGCTGATTAGGAATAAAAAAGAGAGCCATACAACAAAGGGGTAAAGCGGCAGAAGGCATGGCTGAGGTACTAAATGAGTACTTTGCATCTGTCTTCACTAAAGAAGAGGATGCTGCCAATGTTACAGTAAACAAGGAGGTAGTAGAGAAAT
>NC_091978.1:208817131-208914631 GCF_044704955.1 Pristiophorus japonicus
GATGCAGACTATCACGCCCTGGGGATTTATCGGCCTTCAGTCCCTTCAATTTCCCCAACACCATTTCCTGACTCATATGGATTTCCCTCGGTTCCACCTTCGCGCTAGACCCTCGGTCCCCTAATATTTTCGGGAGGTTTTTCATGTCTTCTTAGTGAAGACAAAACCAAAGTATTGGCAATTTGTCTGCCATTTCCTTGCTCCCCGTTATAAATTCACCTGATTCTGACTGTAACGGACCTACATTTGTCTCACTAATCTTTTTCTCTTCACGTATCTGTAGAAGCTTTTGCAGTCAGTTTTTATGTTTCCTGCAAACTTACTCTCATACTCTATTTTCCCCCTCCTAATTAAACACTTTGTCCTCCTCTGCTGAATTCTAAATTTCTCCCAGTCCTCAGCTTTGCTGCTTTTTTTTGCCAATTTATATGCCTCTTCCTTGGATATAACACTATCCCTAATTTCCCTTGTTAGCCACGGTTGAGCCACCTTCCCCATTGTATTTTTATGCCAGACAGGGATGTACAATTGTTGAAGTTCATCCATGTGATCTTTAAATGTTTGCCATTGCCTATCCACCATCAACCCTTTAAGTATCATTCGCTAGTCTATCCTAGCCAAATCACGTCTCATACCCTCGAAGTTACCTTTCTTTAAGTTCAGGACTCTAGTCTCTGAATTAACTGTGTCACTCTCCACCTTAATGAAGAATTCTACCATATTATGGTCTCTTCCCCAAGGGGCCTCAAGATTGCTAATTAATCCTCTCTCATTACACAACACCCAGTCTACGATGGCCAGCTCTCTAGTTGGTTCCTCGCCATATTGGTCTAGAAAATCATCCCTTATACACTCCAGGAAATCCTCCTCCACCGTATTGCTATTATGAGAGATTGGGTAGATTGGGCCTATACGCTCGAGTTTAGAAGAATGAGAGGTGATCGCATTGAAATATATAAGTTTCTAAGCAGGATTGAAAGGGTAGATGCTGAGAGGTTATTCACCCTGCCTATAGAGTCTCGAACTAGGGGGTATTGTCTCAGGATAAGGGGTTCGCCATTTAAGACTGAGACGAGGAGGAATTTCTTCACTCAGGGAGTTGTGAATCTTCGGAGTTCTCTACCCAAAGGGCTGTGGATGCTGAAACGTTGATCATATTACCGGGTGAGATGGATAGATTTTTGGGGAATTGAGGGATATGGGGATCGGGTGGGAAAGTGGAGTTGTGATCGAACATCAGCCATGATCTTATTGACTGGTGGAGCAGGCTCGAAAGGCCGTATGATCTACTGCTGCTCCTAATTTTTATGTTCTTATGTATGCCGGTGTTTATGTTCCAATTGAGCCTCCTCCCACCCTACTTCATCTAACACTATGAGAATTTCCTTCTGTTCCTTTCTCCCTCATGTACTTATCTAGCTTTCCCTTTAATGTATCTATGGTATTTGCCTCAACTATTCCATATGGTAGCAAGTTCTACATTCTAACCGCTCTCTGTGTAAACACGTTTCTCTTGAATTCCTGATTGAATTTATTAATGACTATTTTATATTTATTACCCATAGTTTTGAAATCCCTCACTAGTGGAAACATCTTCTCCACCTCTTCCCTCTATAAGGTAACCCGTTAATCTTCTCTCTTTTCTGGAGAAAAGCGCCTCAGCTAGTTCTGTCTTTCCTGATGGTTATAACCTCTCAGTTCTATGAAATTTCTTGAAGTGGTGATATAAGCTTAAATAGGTGTATCAGCATGAAGTGGTGATATAAGCTTAAATAGGTGTATCAGCCAGTGACTCCACTTAGTGTCTTCCCATGTACAACATTGGATAGGAAGTGTAGTGTGCATTAAGAGTTAAAAACTCTGCTGTCACCTTTCATGATTTACTTTCTGATTAACAACATCTGAATGATAATACTGGGGTAAATTTGATGAACTCACGCTCCTGCACGTTATTCGCCCACTGGAAACACTGGGGAATCACATGCATGCCCTGCACCATTTACCATCCATTAAAATCAACAGATAATTGTGGGTGTGCACAGTTTCCTGATATATGTTTCTGGTGGATGAAGCTCCATGCTAGGTGCATATATTTATAAAATTTACCCTACAACCTCTGGAGTAACCTAATAATATATACTCTTGTGTTTTCTTCACAGAACAATATGGACCAATGCATCACATGTAACAATAGAAGATATTCATAAACAACCACTACTGTACCAGGCATCAGCACAGAGACACTTACATAACCTAATAAGTTAGCAACACAGGAACACTCACCAAGCTTGGAAGCATAAGAGCCTCCAAACAAAAGGTTATTTAGAAAGGTTAATGAGGTAACCTAGACATTAGGCCAAAGTAGAGGTAGAGGTAGGTATGGAACTCTGTGGTCTTAGCTTCAAATTGAGAGTTTTGCAGGATCTATGTCATATGTATGATGTTATGGCCATCGAGCTTACTGCAGTACACAAAAGAATTGGTGGGATTGAGATATCCATCTCTAACTTCCAGATGAATGTCTACTTTTTAGACAATCATGATATGCTAAACCAATGGTTGGTGACACTGCAAATCCAGAATGGAGGAAATGGCACTCCTAATGTTTGGTGATATAACATTTGGAATAAAACAAGTAGTATTGTGACATAATTTCATGTATCTTTACATATAATTCCAGGTAATATTTATTTTCATGCAATGCTGATGTGAGGTCCAAATGTATGCCTCATGTCTGCCAGATGCATTTTGGTTTGGCAGTGGGGAATTCCTTTAATAAAGTCGATTAGTAAAGTTCACAGCATACGACCCAGGCCAGAGGAATTCAGCGTAATTCATGCCTCACAGTTGGGATACCAAGAGGAAACTTGTCCCTCATAACTGCACACTATAGCATATCAGTGGCTAAGGACAACTGCCTTTGCATGCTCCAGATCAGCAAGAAGCCAGTTGGAGAACTGTACCACCTGCTTCAAGGAGATTTGTAGTCAACCTGTACTGTAAGAACAACATTATTCATGGCAGTCAAATTCATTGCTGCCATCAAGTTTTCTGCCTCCTTCCAAGCTAGCATAGGGATCATCTGCAGTATCGGTCAATCTGTTGCCCACAGGTATATTCATCAGGTTATGTCAGTAGATATCGTGTATTTGGATTTCCAGAAGGCATTCGATAAGATGCCACATAAAAGGTTACCGCACAAAATAAGAGCTTACGAGGTTGGGGGTAATATATTAGCATGGATAGAGGTTTGGTTAACTAACAGAAAACAGAGACTCGGGATAAATGGGTCATTTTCAGGTTGGTGAACTGTAACTAGTGGGGTGCCGCAGGGATCAGTGCTGGGTCCTCAACTACTTACAATCTATATTAATGACTTGGATGAAGGGACCGAGTGTAATGTAGCCAAATTTCCTGATCATACAAAGATGGATGGGAAAGCAAGTTGTGAGGAGGACGCAAAGAATCTGCAAAGGGATATAGATAGGCTAAGTGAGTGGGCAAAAATTTGGCAGATGGAATATAATGTGAGAAAATGTGAGGTTATCCACTTTGGCAGGGAAAAAAAATCAAATTATTATTTAAATGGGGAGAGATTACAAAACGCTGCAGTACAGAGGGATCTGGGGGTCCTTGTACATGAAACACAAAAAGTTAGTATGCAGGTACAGCAAGTAATTTGGAAGGCAAATGGAATGTTGGCCAAAAAAGAAGTAGAAAGAAATCAAAAGGTGACGTCACAGCCAAAGGGGTAAGTGATTGGCTGGTGTTTGGTGAGTAGCTTTTCTTTTTCTTTTTTATATCAGTAAGTAACCTGTTAACATTGTTGTCACCAAATTAAGTGTATCTAAGGGTTAAGTCATGGCAGGAGAGCTCGGTCACGTGATATGCTCCTCCTGTACCATGTGGGAACTCAGGGACACTTCTGGTGTCCCTGACAACTACGTGTGCGGGAAGTGTATCCGCCTTCAGCTCCTGGCGGACCGCGTTGCGGAATTGGAGCTGAGGATGGATTCACTCTGGAGCATCCACGATGCTGAGAATGACGTGAGTAGCACGTGTAGCGAGTTGGTCTTACCGCAGGTGAAGGGTCTACAGCCAGCTAGGAAACGGAAGACCAGCAGGAAGAGTAGTGCAAGGAAGGTAGTGCAGGGGTCCCCTGCGATCATCCCCCTGCAAAACAGATACACTGCTTTGAGTACTGTTGAGGAGGATGACTCATCAGGGGAGGGCAGCAGCAGCCAAGTTCATAGCACCGTGGCTGGCTCTGTTGTACAGAAGGGCAGGAAAAACAGTGGGAGAGCGATAGTGATAGGGGATTGAATTGTAAGGGGAATAGATAGGCATTTCTGCGGCCGCAACTGAGACTCCAGGATGGTATGTTGCCTCCCTGGTGTCTCGGAGCGGGTGCAGGACATTCTGAAAAGGGAGGGAGAACAGCCAGTTGTCAAGGTGCACATTGGTACCAACGATATAGGTAAAAAAAGGGATGAGGTCCTACGAGACGAATTTAAGGAGCTTGGAGCTAAATTAAAAAGTAGGACCTCAAAAGTAGTAATCTCGGGATTGCTACCAGTGCCACGTGCTAGTCAGAGTAGGAATCGCAACATAGCGCAGATGAATACGTGGCTTGAGTAGTGGTGCAGCAGGGAGGGATTCAAATTCCTGGGGCATTGGAACCGGTTCTGGGGGAGGAGGGACCAGTACAAACCGGACGGTCTGCACCTAGGCAGGACCGGAACCAGTGTCCTAGGGGGAGTGTTTGCTAGTGCTGTTGGGGAGGAGTTAAACTAATATGGCAGGGGGATGGGAACCAATGCAGGGAGACAGAGGGAAACAAAATGGAGACAGAAGCAAAACTCAGAAAGGAGATGAGTAAAAGTGGAAGGCAGAGAAACCCAAGGCAAAAAACAAAAAGGGCCACTGTACAGCAAAATTCTAAAGGGTCAAAGTGTAATAAAAAGGCAAGCCTGAAAGCTTGGTGCCTCAATGTGAGGAGTATTCGGAACCCAGGAGAGGGCTCTGAGCTAGTTAGAGTGGGTGAGAGCGCAGGTGAACAGGACCCCAAGAAAGAATGCAAAAGGCAGGAGGCAACAGAGCAGAGTAGCACTGGGGTAAGTGTATTCCACAAGGTGATAGAAAGGGACAATATGTATGAATATAAAGGGGTTGCAGGAGGGGTCAAAACTAAAAATCATGGTTTAAAAACTAGTATTAAAACACTTTATCTAAATGCACGCAGCATTCGAAATAAAGTAAATGAGTTGATGGCACAAATCATTACAAATGGGTATGATTTGGTGGCCATTACAGAAACGTGGTTGCAGGGTGGCCAAGACTAGGAATTAAACATACAGGGGTATCTGACAATTCAGAAGGATAGACAAGAAGGGAAAGGAGGTGGGGTAGCTCTGTTAATAAAGGATGATATCAGGGCAGCTGTGAGAGATGATATTGGCTCTAATGAACAAAATGTTGAATCACTGTGGGTGGAGATTAGAGATAGTAAGGGGAAAAAGTCACTGGTGGGCGTAGTTTATAGGCCCCCAAATAATAACTTCACGGTGGGGCAGACAATAATCAAGGGAATAATGGAGGCATGTGAAAAAGGAACGGCAGTAATCATGGGGGATTTTAACCTACATATCGATTGGTCAAATCAAATCGCACGGGGTTAGCCTGGAGGAGGAATTCATAGAATGCATACGGGATTGTTTCTTAGAACAGTATGTTACAGAACCTACAAGGGAGCAAGCTATCTTAGATCTGGTCCTGTGTAATGAGACAGGAATAATAAACCATCCCCTCGTAAAAGATCCTCTCGGAATGAGTGATCACAGTATGGTTGAATTTGTAATACAGATTGAGGGTGAGGAAGTAGTGTCTCAAACGAGTGTACTCTGCTTAAACAAAGGGGACTACAGTGGGATGAGGGCAGAGTTAGCTAAAGTAGACTGGGAACACAGACTAAACGGTGGCACAATTGAGGAACAGTGGAGGACTTTTAAGGAGCTCTTTCATAGTGCGCAACAAAAATATATTCCAGTGAAAAAGAAGGGCGGTAAGTGAAGGGATAACCAGCCGTGGATAACCAAGGAAATAAAGGAAAGTATCAAATTAAAAACCAATGCATATAAGGTGGCCAAGGTTAGTGGGAAACTAGAAGATTGGGAAAATTTTAAACGACAGCAAAGAATGACTAAGAAAGCAATAAAGAAAGGAAAGATAGATTACGAAAGTAAATTTGCGCAAAACATAAAAACAGATAGTAAAAGCTTTTACCTATATATCAAACGGAAGAGAGTGACTAAAGTAAATGTTGGTCCCTTAGAAGATGAGAAGGAGAATTTAATAATGGGAAATGTGGAAATGGCTGAGACCTTAAACAATTATTTTGCTTCGGTCTTCACAGTGGAAGACACAAAAACCATGCCAAAAATTGGTGGTCACGGGAATGTGGGAAGGGAGGACCTTGAGACAATCACTATAACTAGGGAGGTAGTGCTAGACAGGCTAATTGGACTCAAGGTAGACAAGTCCCCTGGTCCTGATGAAATGCATCCCAGGGTATTAAAAGAGATGGCGGAAGTTACAGCAGATGCATTCGTTATAATCTACCAAAATTCTCTGGACTCTGGGGAGGTACGAGCGGATTGGAAAGCAGCTAATGTAACGTCTCTGTTTAAAAAAGGCGACAGACAAAAGGCAGGTAACTATAGGCTGGTTAGTTTAACATCTGTAGTGGGGAAAATGCTTGAAGCTATCATTAAGGAAGAAATAGTGGGACATCTAGATAGGAATAGTGCAATCAAGCAGATGCAACGTGGATTCATGAAGGGGAAATCATGTTTAACTAATTTACTGGAATTCTTTGAGGATATAACGAGCAAGGTGGATAGAGATGTACCGATGGATGTGGTGTATTTAGATTTCCAAAAGGCATTCGATAAGGTGCCACACAAAAGGTTACTGCAGAAGATAAAGGTACACGGAGTCAGAGGAAATGTATTAGCATGGATCGAGAATTGGCTGGCTAACAGAAAGCAGAGAGTCGGGATAAATGGGTCCTTTTTGGGTTGGAAATCGGTGGTTAGTGGTGTGCCACAGGGATCGGTGCTGGGACCACAACTGTTTACAATATACATAGATGACCTGGAAGAGGGGACAGAGTGTAGTGTAACAAAATTTGCAGGTGACACAAAGATTAGTGGGAAAGTGGGTTGTGTAGAGGACACAGAGAGGCTGCAAAGAGAGTTAGATAGGTTAAGCGAATGGGCTAAGGTTTGGCAGATGGAATACAATGTCGGAAAATGTGAGGTCATCCACCTTGGAAAAAAAAACAGTAAAAGGGAATATTATTTGAATGGGGAGAAATTACAACATGCTGCGGTGTAGAGGGACCTGGGGGTCCTTGTGCATGAATCCCAAAAAGTTAGTTTGCAGGTGCAGCAGGTAATCAGGAAGGCGAATGGAATGTTGGCCTTCATTGCGAGAGGGATGGAGTACAAAAGCAGGGAGGTCCTTCTGCAACTGTATAGGGTATTGGTGAGGCTGCACCTGGAGTACTGCGTGCAGTTTTGGTCACTTTACTTAAGGAAGGATATACTAGCCTTGGAGTGGGTACAGAGACGATTCACTAGGCTGATTCCGGAGATGAGGGGTTTACCTTATGATGATAGATTGAGTAGATTGGGTCTTTACTCGTTGGAGTTCAGAAGGATGAGGGGTGATCTTATATAAACATTTAAAATAATGAAAGGGATAGACAAGGTAGAGGCAGAGAGGTTGTTTCCACTGGTCGGGGAGATAGAACTAGGGGGCACAGCCTCAAAATATGGGGGAGCCAATTTAAAACCGAGTTGAGAAGGAATTTCTTCTCCCAGAGGGTTGTGAATCTGTGGAATTCTCTGCCCAAGGAAGCAGTTGAGGCTAGCTCATTGAATGTATTCAAATCACAGATAGATAGATTTTTAACCAATAAGGGTATTAAGGGTTATGGGGAGCGGGCAGGTAAGTGGAGCTGAGCCCACGGCCAGATCAGCCATGATCTTTTTGAATGGCGGAGCAGGCTCGAGGGGCTAGATGGCCTACTCCTGTTCCTAATTCTTATGTTCTTATTATTATGTTCTTATTGCAAGGGAGATGGAGTATAAAAGTAGGGAAGTCCTGCTACAACTGTACAGGGTACTGGTGAGGCCACACCTAGAGTACTGCATACAGTTTTGGTCTCCGCATTTAAGGAAGGATATACTTGCATTGGAGGTAGTTAAGAGAAGGTTCATTAGGTTGATTCTGGAGATGAGGGGTTAGACCTATGAAGATAGGTTGAGCAGGTTGGACCTATATTCATTGGAGTTTAGAAGAATGAGAGGTGATCTTATTGAAATGAACAAGATTCTGAGGGGGCTTGACAGGGTAGATGCAGAGAGGATGACTTTCCCTCGTGGGGGAATCTAGAACGAGGGGGCATAGTTTCAGTATAAGGGGTCGCCCATTTAAAATGGAGATGAGGAGGAATTTCTTCTCTGAGGGTCGTGAATCTTTGGAATTCTCTACCCCAGAGAGCTGTGGAGGCTGGGTCATTGAATATATTTAAGGTGGAGATAGAAAGATTTTTGAATGATAAGGGAGTCAAGGAATATAGGGAGTGGGCAGGGAAGTGGAGTTGAGGCCAAGATCAGATCAGCCATGATCTTATTGAATGGCAGAACAGGCTCGAGGGGCCAAATGGCCTACTCCTGCTCCTATTTCTTATGTTCTTTAGTTTGTTTTTATGTTATACAGGTCAGTATGGTCATACTTTCTTCTCTTTTCCCACTGAATAGTAACAGGTGCATGAATCAGTTGTTCAATGTCACCACACTGCTGCATTTCCCAAATGTTATTAATGACAGGCATGTGGTTATCAGACATAGAAACATAGAAAATAGGAGTAGGAGAAGGACATTCGGCCCTTCGAGCCTGCACCATCATTCAATATGATCATGGGTGATCATGCAACTTCAGTACCCCACTCCTGCCTTCTCTCCATACCCCCTGATCCCTTTAGCCGTAAGGGCCACATCTAACTCCCTTTTGAATATATCCAATGAACTGGACTCATCAACTTTCTGTGATAGAGAATTTCATAGGTTCACAATTCTCTCGGTTTCTCCTCATCTCCTCATCTCGGTCCTAGATGGCTTACCTCTTATCCTTAGACTGTGACCCTTGGTTCTGGACTTCCCCAACATTGGGAACATTATTCCTGCATCTAATCTGTACAATCCCGTCAGAGTTGTATATGCTTCTATGAGGTCCTCTCTCATTCTTCTAAATTCCAGTGACTATAAGCCTAGTCAATCCAGTCTTTCTTCATATGTCAGTCCTGCCATCCCGGGAATCAGTCTGGTGTACCTTGGCTGCACTCCCTCAATAGCAAGAATGTCCTTCCTCAGATTAGGAGACCAAAACTGCACACAATACTCAAGGTGTGGTCTCACCAAGGCCCTGTACAACTGCAGCAAAACCTCCCTACTCCTATACTCAAATCCTCTAGTATGAAGGCCAACATGCCATTTGCTTTCTTTACTGCCTGCTTACTTTCAATGTCTGATGTACCATGATACCCAGGTCTCGTTGCACCTTCCCTTTTACTAATCTGTTACCATTCAGATAATAATCTGCCTTCCTGTTTTTGCCACCAAAGTGGATAACCTCACACTTATCCACATTATACTGTATCTGCCATGCATTTGCCCACTCACCTAACCTGTCCAAGTCACCCTGCAGCCTCTTAGCCTTCTCCTCACAGCTCACACTGCCACCCAGCTTCATGTTATCTGCAAACTTGGAGATATTACATTCAATTCCTTCGTCTAAATCAGTAATATATATTGTAAATAGCTGGGGTTCCAGCACTGAACCTTGCGGTAGTCACTGCCTGGCATTCTGAAAAGGACCCGTTTATTCCCACTCTTTGCATCCTGTCTGCCAACCAGTTCTCTATCCACGTCAATACATTATACCCAATTCTATGTGCCTTAATTTTGCATACTAATCTCTTGTGTGAGATCTTGTCAAAAGCCTTTTGAAAGTCCAAATACACCACATCCACTGGTTCTCCCTTATCCACTCTACTAGTTAAATCCTCAAAAAATTCTAGAAGATTTGTCAAGCATGATTTCCCTTTCATAAATCCATGCTGACTTGGACCGATCCTGTCACTGCTTTTCAAAGGCGCTGCTATTACATCTTTAATAATTGATTCCAGCATTTTCCCCTCTACCGATGTCAGGCTGACCGGTCTATAATTCTCTGTTTGCTCTCTCCCTCCTTTTTTAAAAAGTGGGGCTACATTAGCTACCCTCCAATCTATAGGAACTGATCCAGAGTCCATGGAATGTTGGAAAATGACCACCAATGCATCTACTATTTCTAGGGCCACTTCCTTAAATACTCTGGGATGCAGACTGTCAGGCCCTGGGGATTTATCGGCCTTCAATCTCATCAATTTCCCTAACACCATTTCCCGACTAATAAGGATTTCCCTCAGTTCCCTCAGGTCCTCCTTCTCGCTAGACCTTCGGTTCCCTAGTATTTTCGGGAGACATCAGGCTCCTTCTCCTAACTTGGCACTATCACTTGCTACTCCACACCGCTTCACTGTTACTCTCTGGTGCTACCTGAAGCTAACAAACTGCATCCTCCAGTTTATGTTTAACTGTAGTGATAGACATCTACAGTGCTATTAGTCGTTGTCTTATTCTGTAAAACTGTTAGTACTGGAAGATTACTCTTGTAGGGCCACAAATATAGAATGGTGTTTGCAAAACACATTTTCAGAGCATTGTCAAATAACATGCATGATGATTGTGTGACTGTGGATCTGAGTGGAAAAGGGGACATCATAAGAGCAGTACAGTATTGAACTTGGGTACGGCCTAAACCTGTGGTTGGAGCTGGTCAGAGACTCATCGCCATTGAGATCGCCGGGGATCGGTTGGAGCAGCTGAGTCGGCCAGTGGGGAGCGAGAAGCGAGAGTCCAATTGACGACTAGGTCCAACACCGCCTCCAGTATTCCAGCACAGCCTTTGGGTGCCTGAGGAAGAGAGTGTTCGAAGACCAGGACCTCAAATCTGGCACCAAGCTTATGGTCTACAGGGCTGTAGTGATACCCGCCCTCCTATATGGCTCAGAGACATGGACCATACACAGTAGACACCTCAAATCGCTGGAGAAATACCACCAACAATGTCTCTGCAAGATCCTGCAAATCCCCTGGGAGGATAGACACACCAACGTTAATGTTCTCGATCAAGCCAACATCCCCAGCATAGAAGCGCTGACCACACTCAACCAACTCTGTTGGGCGGGCCATATCGTCCGCATGCCCAATACAAGACTCCCAAAGCAAGCGCTCTTCTCAGAACTCCTATCGGGTAAGTGATCCCCAGGTGGGCAGAGGAAACATTTCAAGGACACCCTCAAAGCCTCATTGATAACGTGCAACATCCCCACCGACACCTGAGAATCCCTGGCCAAAGACCGCCTTAAATGGAGGAAGTGCATCCGGGAGGGCGCTGAGCACCTCGAGTCTTGTCGCCGAGAGCATGCAGAAAACAAGCACAGGCAGTGGAAGGAGCGTGCGGAAAACCAGGCTCCCCACCCACCCTTTCCTTCAACGACTGTCCCACCTGTGACAGAGACTGTAATTCCCGTATTGGATTGTACCTGAGAACTCACTTTTAGAGTGGAAGCAAGTCTTCCTTGATTTCGAGGGACTGCCAATGATGATGATTGAACTTGGGGAAGGTCTGTGATTTCACCTTCCTCTGTTCCATCCATGGTTTTATATACAAGGATGTCTACTGTAATCTTTTCCAAGAAGTCAAGAGCTTGTACTTTCTGAACCCTCCTTCAATATGTTTCCTTGTTCGATGTGGCATCTTGTCATGGAAACACAGAAGTAGGCTGGACATGTTGAAGGAGGACATAAACAGTGACAAGCATGTGCTAATCTGCAGTCCATGCTGTGCATCAGGAAGTGACCCTGCTTCATGCAGCTAGGTTGTTATTATTTATGTGTGATATATTTGAAGATGTGAGTATGCCTAGGCTTCCAGTTACAGATTGCAATTTGATTGTACGTGCTGCTGAAACATAGAAACATAGAAACATAGAAAATAGGTGCAGGAGTAGGCCATTCGGCCCTTCTAGCCTGCACCGCCATTCAATGAGTTCATGGCTGAACATTCAACTTCAGTACCCCATTCCTGCTTTCTCGCCATACCCCTTGATCCCCCTAGCAGTAAGGACCTCATCTAACTCCTTTTTGAATATATTTAGTGAATTGGCCTCAACAACTTTCTGTGGTAGAGAATTCCACAGGTTCACCACTCTCTGGGTGAAGAAGTTCCTCCGCATCTCGGTCCTAAATGGCTTACCCCTTATCCTTAGACTGTGACCCCTGGTTCTGGACTTCCCCAACATTGGGAACATTCTTCCTGCATCTAACCTGTCTAACCCCGTCAGAATTTTATATGTTTCTATGAGGTCCCCTCTCATTCTTCTGAACTCCAGTGAATACAAGCCCAGTTGATCCAGTCTTTCTTGATAGGTCAGTCCCGCCATCCCGAGAATCAGTCTGGTGAACCTTCGCTGCACTCCCTCAATAGCAAGAATGTCCTTCCTCAGGTTAGGAGACCAAAACTGTACACAATACTCCAGGTGTGGCCTCACCAATGCCCTGTACAACTGTAGCAACACCTCCCTGCCCCTGTACTCAAATCCCCTTGCTATGAAGGCCAACATGCCATTTGCTTTCTTAACCGCCTGGTGTACCTGCATGCCAACCTTCAATGACTGATGTACCATGACACCCAGGTCTCTTTGCACCTCCCCTTTTCCTAATCTGTCACCATTCAGATAATAGTCTGTCTCTCTGTTTTTACCACCAAAGTGGATAACCTCACATTTATCCACATTATACTTCATCTGCCATGCATTTGCCCACTCACCTAACCTATCCAAGTCGCTCTGCAGCCTCACAGCATCCTCCTCGCAGCTCACACTGCCACCCAACTTAGTGTCATCCGCAAATTTGGAGATACTACATTTAATCCCCTCATCTAAATCATTAATGTACAGTGTAAACAGCTGGGGCCCCAGCACAGAACCTTGCGGTACCCCACTAGTCACTGCCTGCCATTCTGAAAAGTACCCATTTACTCCTACTCTTTGCTTCCTGTCTGACAACCAGTTCTCAATCCATGTCAGTACACTACCCCCAATCCCATGTGCTCTAACTTTGCACATCAATCTCTTGTGTGGGACCTTGTCGAACGCCTTCTGAAAGTCCAAATATACCACATCAACTGGTTCTCCCTTATCCACTCTACTGGAAACATCCTCAAAAAATTCCAGAAGATTTGTCAAGCATGATTTCCCTTTCACAAATCCATGCTGACTTGGACCTATCATGTCACCTCTTTCCAAATGCACTGCTATGACATCCTTAATAATTGATTCCATCATTTTACCCATTACCGATGTCAGGCTGACCGGTCTATAATTCCCTGTTTTCTCTCTCCCTCCTTTTTTAAAAAGTGGGGTTACATTGGCTACCCTCCACTCCATAGGAACTGATCCAGAGTCAATGGAATGTTGGAAAATGACTGTCAACGCATCCACTATTTCCAAGGCCACCTCCTTAAGTACTCTGGGATGCAGTCCATCAGGCCCTGGGGATTTATCGGCCTTCAATCCCATCAATTTCCCCAACACAATTTCCCGGCTAATAAGGATTTCCCTCAGTTCCTCCTCCTTACTAGACCCCCCGACCCCTTTTATAACCGGAAGGTTGTTCGTGTCCTCCTTCGTGAATACCGAACCAAAGTACTTGTTCAATTGGTCCGCCATTTCTTTGTTCCCCGTTATGACTTCCCCTGATTCTGACTGCAGGGGACCTACATTTGTCTTTACTAACCTTTTTCTCTTTACATATCTATAGAAACTTTTGCAATCCGTCTTAATGTTCCCTGCAAGCTTCTTCTCATACTCCATTTTCCCTGCCCTAATCAAACCCTTTGTCCTCCTCTGCTGAGTTCTAAATTTCTCCCAGTCCCCAGGTTCGCTGCTGTTTCTGGCCAATTTGTATGCCACTTCCTTGGCTTTAATACTATCCCTGATTTCCCTTGATAGCCACGGTTGAGCCACCTTCCCTTTTTTATTTCTATGCCAGACAGGAATGTACAATTGTTGTAGTTCATCCATGCGGTCTCTAAATGTCTGCCATTGCCCATCCACAGTCAACCCCTTAAGTATCATTCGCCAATCCATCTCAGCCAATTCACGCCTCATACCTTCAAAGTTAGCCTTCTTTAAGTTCTGGACCATGGTCTCTGAATTAACTGTTTCATTCTCCATCCTAATGCAGAATTCCACCATATTATGGTCACTCTTCCCCAAGGGGCCTCGCACAACGAGATTGCTAATTAATCCTTTCTCATTACATAACACCCAGTCTAAGATGGCCTCCCCCCTAGTTGGTTCCTCGACATATTGGTCTAAAAAACCATCCCTTATGCACTCCAGAAAATCCTCCTCCACCGTATTGCTTCCAGTTTGGTTAGCCCAATCTATGTGCATATTAAAGTCACCCATTATAACTGCTGCACCTTTATTGCACGCACCCCTAATTTCCTGTTTGATGCCCTCCCCAACATCACTACTACTGTTTGGAGGTCTGTACACAACTCCCACTAACGTTTTTTGCCCTTTGGTGTTCTGCAGCTCTACCCATATAGATTCCACATCATCCAAGCTAATGTCCTTCCTAACTATTGCCTTAATCTCCTCCTTAACCAGCAATGCTACCCCACCTCCTTTTCCTTTTATTCTATCCTTCCTGAATGTTGAATACCCCTGGATGTTGAGTTCCCAGCCCTGCTCATCCTGGAGCCATGTCTCCGTAATCCCAATCACATCATATTTGTTAACATCTATTTGCACAGTTAATTCATCCACCTTATTGCGGATACTCCTTGCATTAAGACACAAAGCCTTTAGGCTTGTTTTTTTAACACCCTCTGTCCTTTTAGAATTTTGCTGTACAATGGCCCTTTTTGTTCTTTGCCTTGGGTTTCTCTGCCCTCCACTTTTCCTCATCTCCTTTCTGTCTTTTGTTTTTGCCTCCTTTTTGTTTCCCTCTATCTCCCTGCATTGGTTCCCATCCCCCTGCCATATTAGTTTAACTCCTCCCCAACAGCACTAGCAAACACTCCCCCGAGGACATTGGTTCCGATTCTGCCCAGGTGCAGACCGTCCGGATTGTACTGGTCCCACCTCCCCCAGAACCGGTTCCAATGCCCCAGGAATTTGAATCCCTCCCTGCTGCACCATTGCTCAAGCCACGTATTCATCTGAGCTATCCTGCGATTCCTACTCTGACTAGCACGTGGCACTGGTAGCAATCCCGAGATTACTACTTTTGAGGTCCTACTTTTTAATTTAGCTCCTAGCTCCTTAAATTCATTTCGTAGGAACTCATCCCTTTTTTTACCTATGTCATTGGTACCAACGTGCACCACGGCAACTGGCTGTTCTCCCTCCCTTTTTAGAATGTCCTCCACCCGCTCCGAGACATCCTTGACCCTTGCACCAGGGAGGCAACATACCATCCTGGAGTCTCGGTTGCGGCCGCAGAAACGCCTATCTATTCCCCTTACAATTGAATCCCCTATCACTATCGCTCGCCCACTCTTTTTCCTGCCCTCCTGTGCAACAGAGCCAGCCACGGTGCCATGAACTTGGCTGCTGCTGCCCACTCCTGATGAGTCATCCCCCTCAACAGCACTCAAAGCAGTGTATCTGTTTTGCAGTGGGATGACCACAGGGGACCCCTGCACTACCTTCCTTGCACTACTCTTCCTGCTGGTCTTCCATTCCCTCGCTGGCTGTGGACCCTTCTCCTGCAGTAAGACCAGCTCGCTACACGTGATACTCATGTCATTCTCAGCATCGTGGATGCTCCAGAGTGAATCCACCTTCAGCTCCAACTCCGCAACGCGGACCGTCAGTAGCCGGAGGTGGACACACTTCCCGCACATGTAGTCGTCATAAGCAGTGAAAGTGTTGTAGGGTTGTGTGACGAATTGCCATGGGTGAGCAGAAAATGTGGAACAAGTTACAGGCACTATGTGACATGCAATCTTGGACAAACTATTTGATAAATGTTTTTATTTGGTAATCATACTTTGACACCTTTTTTGAGGTATGCTATCTTCTTTGTGTCTGTTCCCAGGACCTGTAGCTGGAGTACATAGGACTCAATTTTCCTCAGTGATTTGTGCCCTATTTTTGGCGCAGACCGCTTTTTTTGGCCCAAGTTAAAAAATCACAGTTTCCCTGATCAATTTGCACCAGTGTAACTCAATTAGTTACGATTTTTTTAGGTAAGTTTTTTTTCAGCCAAAGGGGATGTAACCTGCCACCCACAGCAATTAGGCAAATTTGGCCAGCTGAGATTTACTCCAGTTCTTCTTCGGCCAGCGTATGTGGCCTCTGCAGCAAAACCTTTTGGAGAGTTAAGGAAATCGGCGCAGGTAAGTGCAGCAGATGCCTGAACAGCAGCAGCAAGAGAGGTAAGAGAGAGAGGGAGAGAGGCGGGGTAGCCTTTTGGGTATAGTCAGGTGCGGGGACTGGGAGGGAGGAGGCCATTCGGCCTGGGATAGGGGTGGAGGAGGGGACTGGGAGACCACTCGGCCTGGGATAGGGTGGGGGTGCGGACTGGGAGACCACTCAGCCTGGGATGGGTGGGGGAGTGGATCGGGAGGTGATTCGATCAGCGATAGGGGCAGCGGAGCGGACCAGCAAGCCAATCGGCCAGGGCTAGGCTAGGGGCGGAGGAGCGGACCGGCATCGGGAGGAAGGGGGGGGGGGGGGCGGAACTTGAATAATTTAATGGAGGTAACTTGCTACAATATATTTTAATGTGTTTGTGCAATTGCTGCAATGTATTTTAAGGTGCTTGTGCAGGTTGCGAGCTGACTGTATGTTTCACTTTCCAGCATCAGCCCGCATTTTGTCCCTGATAACCGTGGCAACCCGATCTTTTTGGCGCAGATCAAGGCTCCACCCCCAAAACTAAAGGGCAGGTTAGGCGATGTCAAAATGAAGAAATCAAACTGTCATGTATTCAACTATCATTGTAACCTATGTATAAGCCGACCTAAGTTGTACACCTTGAGAACATTGACCACAAAGGGGTGAACTTGTGGGAGACATTCCTAACCTGGACTTTTCAGGTATAAAAGGGGAAGCTCCACCCACCTTCATCACTTGAGGTCTTGGTAATAAAGGCAACTGGTCACAGAGTGACCTTCTCTCAAGTATGGGCCTCGTGTGCATTTATATTGTATAGTAAGGACATATCATTGGCGACGAAAAACTGGGATTTAAACCACGCGAGAATGGCCACTAGCAGCACAGAAGAGAGGTACTGTGTTGGTGATGATTGGGACGACTTTATTGAGAGACTACAGCAAAGTTTTGTCACGAAGGAATGGTTGGGACAGGATTCAGCCGACAAAAGCAGAGCTCATCTCCTGATGGTTTGTGGATCCAGAACGTACTCCCTGATGAAGGACCTTCTAGCGCAAGAGAAGCCGGTGGACAAGACGTTCGAAGAGCTCAGTAAGTTGATCAGGGAACACTTTAAACCGGCGAGCAGCATGCACATGGCAAGACACCGGTTTTATATGCACCAGTGGCGAGAAGGGCAAAGCGGTCCTGACTTCGTGGCAGATCTCGGGCGACTGGCAAGCCTATATAAGTTCCCAGATGCATGCAGAGCGGAGATGCTGTGAGACATTTTTATTGAGGGCATCGGGCACACTGGGGTTTTCAGGAAACTGATTGAGACCAAAGACTTGACCTTGGAAGCGGTGGCTCTGATAGCCCAGACATTTATCTCAGGGGAGGAAGAGACTAGAATGATGTATGACAAAAACCTTGGCTCAAATGCAGCAAACGACCAGGGAGTCAACATTGTTAACGCGGCACACAGTTCTCTAGGCAGTAAAGGGCAATCGGACATGTAGTCGAACCCAAAGGGGGAATTCAACAGAGACAATGGCTAGCTGAACGGCGATTCATGCCATCGCACTGGACAATGCGACCAGTAATGGGGCCATCAACACTTGTTAATGGTGCGCTTAAGGACAGTTACAGAGACAGTCAGAGACGATCGCCTGGTAATGGACCTTTTGTTTCCAACAATGGGACCTCCAGCTCATGCTGGAGGTGTGGAGGGAAACACCTAGCCAGAGCTTGCAGGTATCAGCAATATACCTGCAGAAACTGCAACGTCAGCGGTCACTTGGCGAGTATGTGCAGGAAGCTGCAGCCAGGTTGATGTCGAGGAGGACAGGCCCAATGTAAGCCCTACGAGGCCAAATGAATACTGGGGGAAATCGCTGGAAGCTGAAGTTCAGCGAGTTCATGTGGAGCACATATACAGTTCATATACCAGGACGCCACCGATAATGATGAAAGTGCTCCTCAATGGCATCCCAGTATTAATGGAGCTAGACACGGGGGCCAGCCAGTCCCTGATGAGTATCAAACAGTTCGACAAGTTGTGGGTGTCCAAGGCCAGGAGGCCAAAATTATTGCCGATTGACGTACAGCTACGGGCATATACAAAGGAGATCATTCCGGTGCTAGGCAGCGCCACGGTAGTCGTGATCCACAAAGATTCGGAGAACAGGTTGCCACACTGGATTGTCCCGGGGGACAGTCCCGCACTACTGGGGAGGAGTTGGCTTGCTGTCCTGAACTGGAAATGGGGCGATGTCAATGCAATTTCTTCTGTGGAGCGAGTATCATGCTCACAGGTCCTGGACAAATTTGACTCATTATTTCAACCTGGCATCAGCACTTTCATGGGGGCCAAGGTAGTGATTCACATAAACCCAGATGCCAGGCCAGTACACCACAAGGCCAGAGCGATGCCGTACATGATGCGGAAAAAGATAGAATGCGAATTGGACCGCTTGCTGAGGGAAGGCATCATCTTGCCAGTCAAATTCAGTGACTGGGCGAGCCCGATTGTGCCGGTGCTCAAGGCGGATGGGTCGGTCAGGATATGTGGCGATTACAAGGCCACCATCAATCGGGTGTCACTTCCCAATGTTCCCAATGTTGGGGAAGTCCAGAACCAGGGGTCACAGTCTGAGGATAAGGGGTAAGCCATTTAGGACCGAGATGAGGAGAAACTTCTTCACCCAGAGAGTGGTGAACCTGTGGAATTCTCTACCACAGAAAGTAGTTGAGGCCAATTCACTAAATATATTCAAAAGGGAGTTAGATGAAGTCCTTACTACTCGGGGGATCAAGGGTTATGGCGAGAAAGCAGGAAGGGGGTACTGAAGTTTCATGTTCAGCCATGAACTCATTGAATGGCGGTGCAGGCTAGAAGGGCTGAATGGCCTGCTCCTGCACCTATTTTCTATGTTTCTATGTTTCTATGTTTCAAGACCAGTACCTGCTACCGAAAGCGGAGGACCTCTTTGCGACGCTATCTGGTGGCAAACTTTTTTCAAAATTGGACCTGACCTCAGCTTACATGACCCAGGAGCTGGCGAGTGAGTCGAAGAAGCTGACCACCATCACGACACACAAGAGGTTGTTTGAGTATAACAGATGTCCGTTCAGGATTCGTTCGGCCGCCGCGATCTTTCAGCAAAATATGGAAAGCCTCCTCAAGTCGATTCCTAGGACGGTGGTTTTTCAAGACAACATTCTCATCACGGGTCGCGATACTGAAGAACACCTCCACAACCTGGAGGAGGTGCTATGCAGACTGGAACGGGTAGAGCTGCGACTGAAAAAGGCGAAGTGCGTCTTCTTCACTCGAGAGGTAGAATTCCTGGGGAGGAGGGTAGCAGCAGACGGGATAAGACCTACTGCGTCCAAAACGGAAGCGATCCAGAGAGCACCCAGACCCTGCAACACGATGGAGCTGCATTCGTTCCTGGGGCTCCTGAATTATTTTGGTAACTTTCTTCCCAAATTGAGCACGTTGTTAGAGCCGCTACACGTGCTCCTACGCAAAGGTCGCGATTGGGTCTGGGGTGACAGCCAGGAAAGGGCTTTTGATAAGAGCACGCAATTTGTTATGCTCCAACAAACTGTTAACGTTATATGACCCATGTAAGAAACTTGTTTTAACGTGTGATGCGTCGTCCTATGGGGTCGGGTATGTGTTGCAGCATGTGAATGCCAATGGTCAGTTATAGCCGGTAGCTTATGCCTCCAGAAGTCTGTCCCAGGCAGAAAGGGGCTACGGGATGGTAGAAAAGGAAGCGCTAGCATGTGTATATGCAGTAAAAAAAATGCACCAGTACCTGTTTGGCAGGAAATTTTGAGCTGGAGACAGATCACAAACCCCTAACGTCCCTTTTAGCCGACCACAAGGCCATAAATGCGAATGCATCGGCCCGCATACAGAGGTGGGCACTCACGTTAGCCGCCTATGACTACACAATTCGGCACAGACCGGG
The DNA here is from genome assembly GCF_044704955.1 of Pristiophorus japonicus. Lineage (NCBI taxonomy): Eukaryota > Metazoa > Chordata > Chondrichthyes > Pristiophoridae > Pristiophorus > Pristiophorus japonicus. Next base: position 208,837,676 of record NC_091978.1, read on the forward strand.
CACTGAAAACTGCGCCGATGCACTCAGCAGGCACCCACTAGTCACCACTGAGGGGGCAACTGAGCATGATGCTGTTGAAGCTTTCGAAAGCGAAGGCTCACCTGTGACAGCCCGTCAGATTAAAGTCTGGACAAATAAAGACCTGCTACTGTCTTTAGTTAAGAAATGTGTCCTGAATGGGGACTGGGCAGCCACATACGGGGCATGCCCTGAGGAATTTAAACCGTTTCATCGGCGCAAGGATGAACTCTCGATTCAGGCCGAATGCCTACTGTGGGGGAACCGAGTAGTCATGCCCCAGATGGGCAGATAGGTGTTTATCAGAGAACTTCACATTGAGCACCTGGGCATTGTCATGATGAAGGCAATTGCCAGGTCATACGTTTGGTGGCCAGGGATAGATGCAGACCTGGAACTTTGTGTTCGCAGGTGCAATACGTGTGCTCAGCTGGGCAACGCACCCAGGGAAGCCCCCCGTAGCCCCTGGTCCTGGCCTGCCAAGCCATGGTCACACATCCATGTGGACTATGCAGGTCCTTTCATGGGAAAAATGTTTTTGGTTGTAGTAGATGCCTACTCCAAATGGATTGAGTGTGCCATTTTAAATTCAAGCACATCCTCTGCCACGGTAGAAAGTCTACGGGCAATGTTCGCCGCCCATGGTCTACCGGATGTCTTGGTCAGCGACAATGGCCCGTGCTTCACAAGCACTGAATTCCAGGACATCATGGCAGGCAATGGAATCAACTCTATCAGAATGGCACCGTTCAAGCCGGCCTCAAACGGCCAGGCGGAACGAGCAGTGCAGATAATCAGGGGATGCTCCAAGGTGGTTTCCTACAAAGCTGCTTATCACGCCTCCTGTTGGCCAATAGATCCCGACCACACTCGCTCACAGGGGTTCCACCCGCAGAGCTGCTAATGAAAAGGACGGTCAAAACCAGGTTATCCCTTATACAACCCACTATGAAAGAAATTGTTGAGAGCAGGGGTCAGTCACAATGTGACTACCATGACAGGAATGCGAGGGCGCGATGTATTGATGTCAATGACCCTGTTTTTGTCCCTAATTACGCTGCAGGGCCCAAATGGCTTGCAGGCACTGTGATTGCCAAAGAGGGGAATAGGGTTTTGGTAGATAAACTTACCAACGGACAAATCTGCCACAAATACGTGGATCAAACTAAAAGGAGTTTCAGCAACCCCATAGAAGAAGCAGAGGAAGAACACGACGTAGAGTTTACTCCACCACGGTGACCGAACACTGGAACCAAGTGGAGGAGAGCCCAATCACTGTGGGCAGTCCGGATAGGCCTGAGGCACCGCAAACAGCAGACACTCAGGCCAGCGCCCAAGAACCGGAGCCCCAACTCAGGCGCTCTACAAGGGAGCATAAACCACCAGAGAGCCTTAACCTGTGATCCCAATAAGACTTTGGGGGGGGGGGGCGGTGGGAGGCGATGTCATGTATTAAACTATCATTACAACCCATGTATAAGCTGAACTAAGTTGTACAGCTTGAGAACATTGACCACAAGGGGGTGAACTTGTCGGAGACACTCCTAACCTGGACTTTCAGGTATAAAAGGGGAAGCTCCACCCACCTTCATCACTTGAGGTCTTGGTAATAAAGGCAACTGGTCACAGAGTGACCTTCACTCAAGTATGAGCCTCGTGTGCATTTATACTGTTTTGTAAGGACAAATCATAAACGGGGAAACTTAGAACATTTTTTGGGGCGTACTAGGGCCCCAATTCTGGCCAGCTCACAGCAACCTGCACAAGCACCTTGCATATTGCAGCAGTATTCCATCATTAAATTATTAAAGTGTTTATGCCAAAACTATACCCCCCTCCACCCACCCCCCCCTTGGTGCCAGGTGCCGCTGCTAGCCCTGGCCGAAGGGCCTTCCCCCTTCCGGTGCCGGTTGCTGCTCCTAACCCTAGCTGAAAAGCCTCCCCCACACTCTCCTCCCCCCCACTCTCCTCTCAACCCCACTCTCCTCCCCCCCTCTCCTCCTCCCCCCCCTCTCCTCCCCCCCCCTCTCTCCTCTCTCCTGTCTCCTGGCTCCGCTCCCCCCCTCTCTGCAGCTGCTGTGCTGATTCTCTTACCTGCGCCGATTTTATTAACTGCCCAAAAGGTTTTTCCAGAGCGGTCACACATGCCATCCTAAGAAAAATTGGAGTAAATCGAAGCTGGCCAAACTTGCTTAAATGGCCAGAATTGTTGCGGGTGGCAGGCCACACTTGGAATATTGTGCACAGTTTTGGTCTCCAAATCTGAGGAAGTACGTTCTTGCTATTGAGGGAGTGCAGCGAAGGTTCACCAGACTGATTCCCGGGATGGCAGGACTGACATATGAAGAAAGACTGGATCGACTAGGCTTATATTCACTGGAATTTAAAAGGATGAGAGGGGATCGCATAGAAACGTATAAAATTCTGACGGGATTGGACAGGTTAGATGCAGGAAGAATGTTCCCGATGTTGGGAGTCCAGAACCAAAGGTCACAGTCTAAGGATAAGGGGTAAGCCATCTAGGACCGAGATGAGGAGAAACTTCTTCACCCAGAGAGTTGTTAACCTGTGGAATTGTCTACCACAGAAAGTTGTTGAGACCAGTTCGTTAGATATATTCAAAAGGGAGTTAGATGTGGCCCTTACGGCTAAAGGGATCAAGGGGTATGGAGAGAAAGCAGGAATGGGGTACTGAGGGAATGATCAGCCATGATCTTATTGAATGGTGGTGCAGGCTCGAAGGGTCGAATGGCCTACTCCTGCACCTATTTTCTATGTTTCTATATTACGTCGCCAATGATGCAAAAAAATACTAACCTAAAAAAATCGTAACTAACTGAGTTACGCTGGTGCAGAAACTTTGGGGAAACTTGGATATTTTAATTTAGGCCAAAAAATGCAGCGCGCGTCAAAAAACCGGCGCAGATAACTGGGGAAAATTGAACCCTATGAATGTCCCTCTTCCTTCTTGGCAGGGATCATTGAATGTGTGAATGTCCCTCTTCTGGTGCTATTGTCTGTGACATGTGACATTTGACAAGGTGCCATATAAAAAGTTACTGCACAAGATAAAAGTTCACAGGGTTGGGGGTAATATATTAGCATGGATAGAGGATTGGTTTACTACCAGAAAACAGAGAGTTGGGATAAATGGGTCATTCTCTGGTTGGCAATCAATAACTAGTGGGGTGCCGCAGCAATCTGTGTTGGGACCCCAACTATTTACAATCTATATTAACAACTTGAATGAAGGGACCGAGTGTAACATAGCCAAATTTGTTGACGATACAAAGATGGGAGGAAAAACAATGTTTGAGGAGGACACAAAAAGCCTGCAAAAGGACATGGACAGGCTAAGTGAGTGGGCAAAAATTTGGCAAATGGAGTATAATGTTGGAAAGTGTGAGGTTATGCACTTTGGCAGAAAAAAATCGAAGAGCAAGTTATTACTTAAATGGAGAAAAATTGCAAAGTGCTGCAGTACAGCGGGACCTGGGGGTCCTGGTGCATGAAACACAAAAGGTTAGTATGCAGGTACAGCAAGTGATCAGGAAGGCCAATGGAATCTTGACCTTTATTGCAAAGGGGATGGAGTATAAAAGTAGGGCAGTCTTGCTACAGTTATACAGGATATTGGTGAGGCCACCCCTGGAATACTGCATACAGTTTTGGTTTCCATATTTAAGAAAGGATATACTTGCTTTGGAGGCAGTTCAGAGAAGGTTCACTTGGTTGATTCCGGAGATGAGAGGGTTAATTTATGAGGAAAGGTTGAATAGGTTGGGCCTCTACTCATTGGAATTCAGAAGAATGAGAGGTGATCTTATCGAAACATATAAGATTATGAGGGGGCTTGACAAGGTGGATGTGGAGAGGATGTTTCCACTGATAGGGGAGACTAGAACTAGGGGGCATAATCTTAGAATAAGGGACCGACCATTTAATAGTGAGATGAGGAGGAATTTCTTCTCTCAGAGGGTTGTAAATCTGTGGAATTTGTTGCCTCAGAGAGCTGTGGAAGCTGGGTCATTGAAAAACTTTAAGACAGAGATAGACAGTTTCTTAATCGATAAGGGAATAAGGGGTTATGGGGCGCGGACAGGGACGTGGACATGAGTCCATGATCGGATCAGCTATGATTGTATTAAATGGTGGAGCAGGCTCGAGGGGCTGTATGGCCTACTCCTGCTCCTATTTCTTATGTTCTTATCATTGTTTCTCGATGAGTCCAATCTCTCGATGAGTTATCATTTTGCTGCAATGGCCGGGACCGTTGAATGTGTGAATGGCCATCGTCTGGGGCTATTATCTGTGTTGTTGATTAGATCGATGACAGGTATCCTGTATCATTGTCTCTCGATGAGTCATAGTTTCGCTGCAATGTTTGAATTAACTCCTTTCTGTATAGCCCATCTCTGGATGTTTGTACTGAGGTTTTGCTTTTTATATTAGACAGTCCCACCATGTCCGTGGGTTTTTATATTCTATTCTACAGTCCATTTTACAGTTGGGGGGGAGCAGAGGGGACAGATCCTATAGCCTGCCAAAGGTTAGCTGTCGCATTATCTCAATCCATTGAGCAAATAATCTACCCCAGCTCATGGATAGCTCCAGTTTTACTGTCAATGCCATTGCTTTAATTGTGTTTCAATTAATCCTTCTTTGACTAAATTTTCTTTCCATCCCAGATAAATCACATAATACTGACAAATTGGAACAAAGCCAAGTATGAATGTTCATTGAGACTAAGAGTGCCGCAAATTTAATTTCTAGGTTAAGTGCTTTAATGCTACAGCTACTGTACAGGCTTATAAATTGGTGTTGGCAATTTTAGCAGATGGATGCCTAACACACATACATGCATACCTTTATTAATTATTTTAGTGGAGCAGAACTTAATTTAAAATAAGTGCGTTAATACCCGTGTTAAAATAGTGGACAAAGGAATGTCATACAAATGCATTAAGTATTCATCCACTAATATCACCAACAATAATAATACTTAGTCTTTGGTGTCGCCCTTCTAGTGAAATCATATCAGTGCTATTACTTTCCTCCCCTCCCCCTTTCAGTGCCCCTTCCATTTCCTTAAGAATCTGTTTCATTTTGAACTTTTTCCAGTTCTGACAAAGAGTATTCGACCTGAAACGTTAACTCTTGTTTCTCTCCACAGATACTGCCTGACCCACTGAGATTTCCAGCATTTTCTGTTTTTATTTTAGATTCCAGCATCCGCAGTATTTTGCTTTGTATTCGCGTTTAATTCACTGCCATTTCTCTTCTCGGAATGCCCACCTTGAAGAAGTTTTGCTCTTCCCTCAGACGGGATTTCCGTTTGTCTTTTTTACCTTGTTCATCTTCATTGCTTTCTGTTTCCCTTCTCATGTTTGATCCAGTATCTGCCAAAACTCACTTTCACAACTACATCTCTTTCCTCAGTAACTGTCCCCATCTCAGACTTAATCCACGTGGATTCCAATTGAAATTGTACCCTTCATGATTTGGATCCACCCAGGATTACAGATATCTCCGAGATATTCAGTGTTTCTCGAACCACTGCTCTCGCCGCATCCTGGGATCCACACTCAACAATATGCGCCACCACATGCACACTCTCGACCTCTCTCTTCAGCAGCACCCACTTTATCTCTAAGCTGTCCTGGTCCGCAGTTCCATTTCATCCTTTGTCTCATCCATCGCTTTAACAAAAAACCTTTTTCCTTCCTTTCAGGTGTCCAGGATCGTAAGCTTCAACAACTCTTGGACACCAACGCCCCTTCGGAACCTTCTTCCCCTTCACTTCCCTCTGATCCCATCCCTTCTTCCAATCTCACCCCCTGCCGTGTTTTCACTATCCCCTCTGACCTCCCCTCTCTGACCCCGAACGATCAGTCCTCGTGGTGGAACTGTCTAATATAAAAAGAAAAACCTCAGCAAAGGCCTGAGCTTCATCCCCTTACGCCTCCACCTCAATGAATTTCAAACTTGGCACGATGCTGAGTTCTTTTTCCACCGCCTTCACCTCCGTGCCCACTTCTTCAGCCAGGAGTCATCCCCACGCACAGGTGACCCTTTCTCCCATTTTCAGAATTCTCACTCTACCTGGACCCCTCCCTCTGGCCTCTTACTCTCTCTCGATCTCTTCATTGCAAACTGCCGATGGGACATCGGCTGCCTCAATTTCTCTGCATCCCTTACTCACTCCAAGCTACCTCCCTCTGAACTTGCAGCACTCCGCTTTCTCAGATCCAACCCCAACTTTGCCATTAAATCTGCTGACAAGGGTGTTGCTGTTGTTGTTTGGCAAAACCGACCTCTACCTTGCAGAGGCTGATCGCCAACTCTCTGACACCTCCCCCTGGACCATGACCCCACTACCAAACATCAAGCCATCATTTAGGATAGCATTTGATTGAAAGCAGAAGCTTATAATGTTGCAAAGAATCGTAGTGAGCCTAAGGATTGGGAGTGTTTCAGTAACCAGCAAAAGGTGAACAAAAAACTGACGAAAAGGGAAAAAATAAACTGAGAGAAAACTAGCAAGAAATATAAAAACAGACTAAGAGCTTCTACAAATATGTAAAAAGGAAGAGAGTTGCACAAGTAAACATTGGTCCCTTAGAGGCTGAGGCAGGAGAAATGATTATGGGGAATAAGGAAATGGCAGAAACGTTAAACAAATATTTTGTAACTGTCTTCACAGTAGAAGACACAAAAAAGCATACCTAAAATGGTGGGGAAACAAGGGTCTAATGAGGGTGAGGAACTTAACGTAATTAATATAAGTAGAGAAAAAGTACTAGAGAAACTAATGGGACTAAAAGCCGACAAATCCCCTGGATCTGGTGGGCTACATCCTAGGGTTCTAAAAGAGGTGGCTGCAGAGTTAGTGGATGCATAGGTTTTGATCTTTCAAAATTCCCTAGATTCTAGAACGGTTCCAGCGGATTGGAAGGTAGCAAATGTAACATCGCTATTCAAGAAAGGAGGGAGCGAGAAAACAGGAAACTACAGGCCAGTTAGCCTGACATCAGTCATCGGGAAAATGCTGGAATCCATTGTTAAGGAAGTGGTATCAGGGCACTTAGATAATCATAACATGATTAAGCAGAGTCAGCATGGTTTTATGAAAGGAAAATCATGTTTGACAAATTTATTAGAGTTTTTTGAGGATGTAACTAGCAGGGTAGATAAAGAGGAACCAGTGGATGTAGTATGTTTGGATTTCCAAAATGCATTTGATAAGATGCCACACAAAAGGTTATTACACAAGATAAGGGCTCATGGGATCGGAGGTAATGTATTAGCATGGATCGAGGATTGGTTAACAGACAGAAAACAGAAAGTAGGGATAAATGGATCTTTTTCAGGTTGGCAGGCAGTAACTAGTGGGGTGCCACAAGGATCAGTGCTGGATCTTCAGCTATTTACAATCTATATTAATGACCTAAATGAAGGGACCAAGTGTAATGTATCCAAGTTTGCTGACAGTACAAAGCTAGGTGGGAAAGTAAGCTGTGAGAACACAAAGCATCTGCAAAGAGATATAGATAAACTAAGTGAGTGGGCAATAAGGTGGCAGATGGAATATAATGTAGGGAAATGTGAGGTTATTCACTTTGGAAGAAAGAATAGAAAAACAGAATATTTTTTAAATGGTGGAAAACTTTTAAATGTTAGTGTCCAGAGAGAATTGGATGTCCTTGTACAAGAAACACAGAAAGCTAGCATGCAGGTACAGCAAGCAACAAGGAAAGTAAATGGCATGTTGTCCTTTATTGCAAGTGGGTTGGAGTATAAGAGTAAGGAAGTCTTGCTACAATTATACAGGGTCTTGGTGTGACCACACCTAGATTACTGTGCACAGTTTTGGTCTCCTTATCTAAGGAAGGATATAATTGCCTTGGAGATGTTGCAACGGAGGCTTACTAGATTGATTCCTGGGATGAATGGGCTGTCTTGTGATGAGAGATTGTGTAGAATGGGCCTGTACTCTCTGGAGTTGAGAAGAATGGAAGATGATCTCATTGAAACTGTAGTGTATGTACGCACCTTTAGCAATGACTCCACGAGGCAGGGTATGATACTTAAACTGTAGACCTGTAGTCCTTTATTTGCAGCTCCTGAGTGAGGACAACAAGCTGTGTGTGTTCCTTTTTATACTGGGTTACCTGCAGTGTCCAGGTAACCCTTAGATCTCCAGCAGCAGCACCCTCTGGTGTACAGGCAAGGTGTGTACAGTGTAAGGGTACATTCAGTGTTGCATAACAGTGTTACAGACATCACACAGTAAACAGGCATGCATACACAACAACACTTCCCCCCCCCCCCCCCTGAGCATTTTTCATATCCTTATTGTCATGCCCAGGCGAGGTGATCAGTGGTGGGCTATGGGAGGTTGTGGTGAGGGTTGTGTGGTTGCCAGGTGTGACCCCTGTGCTTGAGGCTGGCCTCGTACATTTCCCCTCCCTCACACACAGACCTCGTGGAGTCATTACTAAAGGTGCCTACATACGTTACAACTAGCGACGGGAAGATGAGGTGACGAACTACACGCTCAGCATGTCGAATCTCAGCAACTTTCAGCAATTTACCGATGGGGAAGATTGGGATGCTTTTGTAGAAAGTTTGGAACACTTAAGGAGACTGGCTGCACCGTGCGACTTTGGCGACCACCTAAATGAAGCACTAAGGGACTCTAAACCGACGAGAGTAGTGCACCGCATTGATACTTCTAAGGGCAGAAACATTGCCCTGAGTCCCGCAACCCTGAGTCCGCCACATGGGGCAAACCGGCTAACCCCGTGCTGGCGCTATGGAGGAAACCACAGGGCCCGCCAGTGCCGCTACAAAGACTATGCATGCAAAGAGAAAAGGCACCTTCAAAAGATGTGCAGAAAAAGCTGTACTCACCGCGTCTCTGATGAGTTGGTTGATCACTGGGGCTCCGACACAGAGGAAGGTGAAGTTGCTCAACCCCTGGAAGAAGAGTATGGAACTCATACCTGCTCCAGCGAAAGTTCTCCGTGGACGATGAAAGTAGATGTCGACGGGGTCCCAGTTTCTATGGAGAGCAACACAGGGGCGAGCCAGTCTGTGATGAGCCAAGCGACCTTTGAAGAACTTTGGATGAATCCCGCCAATCGACCACAATGGCAGCCTGTCCAAGCAAAGCTGCTCCCAGGCCTCCGGGCTCCGGCAATCGGCCTCGAACATGGATCCACTGCAGCATCTGGAGGTTCCACTGTCCAGCTCGACTGCCCACAACATCCTGGCAAAATTTCCGAGACCGAGGATCCAAACTCCACTTTCCGGGCTGGGGCAGCACTCCAAGAGGTGAACATCGACGAAAGAAATGGATTCCCAACATCCAGGATCGAACCTGTGGAAGAAAAGAGCACCACAGCCTACCTGCAGCAAGACCAGAAAATGTTTGCAGCACCACAAGCAGCAGAACCTGTAATCAAAATGGCCTCCACCATGCCATGAGTGAACATGGAGGAGCATCATGTGACATCGAGCAGCCAATCGGATTTGTAGGCTCCCTTAAAGGAGACCGGTAACCAAAAAAATTTAAAGGGGAAGTTTTACCCATTTGGTACACGGACTTTGAAGCTAAAGATGCAATTAAAGGGTGCAAGTATGAAAATGTATGCAATATACATAACCTCTGCCCATATTTTGTTTCCTTTCCTCCCTTTTTTAAATTCTTTTTTTTCTTCCTTAATCTGTTACATCTCGAACTTTTACCAGTTCTCGTTGACTCTGTTTCTCTCCACAGATGCTGCCTGACTCACTGAGATTTTCAGCATTTCCTGTTTTTATTTCAGATTCCAGCGTCCGCAGTATTTTGCTTTTGTATCAGTGCTATTACTACTGACCAATATTAACACAAATCAGCCAAAGTGCCAACTTTGAACTATGGATAGTCTTGGAAATTTATTACAATCCTCCTACCCAAAATGGCCCTGAAAACTTCAAGTACTGCCACCTAAAAGGGAGTTTTCACAATAAATGAAAGTGCATCTATAATAGAATAGAGTGGTATGTATTTGTGCCCTAACCAGGTTACTTTGGTAGTTTTACAGTGATAATGAGATACTAGTGTTATTATAAGTATAAGATAGGAACATATCCAACTTGAGTATGTAACATGAGTTATAATGCAATATACCATTTCTCGTTCAATGTCATTTGCAAGCCACTGTACCTGGGAGAATGATTTGCAGTGTTTATGGTAATTGACACAATTGTATTAGCAGTTTTCTTAGCGGATACTAAATGTAGCATCTCCAAATTTGCGGATGACACTAAGTTGGGTGGCAGTGTGAGCTGCGAGGAGGATGCTATGAGGCTGCAGAGCGACTTGGATACGTTAGGTGAGTGGGCAAATGCATGGCAGATGAAGTATAATGTGGATAAATGTGAGGTTATCCACTTTGGTGGTAAAAACAGAGAGACAGACTATTATCTGAATGGTGACAGATTAGGAAAAGGGGAGGTGCAACGAGACCTGGGTGTCATGGTACATCAGTCATTGAAGGTTGGCATGCAGATACAGCAGGCGGCTAAGAAAGCAAATGACATGTTGGCTTTCATAGCGAGGGGATTTGAGTACAGGGGCAGGGAGGTGTTGCTACAGTTGTACAGGGCCTTGGTGAGGCCACACCTGGAATATTGTGTACAGTTTTGGTCTCCTAACCTTAGGAAAGACATTCTTGCTATTGAGGGAGTGCAGCGAAGGTTCACCAGACTGATTCCCGGGATGGTGGGACTGACCTATCAAGAAAGACTGGATCAACTGGATCAGCTTGTATTCACTGGAGTTCAGAAGAATGAGAGGGGACCTCATAGAAACGTTTAAAATTCTGATGAGTTTAGACAGGTTAGATGCAGGAAGAATGTTCCCAATGTTGGGGAAGTCCAGAACCAGGGGTCACAGTCTAAGGATAAGGGGTAAGCCGAGATGAGGAGAAACTTCTTCATCCAGAGAGTGGTGAACCTGTGGAATTCTCTACCACAGAAAGTTGTTGAGACCAATTCACTAAATATATTCAAAAAGGAGTTAGATGAGGTCCTTACTACTAGGGGGATCAAGGGGTATGGTGAGAAAGCAGGAATGGGGTACTGAAGTTGCATGTTCAGCCATGAACTCATTGAATGGCGGTGCAGGCTAGAAGGGCCGAATGGCCTACTCCTGTACCTATTTTCTATGTTTCTATGTTCAGTGCACATGTGCTTTTCTTCTTGTGCTTAGATGTTAAATAATTTCCTGGCTTGAGCATAAAGAGAAAATCCCTCTGAGAGGATCGCATGTCCTTAACAGAGCGCACCTGATTTTCTGACTAAGCTGGTGAAAAATCAGGCGGGCTCCATTACAGGTCAGTGCTTCTTCCTGCCCACTTTTCCACTATGTGGTTCACGTAGGCAATTATTTAATGCCCAAGCGCAAAAGAAAAAGACCTGCCCCTTACGTACGGTAATTTCCTTGACTGTGTACACGTGATCATATATGTGATTTTCACCAAAACTTATATGGAGCTGACGAAAAATGTTGAAATTATATCATTAATAGTGGCCAGCATACACATAATCAATATTAGATTCCTGGCTCATGTGTGCACCAGATACACATATAAGTGTTTACGTATCTGCGGATATGAAGGAGAAAATTGCATGGTTATTATGGATTTTGAAGTACTGTAATATCTTGAATTTCCAAACTGGTTTGTTTAATTTCTAATTAAGGTGCTTTTATAGCTATATGTAATTCTTCAGTGGTACAATTTCTACATTAAGGCAGAGTGAGTAAAATTATATTTTGTAAGCTACAGGATGTTTCTCACTCTTGCCTATCTATCCGGCTGTGTATCATCCAAACAAAGTCCCTATAAATAGGTTTTCACTGCTGCAAACTTCAGAGAGAGAGAGGATAGTATGGATCTGAATATATCAACCTTAACTGCAACTTTATTTTTTAAGTTGCCTTATTAACTTTTCCTGAAACCAATCTTTTTATTCAATGTCACCGATATGAAACAAGCTTGATGGCACACTGCCAAAAATTGCAACGTCTTTCAATATTATACTTAAGAAAATCAATTTGATTGAGTTGTCCTTTTACACAAAATTCAGCAGCTGGGCCCCGAGTGTGCAACGGAGCGCTAAGGGAGTCGTTCCACACCTCCCTTCAGGTGCTAAGCCGGCCGAGCAACTGAAAATCCATTGCTAAAGAGCCGGCCTCGGAGCGCCCTAAGAGAGGCTTCCCTCAGAAAAAAAATCAGGGAAAAACAAAAAACATTTCAATACCTTGCTCACCCTACATAAAGATAAATCTCAAAAATAAAACAAAAAATCCCAATCACACTTATCTCATGCAGTCATTCCCTCACTCAACACCGCCAGAACAGCTCAGTCCGCCCGCTTTCCCAAGCGGTTCCACTATGGTGAGCTACGGGTCCCGCTGCAAACAAATTTCACAATGGTGTCGCAACCGGGGGCGTTGCACATTGGCTCGGTACTGCTCAGCCCCCGGCAAAACCAACACCAAATGTCCCGGCAAGATGCTTGAAGCTGGCCGTCTGGCCGGAAAACATTTCTACAGCCGTTACCTCCCCTCCGGGGGCATGAACAGAGGCGGCAACAGACTGAAAATCCAGCCCTGTGTCTTTTTTTAATAGAGTCATGGAATGTAGTGTAAGTTAATAAGGAAGCACAGGATGAGGAAAAAGCCATTCAGCCATGAAACACATTCCTCCCACACAGCATAAGAACATAAGAATTAGAAGCTGGAGTGGGCCATATGGCCTGGTCTCACCAAAGCCCTTTACAATTGTAGTCAGGCTTAATTACTCTTGTAATTTACATGCACTTTGGAGGCAAAATTGTCCTGCGACCCGATTGGGGGCAATAACCTTCTGGGGCAGGACTTTTAGCGCCCAGCGCAGAAGTCCCACCCCTGTGGGGGAATTGCTCTTCCTGAAAGGAAGCGACGTACAATCTTTGGGGGCTGTAACCGAGGCGCTACTGGGGTGCTGAAGGAAGCGCTACGCAGATGCTCCAACGCACATCCCCTTCGATTAAAGGGAAGGGCCGCTACGCACTCTGCACGGCCTCTGATGGCCTTCACTAGGCCACCAGGGCATTGTGCAACCAGGCCTGCAGCCCAGCCCCCAAGATGGAGTGCTGGGCTGCACAATGGCGGCCCGGACCACGCTAGGGCTGCCATCATTGAGCCGACCCAAGAGTCAGCCGACAAAAGAAGATGGCGGCCCAGGGCGCTGGCACCCGACCCTTTAATGAACGCCCCGAGAGCAGATGTCCACCAGCTTTGCGACCCTCAAAGCTGGTGTTGACATCCGCTTGCGCCAGCCTCGTGGCCCACGGAGCAATTTCCCCCATTAATCCCGGGGTGTTAAGAGGTCGGCGCGGGGTGGCGACGGGTCGCCGCACACAGCGATGACATCATCACCAGCTGCGCGGTGGCCCGGGACACTAACCGTGGCAGCACCTCCGCAAACTCCCGGGCAGTTTCCCAGGAGGCTGTAGCACCCCCTCTGTAAAAAATCTATAACCTAAAGAAATTTTGAATTATAAAAGAAACAATGATTTTATAAAATAAATACTTGTGCCAGCTCAGCGGATACAGAGAGCTAAGGCCAAGATAGAATAACAGGCCTTCAGGGCCTAGCTATGGCAATAAAGGATTTAGCAAGGAGTCTTCAAGATTCAGAGAGCGATAAGGAAGAAAATTACCTCATAAATACACTTTCCCTTGTGATTGTACAATTGATTAGGTAAAAAAATGATTGATGCAAGGTATCCACCAGCCCACCGAAATAAGGTAAAAAAACGGGCAACCAAGAGAGAGAGAGAAACAGGCTAACTGAGGAGAGCGTTTCCTAAATGTGGATCTCATGCAGGCTTTGGCCTAATACCTTGATCAAGCTCTGAGTTCGACCCCCCATGGTTTCGGCCTAACACCTCCACCAGCTCAGGACCTGTTCAGAGCCCACCGTTCTGCCTCAATGTCCGTCCGTTTTGTTCCGGGGCCGTAGATCATTCTCATCTGTCACGGGTTGTAGGTCTACTATGTCTATCCTGATTGTGTGTTATGTTTGACTACATTTGAACAGAGTGATAATTTGTACTAGTTTTTGGTGTGTCTTTCTGCGCATGTGCACATTGGACTCCGCCCTCTTTTTGAGCATGGTACTTGATTTGGTCGCGCATGTGCAGTGCGACATTCAGTGCGACATCTGCAAAAGGACATAGACAGGCTAAGTGAGTGGGCAAAAATTTGGCAGATGGAGTATAATGTTGGAAAGTGTGAGGTCATGCACTTTGGCAGAAAAAATCAAAGAGCAAGTTATTATTTAAATGGAGAAAGATTGTAAAGTGCTGCAGTACAGCAGGACCTGGGAGTTCTTGTGCATTAAACACAAAAGGTTAGTATGCAGGTACAGCAAGTGATCAGGAAGGTCAATGGAATCTTGGTCTTTATTGCAAATGGGATGGAGTATAAAAGCAGGGAAGTCTTGCTACAGCTATACAGGGTATTAGTGAGGCCACACCTGGAATACTGTGTACAGTTTTGGTTTCCATATTTACGAAAGGATATACTTGCTTTGGAGGCAGTTCAGAGAAGGTTCACTAGGTTGATTCCAGAGATGAGGGGGTTGACATGAGGAAAGGTTGAGTAGGTTGGACTTCATTGGAATTCAGAAGAATGAGGGGTGATCTTATCGAAACGTATAAGATTATGAGGGGACTTGACAGGGTGGATGCAGAGAGGATGTTTCCACTGATGGGGGAGACTAGAACTAGAGGGCATGATCTTAGAATAAGGTGCTGCCCATTTAAAACAGAGATAAGGAGAAATTTCTTCTCTCAGAGGGTTGTAAATCTATGGAATTCGCTGCCTCCGAGAGCTGTGGAAGCTGGGACATTGAACAAATTTAAGACAGGGAGATAAGGGGTTATGGGGAGCGGGCGGGGAAGTGGAGCTGAGTCGATGATCATATCAGATCTTATTGAATGGTGGAGCAGGCTTGAGGAGCCTTATGGCCTACTCCTGTTCCTATTTCTTATGTTCTTATACGTGGAAGTCTGAAGTGGCTAAACCACGAGCCTGCATGGAGCTCATCGCTGCTGAAACGTTTTCTGCCGCCGGAGCCTGGAACTGGATTTGCTTCCGGCTTTTGCATTATTTGGAATATTTTCGCGGCCTTCTGTGGGAGAGAAAACATCAGAGGTAGTGGGAGAGAGAGAGAAAAGGTGGTGGCAGGGGGGCCTGGGGGGTGGAGGGTGAGAGACGGCGGCGGGGGGAGGGGAGAGAGATGGCGGGGGGAGGGGAGGAGAGATAGACGGTGGCGGGAGGGAGTGAGAATGCGGTGGGGGAGGAGAGAGATGGTGGTGCCGGCGGGGGAGAGAGATGGTGGCGGGGGGAGGGAGAGAGAGAGAGAGAGAGAAACGGCGGGGAGGGAGAGGGAAGAGAGGGGGAGAGAAAGAGAGAGGGAGAGAGAGAGAGGGGGAGAGAGAGACACGGGGTGTATATATAGAGAGAGAGACTGGGGGTGGGGGGGGAGAGAGGGAACTCAGGGAAGACGGATCACGCTCTTCCAACCCCCTTTACACCCACACCCGATTTCTCGGAAAGCTCGGTGCATGTGTGACAAGGGACAGCATTGGAGTAAATGAAATCCAGAAGTCACGACACTGTCACTATTCACTTCATACCCAATAAACCTGTTAACAATTCGTGACTCACACATAATGCCCCATCTATGGCAGGGCGGGGTGGGTGGGGGTGCCTCTCTGTGGTCTGAAGTCAGAATGGTTCGAATTACACTTTGCAAAGTCACTCAGAACTTGGGCTGGGCGGTTCCAATTACACATTCCAGAGAAACTTCTGGGTGTGGCTTATCCTCCAAGGGGACCAATCAGCAATCAGGTCATGTGATAATGGAGAGCCAATGAGAGCATTTTTCTAGTGCAAATAGCTCTGTCCATATTTGAACTACCGCCCCTTAATAAGATACTTTACAACTTCTAAGACCGTTTCTTTGGGTATCTGTGTGTGACCTGTGATCCTAATCTTACAGTGGTGTCAGAAGTGGGATTCACAGTGTTGGAAGTTATAAAGTCCAGTTAGTGGTGGTCCAAAGAGACTTAGTTGACTGCACACGATCGTCACTTAGACTGAGTAGAGGACTCGCTGGAAGAAGAGAGAGAGAGGAAGCGTGTCAGAAAGGTGAGACATAACACAAGCGGATGCTTATTATCAAGAAAAAGTCGCGAACAGTCTAAACGAGCAGGAGAGTGAGTTGGAGATGATGAGGGAAAACGATCTCAGCTGCACGCTAACCCATCTGAGAACTCAGCAAAGGAAGGAATAAAACTGGGAAGTAGAGAATAAGTTGCTGAGACAACAATTTTAAAAAAGAAAATGAAACTGACACAGAAGGTTCAGCTTTTGTGCCATAAAAAATAAAACACAGATTTACTGAGTGAAAGGAGCCTTAAAAAAATGTTGGAATATCAGTTTGTGTGAAAGTATGTGTTAAATCAGAGATGGGAAATTATTTGGGCTGCATGGCCACTTAACATGTTTTGGTGAACTGTTGATGGTGGCCCAGCAATGTTCCTCCTGAGGCACATGGCTGCATGGTTGCACACCAATCACGTAGGCCGCTCCCCAGCTCCTGCCCCGGAAGAGATACTGCGCATGAGCGGCTGCATAGCGGCTGGCCGCACAGCAAATTCAAAAGGACCGCGTGTGGAAAAAAATTAGAGGGAACATTGCATAAACAAAAACATTGCAGAGCCATAAATTCAGATAGTAGTCAGATGCTATCTTAAAGACACAACATGAATTCGATACTGCTTAGAAATGAATCAAAGATAAAAGTTGAAAATGTTGTGATATCATCTGGTCTCCGTAACTCAGTACTGTGAAATAGAACTGTATCCTCTTTTTCAAACCTGTATCAGCATCAATTTCCCACCGCAGTCATCCTTATGTCCCTTTGCCAAGATTACTGATGCCGTCCCAATTGGTGCCAGATGAGAACTCCCCTGCCGGTGTACTCTGGATACCGGAAGAGAAAAGACGCGCCGCTTTCTTCGTTAAAAGAACCATGGAGATGAGCAACCGTGACTCAACTCTAAACTGGATAGGGCATAGTTCAGTGCACAGTGCATTCTGGGTATGGACGTCCGCCATTGGGACCCAGAATCATGGAACGGATCCTTTTTAAGATCTGTCTGGGGAGAATCGCTTCTGCGAATTCTTAATTTGAATGAAGTATTACTATGTTTTTTCCCTGGCTGCAGTTCAGGTCTGTCTCTGAACCATGAGAAGTGAAAGTGGATAGACGATTGTGCAACTCTGGCTCAGGCTCGTGTTCTATTTCTGTCCCATCCAGCAGGCCGGATAGAATTACTTGGCAGGCCGCATTTGGCCCGTGGGCCGGATTTTGCCCACCACTGTGTTAAAGTGTGGAAGTTTCCCTGATTATGAATAAAATCATAGAACAATTACGACACAGAAGCAAGCTATTCGGCCCATCATGTCCTTGCCAAACGAAAAAGAGCCACCCAGCCTTTTCCCACCTTCCAGCACAAGTTCCGTGGCCCTGTAGATTACGGCTCTTTAAGTGCACATCCAAGTACTTTTTAAATGTGATGAGGGTTTCTGCCTCTAGCACCCTTTCAGGCAGTGAGTTCCAGATTCCCACCATTCTGAGTGAAGAAATGATTCCTCATCTCGCCTCTAATCCTTCTACCAACTACTTTAAATCTATACCCCCTGGTTATTGGCCCCTCTACAAAAGGAGATAGGTCCATAAGAACATAAGAAATAGGAACAGGAGTCGGCCATACGGCCCCTCGAGCTTGCTCCGCCATTCAATAAGATCATGGCTGATCTGATCATGGACTCAGCTGCACTTCCCCGCCCGCTCCCCATATCCGTTATCCCCTTATCGTTTAAGAAACTGTCTATTTCGGTCTTCAATTTATTCAATGTCCCAGCTTCCACAGCTCTCTGACGCAGCAAATTCCACAGATTTACAACCCTCTGAGAGAAGAAATTTCTCCTCATCTCTGTTTTTAATGGGCGGCCCCTTCTAAGATCATGCCCCCTAGTTCTAGTCTCACCCTCTCTGCATCCACCTTGTCAAGCCCCCTCATAATCTTATACGTTTCGATAAGATCACCTCTCATTCTTCTAAATTCCAATGAGTAGAGGCCCAACCCACTCAACTTTTCCTCATAAGTCAACCCCCTTATCACCGGAATCAACCTAGTGAACCTTCTCTGAACTGCCTCCAAAGCAAGTATATCCTTTTGTAAATATGGAAACCAAAACTGCACGCAGTATTCCAGGTATGGCCTCACCAATACCTTATATAGCTGTAGTAAGACTTCCCTGCTTTTATACTCCATCCCCTTTGCAATAAAGGCCAAGATACCATTGGCCTTCCTGATCACTTGCTGTAATGCATTCTATTCTTTTGTGTTTCATGCACAAGTACCTCCAGGTCCCACTGTACTGTGGCACTTTTCAAACTTTCTCCATTTAAATAATAACTTGCTCTTTGATTTTTTCTGCCAAAGTGCATGACCTCACATTTTTCAACTTTATACTCCATCTGCCAAATTTTTGCCCACTAACTTAGCCTGTCTATGTCCTTTTGCAGATTTTTTGTGTCCTCCTAACACGTTGATTTTCCTCCCATCTTTGTATCATCAACAAACTCAGTCCCTTCTTCCAAGTCGTTAATATAGATTGTAAATAGTTGGGGTCCCAGCACTGATCCCTGCAGCACCCCACTAGTTACTGGTTGCCAACCAGCAAATGAACCATTTATCCTGACTCTCTGTTCTCTGTTAGTTAGCCAATCCTCTATCCATGCTAATATATTACCCCCAACCCCGTGAACTTTTATCTTGTGCAGTAACCTTTTATGTGGCACCTTGGCAAATGCCTTCTGGAAGTCCAAATACACCACATCCACTGGTTCCCCTTTATCCACCCTGTTCATTACATCCTCAAAGAACTCCAGCAAATTTGTCAAACACGACTTCCCCTTCATAAATCCATGCTGGCTCTGCCTGACCATATTTTGTTTTTCCAAATATCCTGCTACTGCTTCTTTAATAATAGACTCCAAGATTTTCCCAACCACAGATGTTAGGCTAACTGGTCTATAGTTTCTTGTTTTTTGTCTGCCTCCTTTTTTAAATAGGGGCGTTACGTTTGCAGTTTTCCAATCTGCTGGGACATCCCCAGAATCCAGGAAATTTTGGTAAATTACAACCAATGCATCCACAATCCCTGCCGCTATTTCTCTTAAGACTCTAGGATGCAAGCCATAAGGTCCAGGGGATTTATCTGCCTTTAGTCCCATTATCTTACTGAGTATCACCTCCTTAGTGATTGTGATTGTGTTAAGTTCCTCCCCCCCCCCCCCCGCCCCTATAGCCCTTAGACTATCCACTGTTGGAATATTGTTAGTGTCCTCTACCATAAAAACTGATACAAAATATTTGTTCAGAGTTTCTGCCATCTCCATGTTCCCCATTACTATTTCCCCGGTCTCATTCTCTAAGAGTCCTTCCTATCCACTCTATCTAGGCCCCTCGTAATTTTATATACCTCAATTAAATCTTCCCTCAGCCTCCTCTATTCCAAGGAAAAAAGTCCCAGCCTATCCAATCTTGCCTCATAGCTAAAGTTTTCCAGTCCTGACAACATCCTCATAAATCTCCTCTGTATGCCCTCTCTAGTGCAATCACTTCCTTCCTGTAATGTGGTGACCAGACCTGCACACAGTACTCAAGCTATGGCATAACTAGTGCTGTATACAGTTCTAGCATAACTTCCCTGCTCTTGTATTCTGTCTCAGCTAATAAATGAAAGCATTCCATATGCCTTTTTAACTATCTTAACAACTTGTCCTGCTACCTTTAAGGATCTGTGGACATATACTCCAAGGTCCCTCTGTTCCTCCACACCTCAATATCCTCCCATTTATGATGTATTCCCTTGTCTTGTTGCCTCTTCCCATCTGGATCTTTCCTCCTCACTGTCAACCACACAACCAACTTTTGTATCATCTGCAAATTTCTTTATCATGCCCCCTACATTTAAGTCTAAATCATTAATGTCGTCTACAAAAAGTAAGGGACCGTGTACTGAGCTCTGTGGATCCCCATTAGAAACAGCCTTCCTGTCACAAAAACTCCCCTCAACCATTAGCCTTTGCTTCCTACCACTGAGCCAGTTTTAGATTCAATTCGCCACTCTCCCTTGGATCCCATGGGCTTTAACTTTTTTGATCAGCCTACCATGTGGGACTTTGTCAGAAGCCTTGCTACAATCCATGTAAACTACATCAAATGCACTGCACTCATCGATCCTCCTTGTTACTGTTTATATGTAAACTTGTATTTACTCTGTACAGCCACCACAGGGCTCATCCCCTGGAGTCCCAAGGGATCTCATAATCCCTTGGGAGCACAGGTATTTAAGGAGGCCCTCTGGAGACCTGCAATAAAAGACTACGGTCACACTTTACTTTGAGTTCACAGTGTTCAGTCTGACTCTTTCTCCATACATAACAGTTACCTCCTCAAAGAACTCAATCAAGTTAGTCACATTTGTTTAAGAAGCTACAGTATTGCAATGTCTTCAATAGAAAGTTTCATTTTTTTTGTGCATAGAGCTAAAAGCCATTTATCCCTTTGTAGCCTTGTCTGGATGTTGGAAGCTTTAAGATTGAGTATCCAGAATTTAATTACATTTTAAGTTAGAGATGCAGGTGCGGATTTATTTTGCCTTTGATTTATGCAGCTGTGAAATGCGCAAAGGATACTTTGACAGTGTGAGGAGCTCATGGACTTCTTTGTAAGATTGAGGCCATCCATTTGGCGGTCTCTGCCTCTTCCCTTCCTTCCCCTAGCCCACTGGGCCAAACTTCCTCTAAGAAAGCCACCTGCCCTAGCCCTGACCTCACATCTATCTCCAGTTTCTCTCCAATCTCCACTCAAAAATGTTTCCAAGCTCATCATGTCCATGAAACCCACTTCCCTATTCCCATTTGATCCTATTCCCACTAAATTGCTGTACACCCAACTTCCTTTTCTAGCTCCCATGTTAGCTGACATTGTTAACGGTTCTCCTCAGGTACTGTCCCCCTCTCCTCAAAAACCCAGCCCTTCACCCCTCCGTCTTTGCAAACTACCTCCCTATCTCCAACCTCCCTTTCCCCTCCAAAGTCCTTGAACATGTTGTCGCCTCTCAAATCCGTGCCCACCTTTCACGGAACTCCATATTTGAATCCCTCCAATCAGGATTCAGCAGCTGCCACAGTAGCGAAATAGCTCCCATGTTAGCTGACGTTGTTAACCGTTCACTCTCCTTTGGTACTGTCCCCCCTCCCTCAAATCTGCCATCATCACCGCTCTCCCCCAAAAAACAACCCTCGATCCCTCTATCCTTGCAAACTACCGTCCTATCTCCAACCTTCCTTTCCTCTCCAAAGTCTTTGAACGTATCGTTGCCTCCCAAATCCTTATTTTCAAATCCCTCCATGGCCTCGCCCCTCTCTATCTCTGCAATCTCATCCAGCCCCACAGCCCCTCGAGATGTCTGCGCTCCTCTAATTTTGCCCTCCTGAGCATCCCTGATTATAATTGCTCAACCATTGGTGGCTGTGTCTTCTGTTGCCTAGGCCCCAAGCTCTGGAATTCCCTGCCTAAACCGTTCCTCCTTTCTACCTCTCTTTCCGCTAATTTCTACTTATGCGGCTCGGTGTAAAATTTTTATCGCATAAAACTCCTGTGAAGCACCTTGGGACGTTTAAGTACGTTAAAGGCGTTATATTACTACAAGTTATTGTTGTTGTTTTACAAAAGGTAAGCTTCGGCCTTGAAGTTACAGTTGCCATGATGTTGGACAAAAAGTATCTTGCGCCGGATGCGCTAACGGGGCTATAAAAGGGGCCAATTTTGCCCCTTTTTTGTCCTCACAGCTTACTTTCCTATCTAGCTTTGTATTGTCAGTAAACTTGGATACATTACATACGGTGCCATCATCTAAGACATTAGTATAGATTGTAAATAGCTGAGGCCCAAGCACTGATCCTTGTGGATCTCCACTCGTTACAGCCTGCCAACTAAAAAGTTACCCATTTATTCCGACTCACTGTTTTCTGTACGTTAACCAATTCTCTACAGCTTTTACAGATATATAAAACGGAAAAGAGTGACTAAAGTAAATGTTGGTCCCTTAGAAGATGAGAAGGGGGATTTAATAATGGGAAATGTGGAAATGGCTGAGACCTTAAACAATTATTTTGCTTCGGTCTTCACAGTGGAAGACACAAAAACCATGCCAAAAATTGCTGGTCACGGGAATGTGGGAAGGGAGGACCTTGAGACAATCACTATCACTAGGACAGGCTAATGGGACTCAAGGTAGACAAGTCCCTTGGTCCTGATGAAATGCATTCCAGGGTATTAAAAGAGATGGCGGGAGTTATAGCAGATGCATTTGTTATAATCTACCAAAATTCTCTGGACTCTGGGGAGGTACCAGCAGATTGGAAAGCAGCTAATGTAACACCTCTGTTTAAAAAAGGGGACAGACAAAAGGCAGGTAACTATAGGCCGGTTAGTTTAACATCTGTAGTGGGGAAAATGCTTGAAACTATCATTAAGGAAGAAATAGCGGGACATCTAGATAGGAATAGTGCAATCAAGCAGACGCAGCATGGATTCATGAAGGGGAAATCATGTTTAACTAATTTACTAGAATTCTTTGAGGATATAAGAAGCATGGTGGATAGAGGTGTACCGATGGATGTGGTGTATTTAGATTTCCAAAAGGCATTCGATAAGGTGCCACACAAAAGGTTACTGCAGAAGATAGAGGTACGCGGAGTCAGAGGAAATGTATTAGCATGGATAGAGAATTGGCTGGTGAACAGAAAGCAGAGAGTTGGGATAAATGGGTCCTTTTCGGGTTGGAAATCGGTGGTTAGTGGTGTGCCACAGGGATCGGTGCTGGGACCACAACTGTTTACAATATACATAGATGACCTGGAAGAGGAGACAGAGTGTAGTGTAACAAAATTTGCAGATGACACAAAGATTAGTGGGAAAGCGGGTTGTGTAGAGGACACAGAGAGGCTGCAAAGAGATTTGGATAGGTTAAGCGAATGGGCTAAGGTTTGGCAGATGGAATACAATGTTGGAAAGTGTGAGATCATTCACCTTGGAAAAAAAAACAGTAAAAGGGAATATTATTTGAATGGGGAGAAATTACAACATGCTGGGATGCAGAGGGACCTGGGGGTCCTTGTGCATGAATCCCAAAAAGTTAGTTTGCAGGTGCAGCAGGTAATCAGGAAGGTGAATGGAATGTTGGCCTTCATTGCGAGAGGGATGGAGTACAAAAGTAGGGAGGTCCTGCTGCAACTGTATAGGGTATTGGTAAGGCCGCACCTGGAGTACTGCGTGCAGTTTTGGTCACCTTACTTAAGGAAGGATATACTAGCTTTGGAGGGGGTACAGAGACGATTCACTAGGCTGATTCCGGAGATGAGGGGGTTACCTTATGATGATAGATTGAGTAGACTGGGTCTTTACTCGTTGGAGTTCAGAAGGATGAGGGGTGATCTTATAGAAACATTTAAAATAATGAAAGGGATAGACAAGATACAGGCAGAGAGGTTGTTTCCACTGGTAGGGGAGGCTAGAACTAGGGGGCACAGCCTCAAAATATGGGGGAGCCAATTTAAAACCGAGTTGAGAAGGAATTTCTTCTACCAGAGGTTGTGAATCTGTGGAATTCTCTGCCCAAGGAAGCAGTTGAGGCTAGCTCATTGAATATATTCAAGTCACAGATAGATAGATTTTTAATCAATAAGGGAATTAAGGTTAAGGGGAGAGGGCAGGTAAGTGGAGCTGAGTCCACGGCCAGATCAGCCATGATCTTATTGAATGGCGGAGCAGGCTCGAGGGGCTAGATGGCCTACTCCTGTTCCTAATTCTTATGTTCTTATTATGTTCTAACCATGCTAATATATTACCCCCAACCCCATGAGCCCTATCTTCTGTAGCAACCTTTCATGTGTCACCTTATGTGGCACCTTTGGGAAATCCAGATATACTACATCCGCTGGTTCTTCTTTATCTACCCTGCTACTTATATCCTCAAAAAGGAAGTTCTTTCAATATGTTTTTATAATTCTTGCTAGTTTACTCTTATTCTATTTTCTCTCTTTTTATCAATTTTGTGGTCATCCTTTGCTGTTAAATAAAGCTCTCCTAATCCTCAGGCTTGCTACTATTCTTCACAACATTATAAGCCTCTTTTAATCTAATACTATCCTTAACTTCTTTAGTTAGCCATGGATGGATCACTTTTCCTGTGGAGTTTTTATTTCTCAATAGAATGTATATTCTTTGAGAATTTTGGAATATTTCTTTAAACATTTGCTACTGCTTATCTAGCATCATACCTTTTAATCTAATTTCTCAATTTACCTTAGCTAACTCGGCCCTCACACCTATGTAATTGACTTTATTTAAGCTTAAGACTCTCGTTTACGACTGAATTATTTCACTCTCAAACTCAATGTGAAATTTTATCATATTATGATCACCTTCCCCAGAAAATCCTTTACCATGAGATTACTCATTAACCCTGTCTCATTAAACAAACAAGCCTGTTCCCTGGTTGGCTCCATGATGTATTGTTCTAGCAAACTGTCTCAAATGCATTCCATGAACTTGTCCTTCAGACTCTCTTTCCCAATCTTATCTGCCCAGTCTATATGAGGATTAAAGTCCCCCATGATTATTGTATTACCTTTGTTACAAGCTCCTAATACTTGTTCATTAGTACTCTCTCCAATAGTATAACTACTGTTTGGGGGCCTATAAACTACTCCCACCAGTGTTTACTGCCTTTGTAATTTCTTGTCTACACTCATACTGATTCTACTTCATGATCTTCTGAGCTAAGCTCCTTTCTCACTATTGTCCTTATGTTATCATTTATTATCAGGGCTAACCTTCCCGCCCTCCTTTTTCATTCTGCCTGTCTTTTCGAAAGGTCAAGTACCCTGGAATATTTAGTTCCCAACCTTGATGACCTTGCAGCCACATCCTTGTAATGGCTTTCAGATCATTTATCTCTGTTTGTGCCACTAATTCATCTATCTTGTTACGAATGCTTCATGCATTCAGATAAAGAGCCTTCAATTTTACTTTTCAACTTTTTACCATTATTTTATTTTACCTTATTCGCTGATGCCCTATTACTGTTAAGCGCTCTGTCCCTTCCTGTCACACTCTGCTCATCTTTACCCAAATCGCTACAGTGCTCCATTGCCTTGACTTTTCTCTTTAGATTTCTAAATTTCCCCTCACCTGAC
The DNA here is from genome assembly GCF_044704955.1 of Pristiophorus japonicus. Lineage (NCBI taxonomy): Eukaryota > Metazoa > Chordata > Chondrichthyes > Pristiophoridae > Pristiophorus > Pristiophorus japonicus. The sequence goes on from NC_091978.1 coordinate 208,863,142, forward strand.
CTACCTGGGATGTGGGCATCACTGGCAACACCAGCATTTATTGCCCATCCCTAATTACCCTTGAGAAGTTGGTGGTGAGCCGCCTTCTTAAATCGCTGCAGTCCATGTGGTGATGGTACTTCCACAATGCTGTTAGGGAGGGACTTCCAGGATTTTGACCCAGCGACAATGAAGGAACAGCGATAAACTTCCAAGTCAGGATAGTGTGTGACTAGGAGGGGAACATGGATATTGTGTTGTTCCTATGTGCCTGCTGCCATTGTCTTTCTAGGTGGTAGAGGTCGTGGGTTTGAGAGGTGCTGCTGAGGAAGTCTTGGCGCGTATCTGCAGTGCATATTATAGATGGTACACTTTGCAGCCATGATAAGCAGGTGGTGGAGGGAGTGAATGTTTAAGGTAATGGATGGGGTGCCAATCAAGCGGGCTGCTTTGTCCTCAATGGTGTCGAGCTTCTTGAGTATTGTTGGAGCTGCACTCATCCAGGCAAGTGGAGAGTATTCCATCACACTCCTGATTTGTGTCTTGTAGATGGTGGAAAAACTTCGGGGAGTCAGGAGGCGATGCACTCGTCGCAGAATACCCAGCCTCTGACCTGCTCTTGTTGCCATAGTATTTATGTAGCTGGTCCTGGTTTCTGGTCAATGGTAACCCCAGGATGTTGATAGTGGGAGATTCGACGCTGGTAATGCTGTTGAATGTCAAGGGGCAGTAGTTAGACTCTCTTTTTGGAGACAGTCATTGCCTGACACTTGTGTGGCGCGAATGTTACTTGCCACTCACCAGCCCAAGCCTGAATGTCATCCAGGTCTTGCTGCATTTGAGCATGGACTGCTTCATTATCTGAGGGGTTGTGAATAGCACTGAGCACTGCAGTCTTCAGCGAACATCCCCACTTCTGACCTTTTGATGGAGGGAAAGTCATTGATGGAGCAGTTGAAGATGGTTGGGCTATGGCACTGCCCTGAGGAACTCCTGCAGTGATGACCTGGGGCTGTGATGATTGATCTCCAACCACCACAACCGTCTTCCTTTATGCTAGGTTTGACTCCAGCCTGTGGTGAGTTTTCCCCACGATTCCCATTGACTTCAGTTTACTAGGGCTCCTTGATGCCACACTTAGTCAAATGCTGCCTTGATGTCAAGGGCAGTCACTCTCACCTCACCTCTGGAATTTAGCTCCTTTATCCATATTTGGACTACGGCTGTAATGAAATCTAGAACTGAGCTGTTGGATCTCAAACTTAACATTGGTGAGCAGGTTATTGGTAAGTGCTGCTTGATAGCACTGTCGAGACACCTTCCATCACTTTGCTGATGATTGAGAGTAGACTGATGGGGCAGTAATTGGCTGGATTGGATTTGTCCTGCTTTTTGTGGATAGGACATACCTGAGCAGTTTTCCACATTGTCGGCTTGATGCCAGTGTAGTGGCTGTACTGGAACAGCTTGGCTAGATGTGCGGCTAGTTCTGGAGCATGAGTCTTCAGCACGACAGCCAGGATGTTGTCGGGGCCCATAGCCTTTGCTGTATCCAGTGTACTCAAGCCGTTTTTTGATAGACTTTGATCAAAGACCAGCACCGCCGGATTGCCGTCCCCAAAAAACGCTAAGATTATTCAATCAAGGCCTGCGGAAAATTGATCAAAAAATGGAAAAAATTCCGCCCGGCGGGAAAAATGGGTCTTGCATGCGGATTCTCGGCGGAAAATGCGATCCTGGTCAAATTGGATGGTACTTACTCAAAATTTAATCCGAGGCTGTGAGTTGAGCTGAGGGAGGAGGGAAAACACAAAAAATATTTTTCCAAAAAACAAAAATCGGAAAGCATTCACAGTACCCTTCTGTACTGAATCCCTGCAAAAGAATTAAAAAAAAACTTTTGCTGACTTTTTTTTTTGCAGGATTTCTTTCCTACCCCTGATCAAAGGGCTGCTCCGGCTGGTTTCTCGTGGACAGTATTTTTTCCCTCAGCTACGAAACACCACTACCACCAAACTCGGGCGGTGGTGGCTTTCTCAGTCTTCCATGCCGGCTGTCTGCTCCCCAGTGGTATTTCAAAACCGTTGGCGGAACATTTTGACGAAACTGGTTTTCAAGCAAAAAACAGGAATACCGCCGAGAAACCGGACGGAAATGGTGATCAAATTCCAGCCCATAGAGTGAATCGAATTGGCTAAAGACTAGCTTCTGTGATGGTGGGGACCTCAGGAGGAGGCCAAAATGAATCATCCACTCAGCACTTCTGGCTGAAGATGGTTCCTTGAGATGCAGACACTTACTGCAGAGGTGGTCATCCAGGATTGCAATGCACTCCACAGATTCCCATATGCTGCAGTTGTGGCACACCACCTGCACTGCCATCCCTTTATAACCTTGTTTTATTTATTTTGTGAATTAAAGTTCATGTTGTTAATTAACGGCTGATAGTTTAGTTTTTAATTAATTACTAGATCTAGTTTAAGTTATAGGTAGATTAAATTGGACCTGTACCTGAAACACAAAGCACTCCCAAGTATTGGAGGCAAAAAGCAACACCTCCTTCCCCTTCTACTCCGAATTTCCACTCTCTCTAAATTCCCAAGTTTAATACTCTGTTTAGAAGCACTTTGTTTCAGATCACTCTGTGCAAACAACTCATGTACACCTACAATGGACTTTACACAAACCCATCTAATATCTTGAGGATAGATTCTATCTTCTGCATCCGTGTTTATTGGCCACACTAAAAAACATTCTAACAGCAGAGTAGCACCTCAATGTAAACATCCCAGCACATATTTTCTGTTCCTTGGCTGCCATCTCCACCTTGAAGAAAAGTAGAGCAGTACAATGAAAGTGCAAAAGGACAATAGTCGTGTACATTTTATCAAAAAAGATACTTCTAAGGGGGACAGCAGTTCCCAACTTAAGTTTGTGCCATGCTTAATGTGCCGCACAAGAAATGTGAGCAACATTGAGGAATATAATTAACTTCAACGTCCTCCTGATCCAATCAAACTTCTTACTCATTTGTAGACCTGTAGACAAGGGACCTATGTGACTGTACTGACTGAGTCAGCGATCTCTCTTCATGCAGCTTGTACCTGTGCTTATACTGGATGGTGGCCTTCAACTCCAAATAGGGATCCACAGGATTTTCCGTTCATCCTGCAGGTCTTGCTGACCTCCTTGCCTGAATTTCAGATATACAGGCAGCGAAGCACTAATTTGTAAAGTTTACCCTATGCTCTCAGTTTAGCAGGAAAATCAAAAGTTAAACTGGAGTTTTGAAGGGGGTATCTTCTGCAAAATAAATATTCATAAGTTGATTCAACTGTTTTTGCATTGATGTGGCAGTGTGGTGGAATTAGGAGAGTACGGGATACTAAAAATGTTTTAAAAAATCAAACGAAGTAGGCAAAAAGAAAAAATGTTGTTGAATTTAATCACGATACTATGTAACTATTTCATATTTAAGAAGTACTGATGGTGAGATGCCCTTTCTGAATATGAATGGTAGGTGAGGATTGAATTGTTTTAAAGGTCTTACTGGTGCTTGGTAAAATAATAGTAGATCTTATCATTCTGAATAATTCCCATATGCCCAAAAGCAATAATAAAAATGAAAGTGCAAGTGATGGAAATAGCCAATTAGCATGTCTTTACTTGTTCTTAGAGAAGGTGCTTCTCCAACCTGATCATGTCAGTTCTGATGAAGGATTACAAATGAAATATTAGCATATCTTTCTCATTCATATACGGATTGGCCCCATTTTTTTATGCCCGTTGCCGCCTCTAAGAGGCCTTACCGACTGGGAGCAGGTGGAGGGTGGTGTAATGTCTCTGCACCTTACAAACTCACACGAGGCATGGATATATCAGACAAGGTCACTCTGTGACCTTCACTTTATTTCCAGGACTGAAGAGTCTTGATTCTTGGTGGGACCTCCCCTGTTATACCTGGAAGCACAGGTGAGGAGCTCACTCCCTGTGGTCAGGGTGTGCATTACAAGGGTACAGGTACAGTATGCATGAGTTACAGTTACCTACTTATAGTCATTGCAAGATGGTGAAATACATGACATCACCTCCCCCCTTAGGTCTTTTAGTTTCAGAGGTTAAGTCTATCAAGTGGTCGGTGCTCTCTCGTGGAGCGCCGCAGTTGTGGCTCTGGTGGCTAAGCCTCAGCACACAACTCTGTCACTTGAGGTGATTCTGGCCTGTCCGGGCTGGCCGCAGGGACTGTGCATGTTGAGGGCTGTCTTTGTTGCTCGTGCGCTGGCAGTGGTGTGGGTGCTATCTCATCATGCTCTTCTTCCGGTTCCTCTGTGTCAGCACTGAACCTTGTCTTTACTTGGTCCAAGTGTTTGCGGCATATCTGCCCATTGTTTAGTCTGACCACCATGATCCTGTTTCCTTCTTTGCCAATTATGGTGCCCTCAAGCCATTTGGGTCCCAAAGCATGATTAAGAACAAATACCGGGTCATCTATTTCTATACACCTCCCCCTTGAGCCTCGATCATAGAGCTCGGTTTGGGACTGGCGCTTGCCCTCAACAATATCTGCCAGGACTGGGTGAATGAGGGACAGCCGCGTCTTGAGCGTGCGTTTCATGAGGAGTTCCGCTGGCGGAACTCCCGTGAACGAGTCTGGCCGGGATCTGTAGGCCAGCAGGAGACGCGATAGACGGTACTGAAGGGAGGGTCTTTGGATGTGTAGCATGCCCTGCTTTATGACTTGGACCGCCCGTTCCACCTGGCCATTGGAGGCCGGCTTGAACGGCGCTGTCCGGAGGTGCTTGATCCCATTGCCCGACATAAACTCCTGGAATTCATGGCTGGTAACACACGGGCCATTATCGCTGACCAGGATGTCCGGCAAGCCGTGGGTCGCGAAAACCATACGCAGACTCTCCACAGTGATGGATGCCATGCACGAGTTCAATATGATGCACTCGATCCACTTCAAGTATGCATCGACAACGATCAGGAACATTTTGCCCATGAACGGGCCCGCATAGTCCACGTGAATATGTGACCATGGCCTGGTGGGCCAGGACCACGTTCTGAGTGGGGCCTCCCTGGGGACATTGCCCAGCTGGGCACACGTCGTGCACCTGCGAACCCAGTGTTCCAGGTCTGAGTCAATCCCCGGCCACCACACGTGTGACCGGGCAATGGCCTTCATTAACACGATGCCAGGGTGCTCACTGTGGAGTTCCCTGATGAACGCTTCCCTTCTTTTCTGGGGCATGACTATCCGGCTGCTCCATAACAGGCAGTCAGCTTGGATGGAGAGTTCATCCATCCGTCTCTGAAACGGCCTGACTTCCTCGGGGCACGCCCTGGGTACAGGCGCCCAGTCCCCAGTCAGGACACATTTCTTCATCATGGATAGGAGGGGGTTCCTGTTGGTCCAGAGTTTGATCTGGCGGGCTGTGATGGGGGAGCCTGCAGTGTCAAAAGCCTCAACGGCCATGACCATCTTGGAGCTCTGCTCCGACGCCCCCTCGGTGGTGGCCAGTGGGAGCCTGCTGAGCGTGTCAGCGCAATTTTCGGTGCCTGGCCGGTGCCGTATGGTGTAGTCATACGCAGCCAGCGTGAGGGCCCAACGCTGTATGCGAGCTGACGCATTAGCATTGACAGCCTTGCTGTCGGAGAACAGGGATGTTAACGGCTTGTGGTCCGTCTTTAGCTTGAATCGTCTACCAAAAAGGTACATAGAAAACATAGAAACATAGAAACATAGAAAATAGGTGCAGGAGTAGGCCATTCGGCCCTTCTAGCCTGCACCGCCATTCAATGAGTTCATGGCTGAACATTCAACTTCAGTACCCCATTCCTGCTTTCTCGCCATACCTCTTGATCCCCCTAGTAGTAAGGACCTCATCTAACTCCTTTTTGAATATATTTAGTGAACTGGCCTCAACAACTTTCTGTGGTAGAGAATTCCACAGGTTCACCACTCTCTGGGTGAAGAAGTTCCTCCGCATCTCGGTCCTAAATGGTTTACCCCTTATCCTTAGACTGTGACCTCTGGTTCTGGACTTCCCCAACATTGGGAACATTCTTCCTGCATCTAACCTGTCTAACCCCATCAGAATTTTAAATGTTTCTATGAGGTCCCCTCTCATTCTTCTGAACTCCAGTGAATACAAGCCCAGTTGATCCAGTCTTTCTTGATAGGTCAGTCCCGCCATCCCGGGAATCAGTCTGGTGAACCTTCGCTGCACTCCCTCAATAGCAAGAATGTCCTTCCTCAGGTTAGGAGACCAAAACTGTACACAATACTCCAGGTGTGGCCTCACCAATGCCCTGTACAACTGTAGCAACACCTCCCTGCCCCTGTACTCAAATCCCCTTGCTATGAAGGCCAACATGCCATTTGCTTTCTTAACCGCCTGCTGTACCTGCATGCCAACCTTCAATGACTGATGTACCATGACACCCAGGTCTCTTTGCACCTCCCCTTTTCCTAATCTGTCACCATTCAGATAATAGTCTGTCTCTCTGTTTTTACCACCAAAGTGGATAACCTCACATTTATCCACATTATACTTCATCTGCCATGCATTTGCCCACTCACCTAACCTATCCAAGTCGCTCTGCAGCCTCACAGCATCCTCCTCGCAGCTCACACTGCCACCCAACTTAGTGTCATCCGCAAATTTGGAGATACTACATTTAATCCCCTCATCTAAATCATTAATGTACAGTGTAAACAGCTGGGGCCCCAGCACAGAACCTTGCGGTACCCCACTAGTCACTGCCTGCCATTCTGAAAAGTACCCATTTACTCCTACTCTTTTTCACACCGTACACACACACGAGTGCCTCCTTCTCGACCATGCCGTATCCACGCTCTGCCTGGGAGAGCGACCTGGAGGCGTGAGCCACCGGTTGGAGTCGGCCGTCATCGTTACCCTGCTGCAAAACACACCCAACCCCGTAGGATGACGCATCGCATGTTAAAACCAGGTTTTTATAGGGGTCACACAAAGTCAACAGTTTGTTGGAACACAGCAGGTTCCTCGCCTTATTGAAAGCCCGTTCTTGACAATCCCCCCAAGACCATTCACAACCTTAATGGAGGAGCAGCGTAACAGCTCCAACAATGTGCTTAAGTTCGGCAGGAAGTTCCCAAAATAGTTCAAGAGTCCCTGGAATGATCGCAACTCCAACGTGTTGCCGGGCCTGGGTGCCCGGTGAATCACCTCAGTTTTTGATTCAGTGGGTCGGATCCCGTCTGTGGCAACCCTCCTGCCCAGGAACTCAACCTCTGGGGCCAAAAACACGCACTTAGCCTTTTTCAGCCGCAGGCCTACCTGTTCCAATCGGCGTAGCACCTCCTCCAGATTGAGGAGGTGTTCCTCAGTGTCTCGACCCGTTATAAGGATGTCATCTTGGAACACGATCATTCCAGGGATGGACTTGAGCAAGCTTTCCATGTTTCGCTGAAAGATAGCTGCTACCGAACGAATGCCAAACGGGCATCTATTGTAAACAAATAATCCTTTGTGTGTCGTGATGGTGGTCAGAAACTTGGATTCTTCAGTCAGCTCCTGAGTCATGTAGGCCAAAGTGAGGTCGAGCTTCGTGAACAGCTTACTACCTGCCAGTGTGGCAAAAAAGTCTTCCGCTCTCGGGAGCAGGTATTGGTCTTGCAGCGGTACTCGGTTGATGGTGGCTTTGTAGTCGCCACAAATCCTAACCGAGCCATCTGCTTTGAGGATGGGAACGATGGGACTTGCCCAGTCGCTGAATTCAGCGGTCGAAATTATGCCCTCTCTGAGCAGCCTATCCAGTTCACTTTCAATTTTCTCACGCATCACGTACGGCACCGCTCTGGCTTTGTGGTGCACTGGTCTGGCGTCCGGAGTGATGTGTATCACTACTTTGGTGCCCTTGAACGTTCCGACACCGGGTTGAAAGAGTGACTCGAATTTTTGCAATACCTGCGAGCACGAACTTCACTCCACGGATGAAATGGCGTGCACATCCCCCCATTTCCAATTCATCTCAGCTAGCCAACTCCTCCCCAAGAGCGCGCGGGGCCATTTCCAGGAACAATCCAGAGTAGCAGCCGGTTCTGTGATCCATTATGCGTTACCACCATGTTTGCACTGCTCAGCACTGGGATGATCTCTTTGGTGTACGGATGTAGCTGCGTCTCAATGCGTTCCAATTTGGGCTTGTGTGTGGCCATAGTCTCTCAAATTGTTGGGCGCTCATGAGGGACTGGCTAGCTCCGGTATCCAGCTCCATGTGCACCGGAATGCCATTCAGTAAGACTTTCATCATCATGGGTGGCGTTTTGGTGTATGAGCTGTGGACGTCGGCCACATGAACTCTCTGAATTTCAGCATCCATGGTTGTTCCCCAGGCCTCATCCTGCAGTTCAGACCCCTCGTCTGGTTCGTCTGTCTCGCAGACTAGCCTCGCTACTGCCTTTTTGCACATCCTGGCCAGGTGTCCCTTGACATTACAAATCCTACAGGTGTAAAGTTGTAACCTGCAGATTTTTGCAGTGTGTCTGCCCCCACATCTCCAACATGAGCTGAGATTGCTGTTAACAAAAGGACTATTCCCAGGCATTCCTCTCTGATGGCCCGTTTGGCTGTTTCTAATCACTCTGATGGAGGGTGTTAATTGTCCCATCACAGGATGCATTGTTCCTCGTGATGGCGTGAATTGCCGATCCCCTTTCCATTGTCCCTGTTGCAGGACCACCCTGGCTGCCTGGACGGTGTCGAATTGCCCTTGCCTGCCTGCCTGGACGGTGTCGAATTGCCCTTGCCTGCCTGCCTGGACGGTGTCGAATTGCCCTTGCCTGCCTGTGGGGTTCTGTATCCTTTTTACAACATTAACTCCCTGGTTCATCGCAACATTGAAACCAGGGCTATGTGCATAAATTAGCTTGGTCTCCTCCTCCCCTGCCATGAAGGTCTGAGCTATCAACACTGCCCCTTCTAAAGTCAAATCCTTAGTCTTTATGAGCGTCCTGAAAATGCCGGCATGATTAATGCCCTCGATGAAAAAGTCCCTTAACATCTCCCCCCTGCAGGCATCGGAGAACTTACAGAGGCTGGCCAGACGCCGCAGTTCCGCCACGAATCCGAGATGTTATAACCCTCCCGATGTCGGTGAGAGTAGAACCGGTGACGGGACATGTGTATGCTACTTGCCGGCTTGAGATGCTCACTGATCAGCTGGCTGAGCTCTTTGAAGGACTTGTCCACTGGCTTTTGGGGTGCGAGCAGGTCTTTCATCAGTGCATACGTCTGTGGACCACAGCTGGTCAGTAGATGCACCCTCCGCTTGTCAGCCGCTGCCTCTTCCAGACAGTCCTTTGTGACAAAGCTCTGCTGAAGTCTTTCCACAAAGTCGTCCCAGTCCTCACCCACACAGTACCGTTCCTCTGTGCCACCGGTGACCATCCTCGTGGTTCGGTGAATCCCATCCTCGTCGCCAGATGTAATGTCTCTGCACCTTGTTATAAACTCACACGAGGCATGGATATATCAGACACGGTCACTCTGTGACCTTCACTTTATTTCCAGGAGTGAAGAGTCTTGATCCTGGGTGGGACCTCCCCTTTTATACCTGGAAGCCCAGGTAAGGAGCTCACTCCCTGTGGTCAGGGTGTGCATTACAAGGGTACAGTTACAGTATGCATGAGTTACAGTTACGGAATATACAGAAGGAATTCAGTGAGACAGCATCCACCATACGAGACAGCAGCCTGTTCCAGAGGTCCTCTATTCTCCCACTCCTGACATCTAACCTAGATCTAGCCTTATACAACTTAAATTTGTGACCCCTGGTCCTGCCTAACCTATTTAATTGAAATAAACTGTCAGCTGGAATACAATCTATTCCCTTAATTATCTTACAAACCTCAATGAGGTCCCCCCTTAAGTCTACACTTCTCTAAATTGTAGAGTCTCAACTCTTTTAACCTATCTTAATAACTAAAATGCTTTAGACTGGGAATTAGTCGAGTGATCCTCCTGCACCCTCTCCAAAACCTCAATGTCACCCACCATGTGAAAAGACCAAAACTGGGCACAGTATTCCAAGTGTAGCCTGACAAAGATCTTGTACAAGGACTAAGTGGAGGAAGAGCATTCGGGAGGGCATTGAGCATCTCGAGTTTCGTCGTCGAGAGTATGCAGAAACTAAACGCAGACAGCGGAAGGAGCATGTGGAAAACCAGATTACTCACCCACCCTTTCCTCCAACCACTGTCTGTCCCACCTGTGACAGAGACTGTAATTCCCGTATTGGACTGTTCAGTCACCTGATAACTCATTTTTAGAGTGGAAGCAAGTCTTCCTCGATTTCGAGGGACTGCCTATGATGATGATGATATACAAGAACAAAGGAGTACGCCTCATCTTGTACTCAATTGGGAGCAGCGGCAGAGAGGGAGCAGCATCATGAGAGGAGGTCGGCGGCTGAGAGCAAGCAGCGGCAGAGAGGGAGCAGCATCGCGAGAGGAGGCCGGCGGCAGAGAGCGAGCAGCGGCAGAGAGCGAGCTGCAACAGAGGCAGGAAGTAAACAAAGAAGTAAAAAGTATTTAAAGTGTGATGTCACAGCCAAAGTGATTGGCTGGCTGATTGGTGAATAGTTTTTCTTTTTTCTTTATCTTTTTTCTTTTTCTTATCAGTAGGAAACCTTTGTCATTGTTGCCAAATTAAGTAAATTAAGTAAGTTAAGGGTGAAGTCATGCCAGTTGAGCTATGCCATGCTCCTCCTGTGTTATGTGGGAAATCAGGGACACTTCGTAGATAGCACATTTAGAGAGTTGGTCACACCGCAGAAAAGTGTACAAAGGCAGATAGGGATTGGGTGACCATTAGGCAGAGCAGTAGTAGGATGGTAGTGCAGGAGTCCCCTGTGGTCATCTCCCTCCAAAACAGATACACCGCTTTGAGTACTGTTGGGGGAGATGGCCCATCAGGGGAAGGCAGCAGCAGCCAAGTTCATGGCACCATGGGTGGCTCTGCTGCACAGGAGGGCAGAAAAAAGAGTGGGAGAGCTATAGCGGTAGGGGACTCTATTGTAAGGGGAATAGATAGGCGTTTCTGCGGCCGCAAATGAGACTCCAGGGTGGTATGTTGCCTCCCTGGTGCAAGGGTCAAGGATGTCTCGGAGCAGCTGCAGCGCATTCTGGAGGGAGAGGGCGAATAGCCAGTTGTCATGGTGCATATAGGTACCAACGATATAGGTAAAAAGCGGGATGAGGTCCTACAAGCTGAATTTAGGGAGCTAGGAGTTAAATTAAAAAGTAGGACCTCAAAGGTAGTAATCTCAGGATTGTTACCAGTGCCACGTGCTAGTCAGAATAGAAATAGCAGGATAGTTAAGATGAATACGCGGCTTGAGAAATGGTGCAAGAGGGAGGGATTCAAATTCCTGAGACATTGGAACCAGTTCTGGGGGAGATGGGACCAGCCCGGACAGTCTGCACCTGGGCAGGACTGGAACCGATGTCCTCGGGGGAGTGTTTGATAGTTCTGTTGGGGAGGATTTAAACTAATATGGCAGGGAGATGGAAACCAATGCAGGGAGACAGAGGGAAGTAAAATGAAGTCAGAAGCAAAAGGTAGAAAGGAGAAAAGTAAAAGCGGAGGGCAGAAAAATCAAAGGCAAAGGTCAAAAAGGGCCACATTACAGCATAATTCTAAAAGGACAAAGAGTGTTAAAAAAATAAGCCTGAAGGCTGTGTGTCTCAATACGAGGAGCATTCATAATAAGGTGGATGAATTAACTGCGCAGATAGCGGTAAAAGGATATGATGTAATTGGGATTACAGAGATATGGCTCCAGGGTGACCAAGGCTGGCAACTCAACATCCAAGGGTATTCAATATTCAGGAAAGATAGACAGAAAGGAAAAGGAGGTCGTATAGCGTTGCTGGTTAAAGAGGAGATTTACGCAATATTAAGGAAGGACATCAGCGTGGCTGAGGTGGAATCTGTATGGGTAGAGCTGCGGAACACCAAAGGGCAGAAAATGCTAGTGGGAGTTGTGTACAGACCACCAAACAGTCATAGTGAGGTTGGGGATGGCATCGTATGGGAAATTAGGGATGCGTGCAATAAAGGTACAGCAGTTATCAAGGAGGACTTTAATCTACTTATAGATTGGGCTAACCAAACTGGTAGCAATACGGTGGATGAGGATTTCCTGGAGTGTATAAGGGATGGTTTTCTAGACCAATATGTCGAGGAACCAACTAGAGAGCTGGCCATCCTCGACTGGGTGTCGTGTAATGAGAGAGGATTAATTAGCAATCTTGTCGTGCGAGGCCCCTTGGGGAAGAGTGACCATAATATGGTAGAATTCTTCATTAAGATGGAGAGTGACACAGTTAATACAGAGACTAGAGTCCTGAACTTAAAGAAAGGTAACTTCGACGGTATGAGACGTGAATTGGCTAGGATAGACTGGCGAATGACACTTAAAAGGTTGGTGGTGGATAGGCAATGGCAGATATTTAAAGATCACATGGATGAACTTCAACAATTGTACATCCCTGTAAAAACAAAACGGGGAAGGTGGCTCGACCGTGGCTTTCAAGGGAAATTAGGGATAGTGTTAAATCCAAGGAAGAGGCATATAAATTGGCCAAAAAAAGCAGCAAAGCTGAGGACTGGGAGAAATGTAGAATTCAGCAGAGGAGGACAAAGGGTTTAATTAGGAGTGGGAAAATAGAATATGAGAGTAAGCTTGCAGGGAACATAAAAACTGACTGCAAAAACTTCTACAGATATGTGAAGAGAAAAAGATTAGTGAAGACAAATGTAGGTACCTTACAATCAGAATCAGGTGAAGTCATAATGGGGAACAAATGGCAGACCAATTAAACAAAAACTTTGGTTCTGTCTTCACTAAGGAAGACACAATTAACCTTCCGGAAGTACTAGGGGAACGAGGGTCTAGCGAAAAGGAGGAACCAAAGGAAATCCTTATTAGTCAGGAAATTGTGTTAGGGAAATTGATGGGATTGAAAGCCGATAAATCCCCAGGGCCTGATAGTCTGCATCCCAGAGTACTTAAGGAAGTGGCCTTAGAAATATTGGATGAATTGGTGGTCATTTTCCAACATTCTATAGACTCTGGATCAGTTCCTATGCACTGGAGGGTAGCTAGTGTAACTCCACTTATTAAAAAAGGAGGGAGAGAGAAAACAGGGAATTATAGACTGGTCAGCCTGACATTGGTGGTGGGGAAAATGTTGGAATCAATTATTAAAGATGTAATAGCGGTGCATTTGGAAAGCAGTGACAGGATCGGTCCCAGTCAGCATGGATTTATGAAAGGGAAATCATGTTTGACAAATCTAGAATTTTTTGAGAATGTAACTAGCTGAGTGGACAAGGGGGAGCCAGTGGATGTGTATTTAGACTTTCAAAAGACTTTTGACAAGGTCTCACATAAGAGATTGGTGTGCAAAATTAAAGTACATGGTATTGGGGGTAATGTACTGACATGGATAGAGAACTGGTTGGCAGACAGGAAGCAGAGAGTAGGAATAAACGGGTCCTTTTCACAATGGCAGGCAGTGACTAGTGGGGTACCGCAAGGTTCAGTGCTGGGACCCCAGCTATTTACAATATACATCAATGATTTGGACGAAGGAATTGAATGTAATATCTCCAAGTTTGCAGATGACACTAAGCTGGGTGGCAGTATGAGCTGTGAGGAGGATGCTAAGAGGCTGCAGGGTGACTTGGACAGGTTAGGTGCATGGGCAAATGCATGGCAGATGCGGTATAATGTGGATAAATGAGAAGTTATCCACTTTGATGGTAAAAACAGGAGGGCTGATTATTATCTGAATGGTGACAGATTGGTAAAGGGGGAGGTGCAACAAGACCTGAGTGTCATGGTACATCAGTCACTGAAGGTTGGCATACCAGTGCAGCAGGCGGTGAAGAAGGCAAATGGCATGTTGACCTTCCTAGCGAGAGGATTCGAGTATAGGAGCAGGGAGGTCTTACTGCAGTTGTACAGGTCCTTGGTAAGGCCACACCTTGAATATTGTGTACAGTTTTGGTCTCCTAATCTGAGGAAGGACATTCTTGCTATTGAGGGAGTGCATTGAAGGTTCACCAGACTGATTCCCGGGATGACAGGACTGACATATGAAGAAAGACTGGATCAACTAGACTTGTATTCAATGGAATTTAGAAGAATGAGAGGGGATGTCATAGAAACATATAAAATTCTGACAGGATTGGACAGGTTAGATTCAGGAAGAATGTTCCCGATGTTGGGGAAGTCCAGAACCAGGGGTCACAGTCTAAGGATAAGGGGTAAGCCATTTAGGACCGAGATGAGTGAACTTTCTTCACTCAGAAAGTTGTGGGCTTGTGGAATTCTCTACCACAAAAAGTTGTTGAGGCCAGTTCATTAGATATATTTAAAAGGGATTTAGATGTGGCCCTCACGGCTAAAGGGATCAAGGGGCATGGAGAGAAAGCAGAAATGGGTTACTGAAATGCATGGTCAGCCATGATCATATTGAATGGTAGTGCGGGCTCAAAGGGCCAAATGGCCTACTCCTGCACCTATTTTCTATGTTTCTATGTTTCTGTGTTTCAAGAGATACAACCCAACGCCCTATTTGCTCTCTATCACTTCATGGCATTGCTCATGTACCTTCAAGGATGAATGCACTAGAATGCCCAAATCTCTTTCTATCTCTACCATCTTTAATGCCTTTCTCTGGAGGGTGTATGAATGTTGAGCATTTGCCCTGCTCACATCCATAACACTGCACTTATCTAAGTTATACTTCATTTTCCAGTCTTGAGCTCAATCTCCTAACACATTAAGATCTGCCTGAAGCAGACGAGCGTCATCTACAGGTCCAACACTTGCACAGACTTTGGTATAATTTGCAAATTGTGTCCACAATACCTACATCCAAATCATTAATAAAAATAATAAAGAGCAACGGTCCCATCACTGATCCCTGCGGGACACCAGTGGTGACCGATCTCCAAACAGACCCAAATCCCTCTATAACTACTTTTTTCCCACGTCCTGCCAGTTAGTTCTGAACTCAGCTCAATATATTACCACTAATACCGAAAGGCTTCGACCTTATACAGAAGCCTCATGTGCGATACCTTATCAAAAGCTTTTTCGAAGTCTAAGTAGACAATGTCTACTGGACTTCCTTCCCCCACCAACTTTGTAATTTCCTCAAAAAATACAATTAGATTTGTACGGCATGACCTCGTTTTTAAAGAAGCAATATTGTGTGTCCCTAATATGCCCCTCTCTATCCAAATAGAGGTCTTTAAAATTATGAATGGTTTTGATAGTGTGGATGCAGAGAGACTGTTTCCACTTGTGAGGAAGAGCATACTACAGGCCATCAAAATAAGATAGTCATCAAGAAATCCAATAGGGAATTCAGAAGAAACCTCTTTACCCAAAGAGTGGTGAGAATGTGGAACTCATTACCACATGGAGTGGCTGAAGCGAATAGTATATGATGCATTTAAGGGGAGGCTAGACAAGCATATGAGGAAGAAGGGAATTGAGGCTTATGCTGATAGATTTAGATGAGGAAAGACGGGAAGAGACTCGAGTGGAGCATAAACGCTGGCATGGATTGGTTGGGCTGAAAGGCCTGTTTCTGTCTCGTATGTATATATTGCATCCCTAATGATTCCTTCAAGCATCTTACTTATTGCTAATGTTAAAATAATGGGCCTATAGTTACCCGGATCTGTCTTGTCACCTTTTTTAAAGATGAGGACTACATTAGCCTCCTTCCAGTCTACAGGAACCATTTCAGAGTGCAGTGAGCTATTAAAAATACAGGCTAGGGGCTCTCACACAGCATATTCCCCATCTCCCTGAGGACCCTCGCGTGGATATCATCTGGCCCGGCTGCTCTATCTACTTTCAAGTTCTTAATTCTTTCTAAAACAATATGTTCATCTATGTTAATATTACTATGTTTTGTTAGTAACATTATTAAATTCTAATAGTTGAGCATCATCTTCAAGAGTGAAAACTGCAAAGTACTCGTTTAATGGCCCTGAAATTCCAGTCGGAGGCTTCCTTCGGACGAACACCACCGACCCAAAATGTTTTTGCGAAAGTACCTGGTGGTCCCGGAGGCACCTATGATTCCAGTCAGAGGCCTTCTTTTCTCACACATCCGAGTACACCTCCGTCTTCGAGGTACGCATGTCGAAGCTGGAGTCACGTGGGCCTGGACAACCAATCACGGTACAGTATTCTCATTGATTGATTGAGTCCGTGAGTTTGGGAGAGTCCAAGAGCGGGAGAGTCCATGAGTTTAGGAGGTCGGGAGTTCGGAGGTCCGAGAGGTCAGGAGTTCGGAGATTCGGGAGGCCAAGAGTCTGAGAGTTTGGGAGGCCACAGAGGTCGGTGAGTTCGGGAGGCCACAGAGGTCGGTGAGTTTGGGAGGCCACAGAGGTCGGTGAGTTCGGGAGGCCACAGAGGTCGGTGAGTTTGGGAGGCCACAGAGGTCGGTGAGTTTGGGAGGCCACAGAGGTCGGTGAGTTCGGGAGGCCACAGAGGTCGGTGAGTTCGGGAGGCCACAGAGGTCGGTGAGTTCGGGAGGCCACAGAGGTCGGTGAGTTTGGGAGGCCACAGAGGTCGGTGAGTTTGGGAGGCCACAGAGGTCGGTGGGTTCGGGAGGCCACAGATGTCGGTGAGTTCGGGAGGCCACAGATGTCGATGAGTTCGGGAGACCACAGAGGTCGATGAGTTCGGGAGACCACAGAGGTCGATGAGTTCGGGAGACCACAGAGGTCGATGAGTTCGGGAGACCACAGAGGTCGATGAGTTCGGGAGACCACAGAGGTCGATGAGTTCGGGAGACCACAGAGGTCGGTGAGTTAGGGAGGCCACAGAGGTCGGTGGGTTAGGGAGGTCACAGAGGTCGGTGAGTTAGGGAGGCCACAGAGGTCGGTGGGTTAGGGAGGTCACAGAGGTCGGTGAGTTAGGGAGGCCACAGAGGTCGGTGAGTTAGGGAGGCCACAGAGGTCGGTGGGTTAGGGAGGTCACAGAGGTCGGTGGGTTCGGGAGGCCACAGAGGTCGGTGAGTTCAGGGGGCCAGAGAGGTCGGTGAGTTGGTAAGTATATCTCTTTTTTCTATTCCTTTTTAATTAGATTTTAAATTAGATAAGTCTAACAAGAGGGATGGCAGGGCAGCTCAGTCCTGTGGAGTGCACATCCTGCGGCATGTGGGAAGTCCTGGACACTTTGATTGGCCCAGACAACCATGTGTGCAGGAGGTGTCTCCAGCTTCAACTACTCGAGCTCCGCGTTTCGGAGCTGGAGCAGCGGATGGAGTCAATCCGGTGAATCCGCGAGGCTGGATAGCACATTTCAGGAGGTGGTCACCCCGCAGCTTAAAAACGTGCATGCAGAGGAGCAGTGGGTGACCACCAGACGAAATAAGAATGCAAGGCAGGTAGTGCAGGAGTCCCCCCGTGAGTCCATCTCGCTTTCAAACCGATATTCACTTCTGAGTATCGGTGAGGACGATGGTGCCTCTGGGGAGTGCAGCCAGAGCCAATTCCAAGGCACCACGGGTGGCTCAGCTGCACGGGAGGAGGGATGAAGAATAAAAAAGCCCTAGTGATAGCGGATTCTATAGTTAGGGGAACAGACAGGCGTTTCTGCGGCCGTAGACGTGACTCCCGAATGGTATGGTGTCTCCCTGGTGCCAGGGTCAAGGATGTCACAGTGCGGACGCAGGGCATTCTGGGGGGAGAGGATAGATGGCTAGAGGTCGTGGTCCATATCGGGACCAACGACACATGCAGAATTCAGGGAGCTAGGAAGAAAATTAAAGGGTAGGACCTCAAAGGTAGTAATCTCCGGGTTACTACCGGTGCCATGTGCTAATGAATACAAGAATAGAAGGATAGAGAGAATGAACACATGGCTGGAGAGTTGGTTTAGGAGGGAGGCTTTAAATTCTTGAGGAATTGGGACCGCTTCTGGGGGAGATGGGACCTGTACAAACCGGACAGGTTGCACCTCAACATTGCCGGGACCAATATCCTCATGGGGAGTTTTGCTAGTGTTGTTGGGGAGAGTTTAAACTAGCTTGGCAGGGGGATGGGAACCTGAGAACAAATTCAATAGGGAAGGAAGTAAAGCTGAAATTGGATAGCAAGAATTTAGAAAGCGAATCTGTAAGACAGAGGAAGCAGGGCTTAGTAAGTAGTAATCAAGGAGGTCTTCCTGTGCTAAATGGTATATACTTCAATGCAAGGAGTATAGCGAATAAGGCGGATGAGCTAAGAGCACAGGTAGATACTTGGGAGGTATGACATTATATCCATTACAGAAACATGGCTGAAAGAGGGGCAGGTTTGGCAGATCAATATTTCTGGCTACAGGATTTTTAGACAAGACAGAGAGGGGGGTAAAAAAGGGGCGGGGGGAGATTGCGATACTGATTAAGGAAACTATTACAGCGGTGAGGAGGGATGATATGTTAGAGGGATCATCAAATGAGGCCATATGGGTCGAATTGAAAAATAAAAAAGGGGCGATCACACTGCTGGGCGTGTATTACAGACTCCCAAACAGTGGGAGGGAGATAGAGGAGCAAATATGTGGCAAATTGCTGTGAAGTCCAAAAACTATAGGGTAGTGATAGTAGGAGATTTTAACTATTCAAATATTGATTGGGACAAATATAGTGTGAAGAATATAGAGGGTGCGGAATTCTTGAAATGCATTCAAAAGAACTTTTTTAGTCATTATGTAGCAAGCCCAACACGAGAGGGGACGGTTTTGGATTTAGTTTCGGGGAACGAAGCTGGGCAGGTTGAAGGGGTATTAGTGGGGGAGCACTTAGGTGCCAGTGACCATAATTCAGTCAGATTCACGTTAGTTGTGGATAAAGACAAGGATAGGCCTGGAATAAAAGTCCCAAATCGGGGAAAAGCTAATTTTGCTAAGTTAAGGAGTGATTTGGCCACAGTGGACTGGAAACAGCTACTTGTGGGTAAATCAATGTCGGAACAGTGGGAGGCATTCAAAGAGGAGATCCGGAAGGCCAAACATGTGCCCTTAAAGAAAAAGGGTGGGAATAATCATTCTAAAGCTCCCTGGATGTCTAAGGACTTACAGGGAGGATAAAGAAAAAAATGGAAGCTTATTTCATTTACCAATGGCTAAATACTATAGAATATTTAGGGGAATATAGAAAGTGAAGAGGCAAAATTAAAAAGGATATTAGGAATGCTAAAAGAAAGCGCAAAAAATTCTTGGCTAGTAAAATTAAGGAAAACCCAAAGATGTTCTATAAATATATTAAGAGTAAGAGGGTAACTAAAGAAAGGGTAAGGTCTATTAGAGACCATGAGGATAATCTTTGTGTGGAGGCGGAAGATGTTGGTAAGGTTCTTAATGAATACTTTGCAACTGTTTTCACAAAGGAAAGGGGCAATGCAGATACTGCTATCGAGGAGGAGGCTGATATTCTGGATCAAATAAATATAGTGAGAAAGGAAGTATTAATAGGTTTAGCAGCTTTGAAAGTAGATAAGTCCCCAAGCATGGATGAAATGCATCCCAGGCTGTTAAGCGAAGTAAAAGAAGAAATAGCAGAGGCCTTGATCATCATTTTCCAGTCCTTTTTGGATTTGGGCATGGTGCCAGAGGATTGAAGGAATGCTAATGTGGTACCCTTGTTTAAGAAGGGAGAAAGGGATAGGCTGAGTAATTACAGGCCTGTCAGCCTAACCTCAGTGGTGGGAAAATTATTGGAAAAATCCTGAAAGACAGGATTGATAGGTCCTTACTATACAGTATAAATGCACACGAGGCCCATGCTTGAGAGAAGGTCAGTCTGTGACCTGTCCTTTATTCCATAGCACTTAAAGTGATGAAGGTGGGTGGAGCTTCCCCTTTTGTACCTGAAGGCCCAGGTTAGGAGTGTCTCCCACCTAGTGGTCATTGTTCTCACAGTGTACAACTTAGATCAGATTATACATGGGTTACATTGCTGGTTGAATACATGACAAAGATAAATCTATATTTGGAAAGGCAAGGATTAATTAGGGACAATCAGCACGGATTTGTTAAGGGAAGATCGTGTTTGACTAACTTGATTGAATTTTTTGAGGCGGTAACCAAGAGGTTTGATCAGGGTAGTGCGTACAATGTAGTATAAATGGACTTTAACAAAGCTTTTGATAAGGTCCCACATGGTAGACTGGTTACGAAGGTTAAAGCCCATGGGATCCAGGGCAAAGTGGCAAGTTGGATCTAAAATTGGCTTCGAGGTAGGAAGCAAAGGGTAATGCTTGATGAATGTTTTTGTGACTGAAAGAATGTTTCCAGTGGGGTTCCGCAGGGCTCAGTTCTGGGTCCTTTGCTTTTTGTGGTATATATCAATGATTTAGATTTGAATATAGGGAGTATGATTAAGAAGTTTGCAGACGACACTAAAATTGGCTGTGTGGTTAATAATGAAGAGGAAAGTCATAGTCTGCAGGAGGATATCAATCTACTGGTCAGGTGGGCAGAGCAGTGGCAAATGGAATTTAATTCAGAGAAGTGTGAGGTGATGCACCTTGGGAGGGCTAATAAGGAAAGGGTATACACATTAAGCAGTAGGTCACTTAATAGTGTAGATGAACAAAGAGACCTTGGAGTGCTTGTCCACAGATCCCTGAAAGTAGCAGGCCAGGTGGATAAGGTGGTTAAGAAGGCATACGGAATGCTTGCCTTTATTGGCCGAGGCATAGAATATAAGAGCAGGGAAGCTATACTTAAATTGTATAATACTTTGGTTAGGCCACAGCTGGAGTACTGCGTGCAGTTCTGGTCACCATATTATAGGAAGGACGTGATTGCACTCGAGAGGGTGTCGAGGAGATTTACTAGGATGCTGCCTGGAATGGAGAATCTTAGTTATGACGACAGATTGGATAGGCTGGATTTGTTCTCATTGGAACAGAGGAGGTTGAGAGGAGACCTCAGTGAGGTGTATAAAATATTGAGGAGCCTGGACCAAGCGGATAGTAAGGGCCGATTTCCATTGATGGAGGGGGCACAGTTTTAAGGTGGTTGGTGGAAGGTCTAGAGGAGATTTGAAGGGGGGCTTCTTTATGCAGAGGGTTGTGGGGATCTGGAACTTGCTGCCTGAAAGAGTGGTGGATGCAGAAACCCTCACCACTTTTAAGAGATGGTTGGATAGGCACAAAGTGCCGTAACCTGCAGGGTTACAGATCTAGAGCTGGTAATTGGGATTAGACTGGATAACCTTCTTCACTCAGGTGAAACTTCTTCACTCATAGAGAGTTGTTAACCTGTGGAATTCTTCACTCGGAGAGTTGTTAACCTGTGGAATTCTCTACCGCAGAGAATTGTTGATGCCAGTTCATTAGATATATTCAAGAGGGAGTTAGATATGGCCCTGATGGCTAAAGGGATCAAGGGGTATGGAGAGAAAGCAGGAAAGAGGTACTGAAGTGAATGATCAGCCATGATCTTATTGAATGGTGGTGCAGGCTCGAAGGGCTGAATGGCCTACTCCTGCACCTACTTTCTATGTTTCTATGTTTCTATAACCTCTTGTTGGCTGGCACAGATATGATGTTAAGTACTGCAGGGAATCGAATAAGACCAGGGTGATCTCCTGGACTAGTTTTGATCACCTGGATGGGTCGGAGAGGAATTTTTCCAGATTTTTTTCCCCTAAATTGGCCTGGGTTTTTATCTGGTTTTTACCTCTCCCAGAAGATCACATGGCTCCAGTCGGGGTAGAGTATAAAATGTTTCAGTATAAGAGGTGTTGCAATTGTGTGGGGCGGACGGGTTGGACTGGGTGCTCTTTACCTTTCCGCACTGTTCATTGTTCATAGGTTTATGTGTAACCTTCAGGGCTGCTGACTGATAGCCGTGCGGCTCTTTGTCGGCCGGCGTGGACACGATGGGCCGAAATGTCCTCCTCCTGCACTGTAAATTTCTATGTTTCTATGATAGTAATGGGAACTCCATATCTCCGAGTTCTCATTGCTATCAATGAGAGTAACCTCCTAAAACACCCAAACACATCATAATAAATTAAAAAACACCTCACATATTTAAAATTAATTGAAATTAAAGTTAATTAAATGTTTTAGAAAAAACATATTTTTTGGATACGTTTGAATTTGTTTTAATAGGGTTTAAAATAAACTTACCTTAATAGACAGTTTTTTTACTCTATAAATGTGTATTTAAATTTAATTTTAATGTGTTTTAAAACACTTACGCTGGTAAAAGTAGACTATGCGCCTCCTTTTACCAGGCGTAAAAGTTTCAAGGACATTCGCTGGACAAGAGATGGGCAACTAGCCCAATCTCATCTGCGCGAATGTCCTTGTGGCGGGGATGTGGAAGATCTGTCAAGCGACTACTTGACAAATCGGAAAAGCCGGAAAATACAGAACCGGCGAGGCCGGGATTTCTCGCCCATTATTTCCGCCATACCCAGTAAGTCCTTTGTAACCTGTCCTTGAACATTCTTCAATGGACCAATGGATAGTTCTCTGACTCTTCACATAACTGAAAATGCTTTTCCTATTACTTCCACAGTTGTCTACGATCCTTTTTTCCATGACCTTCATTTTATTTAGTTATTCCTTGTACTCAACTCTGTTTACTTGAGTATTAAATGTCTTTAATTTATAGAAACATTTCTGTTTACATCTTATTTGTCTTTGTCACACACTTATCTCATGTCATCCCTATATAAATACCATGGGCAGACAGTAGCATTTTTTTAAAACCTTTCAAAACTTGTAGGATACAATTGATAATATCAGGCAGTTTAAATTTTCTTTTTGAGTCAGTAATGCACTTAAGAGTTTGCTTCAGCACAAATTGTTGATTTGGTATCCCTATTATCAGAAACACAAAGGACCTGCATTGTGTGCAAAGTGGTGAGCCCCAATTTCCCCAGACATAAAGGACTAAACTTTCCACTTCACATCGCCCATCTAAGGCCCATCTATCGCCCAAAATGGACCTCTATCGCCCATTTTGAGCAAAAAGTGGAAACTGGGCCCAAAATATCACCCAAAAAACAGGCCCCCAAGTTTCCATTTTGATCGGCGAGATGATCCCCCAAATGATCGCCCACGCAAGGCCCATCCCAAGTTTCGCTGCCTAGC
Organism: Pristiophorus japonicus; assembly: GCF_044704955.1. Lineage (NCBI taxonomy): Eukaryota > Metazoa > Chordata > Chondrichthyes > Pristiophoridae > Pristiophorus > Pristiophorus japonicus. The sequence continues at coordinate 208,886,304 of NC_091978.1, forward strand.
ATGCACATCGCTAGGCCGATGCAAGGCCCAAAAAAGTGCTCAAAAATAGTTGCTTTTTCAGGGCCTTACAGAGGGAAATGGGCACTACAGACGCCGTTTTTAACTTCAGAGGAAGGGTGGAGAATTAGTTCTGAGTTATTTAGAGAGTAAAATTGAAGAAAATTGTACTCATAAATTTTGGACAGGGAATATAAATAGGTATTATCAACTTATTTATGCTAAAAAGATCTCATATATAGGAATAATTTAGTAAATAGCTTTTACATAGTGAAGTGAAGTTATTTAATGATATTGTTGGGGCCTATCAAACTGACTGGTACAGAGAGGGCAGATTACAGTGATTAGAGAGTGGAGTAGATAGATTATTAAAATTAGTGAAAGTAATTATTGATAGTGATTATGAGGCCTATGCTTTCCCTGCCTTTACTTGCAACTGCTTACACACTGGTTACTGAAAGGATCAATCGAAGAGTGGCACAGTAATGCGTAGACGGAGACGAAGACAGAGGAGGAGAACGTACAGCCAACGAAGGTACTTAGAGAAGCAATCCTACCTGAATTTGTCTGAAAATGCTTGTCTTAGGAGGCTGCGATTCCGGAAGGAGGTCATCGATGAGATATGTCAACTCGTCAAGGTTGATCTGCAGCCTTCCAGCACCATCAGAACCGCACTGTCTGTTGAGGTGAAGGTTACTGCTGCCCTAGCCTTCTACGCATCGGGATCTTTTCAGGCTTCAGCTGGCGACATCTGCCATATCTCTCAGCACGCTACACACTGCTGCATTTGTCAGGTGACTGAAGCCCTTTATGCTCGCAGGATGGACTTCATAAGCTTCCCAATGACAAGGGAGGCACAGACCGAGAGGGCATTGAGTTTCTCGAGAATAGCAGACTTCCCCCAAGGTGCAGGGAGCAACAGACTGCATGCACATTGCCCTGAAAGCACCCTTAAAGAACGCAGAGGTGTTTCGTAACAGAAAGGGGTTCCACTCCCTAAATGTGCAGCTTGTGGTCGACCACAATCAAACAATTCTGACAGTAAATGCTACATTTCCTGGCAGCATCCATGATGCACACATCTTACGTGAAAGTGCTATCCCTGACCTGTTTGCCAATCAGCCAGAAGGTCACGGTTGGATGCTGGGGGATAAAGGATATGGCCTTGCCAGTTGGCTCATGAACCCTCTGCGTAATCCTGTCACTGAAGCACAGAGACGGTATAATGAAAGTCACATAGCGACTCGCAACATCGTTGAAAAGACAATTGGAGTCCTCAAGCAGCGCTTCCAATGTCTGGATCATTTGGGAGGCAGCCTCCAGTACCACCCTGATCAGGTAGCAGAGTTTATTGGTGTGTGTTGCATGCTGCATAACCTAGCTATAAAGAGAGGACAAATAATGCTAGATCATGCTGCAGGTCCACCTCCAGAAGGAGATGAGGCAGCCAGCGAAGATGAAGAGGAGGAACAGGCTGGAGAGGACGCGGGTGAGGACTTGGGGAGCTTAATCAGCATAGCGATCCAGCACCGGTACCACCTCACCTTTCCCGAAGACCGGTGGCCAGTGCCAGTTACACGGCTGCTAAGCTTTTGCGTCAGCAGCTCATTAATGAACGCTTCGCATGACCTATTATTGTTGATATTCAAACATTCAATTACAGTTCGGTTAATCAAAAGTTTCATTTGCGTGGTTAAACTGAATAAACAAACAATTAAGCATGAGAAACTGTACATTGTAAAATTTATGTAAATAAGAGAGAAGGTACAAAAGTTTTAGAAACATTTTTTTTTATTAACAGACAAAATTTTTTTTAAACAACTAATGAACAACACCCTCCCTCCAACTCCCCACCCCCGCACCAACCCACCCTTCCCTCAAAATCCCCAAAACGTTACAAGAAGAAGAAATTTACAGAACAAGTGGCCATTTAAGTAATAATAACAAGTGACCATTTCAGTCATACTAATAAGTGACCATTTCAGACATGACATCAAGTGACCATTTCAGACATGACAACAAGTGAGCAATTAAGTGATGTTAACAAGTGACCATTTCACTCATGACAACAAGTGAACATTTCAGTCATGCTAACAAGTGACCATGTAAGAAAGAATGGAAAGTGAACAATTAAGTAATTATAACAAGTGAACAAGTGAACATTTAACTATTGAATAATATTGGCTAATTTAGTGGCAATAACAATAACAATTGCAGTAACAATAACAAGAGTAGAACAGCAAGTGAACATTTTAAAACAAGTGAACTACATAGAAAAGAACTCCCCCCTCCCTACCTGGGCCATGTTTCCCTCCAGATCCTGTCCCACCCCGTGTTCACACCCCACCCGCCCATTTTGGTCGACGCAGACCGACACCAAGACGTCGTGCAGAGTGGGATGTCAAGACTTCCTGCCACGGTGGAGGTGACAGAGAGGAAACGGAAGCCTGGGGCTCTACTTCCGAGTCCGGAGGAACTGTGCCCTCCGTACTCGCTTGTGTGCTAGGGGTCTCGCTGCAAGCAGACACGACACCTTGGGGTGCAGCGTCGTGTCCAGCCATCAACGCATGCCATAGGGCATTGGTTGCGGCTGTCTGCTGCCGAATAGCCTCCAAGGTCTCCCTTGCAATCAGCGACTGCTCAGAAGACCAGTTGGAGAAATTCTGTGAGAACTCGCTCCAGGATGCTGGAAACTAGCTCCAGTTCAGAGAACTGGCTCCAGCTCGCTGAGAATCCCTCGAACCCCTGGATAAAGTCGCGACCGATTGCGACCGTCTCCCTGCACAGGGAAATCAAGCTCTCTGTCTGGCCCTCCAAGGCAGGGGATTGCTCACCACGCTGACCAGACCTCCGTGGGGTCGGCGTTTGCAATGTGATGCACCTTGGCGTCGCCACCTGCACACCGCTTGGTCCCGGTGCATCTTCCATCTCAACCGAGATGGCCGCAGGTTGTTCCCCACCCACAAAAAAAACTCCTCTTCTTCCTCCGGTTCCTCCTCCTCCTCCTCCTCCTCCTCCTGGTGAAGCATTATTGCAGGAGTTTGTAGTGGCTCCTCTTCTTCAGCTTCCTGCAATGTAGGAGACGGTTCAGTGGCAGTCGACTCCAACAACTCGACTATCACTTGACCTTTAATTTGATAAACAATGATTAATTATTCAATTCGTTGCATTACAATTTTTCTCTAAGTAAAAATATTGCAATGCTTTCATTCACCACATATGCACAGGTGATCACAAGCTTTAACATGACCTAACATGACCTCATTCGAACATCTATAGTACATCACCATTATATATCAGATTATGTTATATTAGCATAACATTAGATTGTAATTGCATAACATTGCATAACATCAAATTACATTTTAATTGCATAACATTACATACGTAACTACGATATTTTCAGTATCTACTAATGATTCACACATTGAACAATGCACATTTCTCATTACTCACATGTCTCAAGGGTGGGTTTGGCCACACCACGGGATGTGACCAAACGGCTTTCTGGGCCCACCAAGGCCACCGTGAGCTCCTCGTAGGGGTTCAGGGGCTGCAACATTACAGGGCTCCCGCCCGTCCTGCACTGCTCCCGATTATTGATCGATATCTTTTTCTGTAAATGATACGATAACATTGCATGGCATAAGCAAATGGAGCAGGCGATTTAAGACATTGAAGACATTTAAGACTGACAGATTAAAATGTTCTTATTACAAATTATCATTACGTTGCAGATTTCACATTACAACATTTAACTTTATGCTGGGTTGCATAAATTTATTCATAATTTAGTTATGTTTAAATGTAAGCAAATAACATTGCAGATTCTTGTTACTATTTAGATCATTATAAATTTCAACTTACTCTGGCAACTGAAAGTAGGCTGTTCCAACGTTTGTGGCATTGGTCCGGTGTCCGGGCTTCATTGGATGCCGATGTGACCACGTCGGCAATCTCTGCCCAAATCCTCCGATATGCACGGGGTGGAGGTTTCCCATGCCCATCCCGTGTCAGATCCTCCCACCTCTCGCTTACAATGTTAACTAGGGCCTCATTGGCCTCCTCACTGAAGGGCTTGGCCCTTCGCCTTTCAAAAGATCCCTCCATTAAATTGATATGTGACCAGTTCTCAAAATGCTTCCTTTCTCCTCTCTCTCTCTCTCTCTCTCTCTCTCCTAGATCCACCCAGAGCTTCTGAGCATGTGTAAAGACCCTTGACCTCCACAAACGCGGGAAAGAACATCAACCTAAAAAAAAACAACCTGCACATGCGCAGTAATGCGTTGCTAGGGAAGCTTTTTTTTTTCATTCACTTCTGTTTTCTTTGGCCGATCGTGAGATCGCTGAGAAATCACATCTCCCATTTGACATCGCTGGGGTAAGGCCGAGTGGATAATCGCAAAAAAAAAAATGGGCCTTGAGCCGGCGATCAGCACGGGCGATAGGTCCCGCATCGCTGGAACAAGGGCCATTTTTTTCAGCCTTAGCCTGAAAGTGGAAAGTCTAGCCCAAAGAATCAGAAGTTATGTTACTGTAGCTCGATGCTGTTCACTAACTTTTTATAATCAAAGGAGTGTAGGCATAAAAATAGGCCATTTTCCAGTGCTAGCTCCACAGCAGAGCAATCTATTCCAATCTCATTTTCCCATTCTTTACCTGTACCCTATAATATTTTTCTAATTAATCTTTAAGGCACTTAGCACCTATAGCCACTTGGAGTAATGTGTTCCTGTTTTATTTACCTTTTCTGTGATTTTTTTTCTAACCTCCCCCTTTATGCTTCTCTAATTCTAAATATATGCCATGTGTTACCAATTCACTGACCAGTGGAAATAATCTCTTGCAATTTACCCTCTCAAATGCTTACAGAATGTTGAATGCTTCTATTAGATTCACCTTAACCTTCACTGCTCTGGCGAATAAAGACTATTTCTTCAAGTTTTCTCATCATAACTATATCTTCTCATCACTGGTATCATTGTACCTTTCCTTGGTTCTTTCCGTAGTGCATTACCCAAAACTGCACAAATACTCCAACTATGACCTGAACAGATTCATCATCACCTCCTTGCTTATATATTCCAAGTCCCTGCATGTAAAACCAAGAATTCCATTTGCTTTTTAATCATTTTTTCCACTTGCCATCCTGCTTTTAAAGACTTGTATCTTCCTACTTTAGATCTCTGTTTCTCTGCTTCATTGAGAAATTCACCATTTACATAGAAACATAGAAAATAGGTGCAGGAGTAGGCCATTCGGCCCTTCGAGCCTGCACCACCATTCAATAAGATCATGGCTGATCATTCACCTCAGTACCCCTTTCCTGCTTTCTCTCCATACCCCTTGATCCCTTTGGCCGTCAGGGCCATATCTAACTCACTCTTGAATATGTCTAACAAACTGGCATCAACAACTCTCTGCGGTAGAGAATTCCACAGGTTAACAACTCTCTGAGTTTAGGGTATATTTAGGGTACATTTCCATTATCTGTTGTATTTCCCAAAAGTGTATCACTTTACATATATCTTTACATTTTATTTGTTGAGGGCAACAATCTCAAGTGGTGATTTGCTAGAGGCTTATTCTCAGGATTGCTTCCCTGGAGAACATGGATCCAGGCCTGCATATGCAATAGATGACATGTAAATGGACTCTTCCAGCAGACTTCCATCAATGTTATGGTGGGAATATGCCAGAAGGGCCAACGTTTTTCAGGGCCCAAGTCCAAAGGAGTTGAGTGATAGTTCTCAGCTAAAATATAATGGAATGAAGCTTGACTGATGGGGGCTGGATTTTTTTACGTTTTTGCACTTGGTTTCAGATGGTCTCAGGATAGGAAGAGGTGCCAGATGGAGTGAAGAAGCACAATTACCCAGCTCCCCCCACCCCAGCCCCTAAGAACAACCATTACAATTTTCTGTCAAAAGTGACGACAATGGCTGGAAGCACCTGTCTAAGTACAAACAGCCATATTAACTATTTAATAGTTAAAATGCATTATAGCTTCAAACATTAGATTTCCCAATATCTGCATTTCTGATCCACACAACACCCCGGATACCAGCATATAGGAGACATCCAGTTAGGGATGCAAACCCTCCTGGATTCTCTGGGAGTCTCCTGGAATTGAAGATTGATCCCCTGAGCATTGCTGCGAGAAAAATTTGCAAAGTCAACAAAGCTGCTGTATCTGGAACTTTTACTGAGTCAGGTTCACTGGTGCTTCCCTTTGCAGCTTGCTTCCTTTCTGCAACCAAATTCTCTTGAGCCCGTCACCTGTATGCGGTCAATGCATGCAAGTCAGTGTGAGGCAGCAGCAGGTTTTATCAAAAAAAAATGCTTTTCTGGAATGCGGAGTTCTTTACCCAGCAGCCACTATAACAGAGAAACCGTTCTATCCCTGGGATTGAATGCTTGTATGGCACTTTGCACAGGAAATATAGGAACTATTCCTTTACCCCCATTCTGAGCCTGAATATGAGGGCAGGATGGTGTGATTGACTGGCTGCAACATTGCTGCAACCTTTTGGAACTAACATGGCTCTTGTCTCAGGGTATCTGAGGCCCCAGAAGGTCCTGCTGTAAGCCACACCTCCTGTATAGCTCCAAGGGCAAGTGACCCTGGCTGCATTTGGCCATGTGTAGGTATTTGAGGGGGCTGATGCAAAGGCACACACATGGTGCTTTGCTGGGAGGTCACACCTGCCAGGTCATTAGTATGAATCTTGGCTTTGGTTAACCATTGGTCAATCAAAATATTGCCTATCAGTTTGCTGAGCCCTGAGAGATGTCTGAATTTCAGTCCTGATTGTTGAAGTCAGAAAAGACAGAAAAGCCAAAAAAAAACAAAGTTTCTCCTCATCGCGGTCCTATATGGCTTACCCCTTATCCTTAGACTGTGACCCCTGGTTCTGGACTTCCTCAACATCTGATCAATCCCGTCCGAATTTTATATGTTTCTATGAGATCCCCTCTCATTCTTCTAAATTCCAGTGAATATAAGCCTAGTCTTTCTTCATATGTCAGTCCTGCCATCCCGGGAATCAGTCTGGTGAACCTTCGCTGCACTCCGTCAATAGCAAGAATGTCCTTCCTCACATTCGAAGACCAATACTCAACTGCACACAATACTCAAGGTGTGGTCTCAACAAGGCCCTATACAACTGCAGCAAGACCTCCCTTCTCCTATACTCAAATCCTCTCGCTATGAAGGCCAACATGCCATTTGCTTTCTTAACTGCCTGCTGTACCTGCATGCCTACTTTCAATGACTGATGTACCATGACACCCAGGTCTCGTTGCACCTCCCCTTTTACTAATCTGTCACCATTCAGATAATAATCTGCCTTCCTGTTTTTGCCACCAAAGTGGATAACCTCACACTTATCCACATTATACTGCATCTGCCATGTATTTGCCCACTCACCTAACCTGTCCAAGTCACCCTGCGGCCTCTTAGCATCCTCCTCATAGCTCACACTGCCACCCAGCTTAGTGTCATCTGCAAACTTGGAGATATTACATTCAATTCCTTCGTCTAAATCAGTAATATATATTGTAAATAGCTGGGGTCCCAGCACTGAACCTTGCGGTACCCCACTAGTCACTGCCTGCCATTCTGAAAAGGACCCATTTATTCCCACTCTTTGCTTCCTATCTGCCAACTGGGTCTCTATCCACATCAATACATTACCCCCAATCCCATGTGCCTTAATTTTGCACACTAATCTCTTGTGTGGGACCTTGTCAAAAGCCTTTTGAAAGTCCAAATACACCACATCCACTGGTTCTCCCTTGTCCACTCTACTAGTTACATCCTCAAAAAATTCTAGAAGATTTGTCAAGCATGATTTCCCTTTCATAAATCCATGATGACTTGGACCAATCCTGTCACTGCTTTCCAAATGCGCTGCTATTACATCTTTAATAATTGATTCCAGCATTTTCCCCATTACTGATGTCACCCAGGGAATTGTGAACCTGGGGAATTCTCTACCACAGAAAGTTGTTGAGTCCAGTTCCTTGAATATATTCAATAGGGAGTTAGATGTGGCTCTTACGGCTAAAGGGATCAGGGGGTATGGAGAGAAGGCAGGAGATGGGTACTGAAGTTGCATGATCAGCCATGATCATATTGAATGGTGGTGCAGGCTCGAAAGGCCTGCGCCTGCACCTATTTTCTGTGTTTCTATGTTTCTCCACAAAGCATCTACCGCAACAATCACCGATACCATGCCAGAATATACAACCGTCCTTAGTTGTTCTGTTGGAGTGGGAGGAATTCTGCTACAGTTTGTTATGAAGTTGTCACCATGTAACTTACAATCCTGATATTTTGCTGAAGATTGTTTGATTGAGCCCATAAGATCCAATCCTTATAAATAGACACATCCTGACATCAAATACGAACATACGAAAATTACGGGCAGCAAAAGACCATTTGGTCAATCAAGCCTGCCCCACACAGTCGTGATGCCAACTAAGCTCCAGCAGCCATGTTCCTGGGAGAGACAAAAAAACAGATAAAAATCCAAGGCCCATTAGGGGGGTAAAAACCTGAAAAATACCTCTCTGACCCCTTTAAGTGATCAAAATTAGTCAAGGAGACCACTTCAACCATGCTTGTATTACCTGGTAATTCACCTACATTTTTGTCGTGTATGTACTTTTGGGATCACTAGCCACTAGATGGCGTCACTGTTGGAGGCCATTGGGCTCCCAAGTATAAAAGGCCAGCCATTTTTTATATGAGTCACTTTGGGCCTTAATAAAGCAGAGCTAAGGTCCTATCTCTTGGAGTTAAACAGTACTCAGTCTAAAAGTTATTATATACACAACATTTGGTGACAAGGCAACAAGAACCTTTGCATGCAAAAATGAGCAAAATTGGATTGTTGAAGCGATTTGTGGAAGGAGAAGATTGGGCAGACTTTGTGAGCCATTTGAGCCAGTTCTACGTGGCCAACAAAATGGAGGAGGTCGGCGACGCAGATCGGCGCCGGGCAGTGTTCCTCACGGTTTGCGGTCCAAAAATTTATGGTCTGATAAAAATCTACTCCTGCCTGTGAGTCCAACAGAGAAGACGTATGAAGAATTGTATTCACTGGTACAGGACCACCTTAAGCCAGATGAAGGCATCATCATCTCGAGATATAGATTTTACACGCATGTTCGCTCAGAGGGCCAGAATGCGGTGGAATTCGTTGCTGACCTGAGACGTCTAGCGGGACCGTGTAAGTTCGGGGCTGTGATGGCAGACATGCTGCGGGACTTCTTTGGAATCGGTATCAACTACGAGGTGATCCTATGTAAACTACTGGTGGTGGAGACGTTGGACTTGAACAGGGCCAGTGATGATCGCGCAGTAATGCAGACAGATAGAAGTCTAAAGCAGATATCAGTGAAAAATTGAAACTCGGCAAGTACTGTAAATATGATTAATTTGGCGTTCGGCAGTGCGGCACATGGCAGGGTCTACTCGACTGCTCACATGAAACCTGTGGCTGCCCAAAGTCCGCCAGCGGGAATACATCCAATTTCTCTGTGTTGGCGTTGTGGGGGAAATCCCAGCACCAGCAGTGCCGATTTAAGCAATATAGTTGCAAAGGCTGTCTGAGAATGGGGCATCTCCAGCGCAAATGTCAGCAGATGAGCAAGCGTGCTGCGACACACCACATGGAGGATGATGGTCAGACCAGCGCGGATCCGGATACGTAATCCGAGATACCAGAGGAGGAGGTGTATGGACTGTACTCATTCCTAACTAAGAGCAAACCAATAATGATCAACGTAAAATTTAATTGGGTACCGGTATCGTTGGAACTGGACACAGGGGCGAGTCAACCGATAATGAGCCAGAGGGCATTCAACAAGCTGTGGGATACTAAGGCTGTGAGGCCCAGGCTGAGTCCAGTCAATGCCAAGTTGCGCACATACACCAAAGAAATTATAATGATGATTCGCAGTGCCACAATTAAAGTGTCGTATGACGGTGCGGCTCACGAGTTACTGCTATGGATTGTCCCAGGTAATGGCCCACGCTGTTCGGCAGGAACTGGCTTGAAAAAAATCAGATGCGGTGGGAACAACATCAAGGCATTGTCGTCGGAGAAAGATACATGTGCCCAAGTACTGAGCAAGTTCCTCTCGTGTTCGAACCAGGCATCGGCAACTTCACGGGAGCCAAGGTGCAGATCCTCGTGGACTCGGATGCAAGACCCGTCCATCATAAAGTTCGGACAGTTCCGTATATGATGAGGGAGAAGGTCAAAATCGAACTGGACAGACTCCAGCATGAAGGGATCATATCACCGGTTAAATTTAATGAATGGGCCTGCCCCATTGTTCCTGTGCTGAAAAATGATGGCACAGTCAGAATCTGTGGAGAATACAAGGCTACGATCAACAGGGTTTCGAAACAGGATTAGTACCCGTTACCGAAGACTGATGACTTGTTTGCAACACTAGCCGGGGGGAAGTCGTTCACCAAACTGGACTTGATGTCGGCCTACATGACACAGGAGCTGGTCGAGATGTTGAAGAGACTTATGTGCATTAACACACAAAAAGGACTGCTTATTTATCATAGATGCCCTTTTGGAATTCGCTCAGCTGCAGCAATATTTCAAAGGAACATGGAGAGTCTACTGAAGTCCATTCCCAGAACCGTTGTGTTCCAAGATGACATCCTGATCGCAGGTCATGACTCCGAGGAACATCTGAACAAACTGGAAGAGGTTCTACATCGTCTGGACAAAGTGGGACTCAGACTAAAATGAACGAAGTGCGTCTTCATGGCACCAGAGGTCGAATTCCGGGGAGGAAAATTGCTGCTGACGGCATCAGGCCCACGGTCGCGAAAACCAAGGCCATCAAGAATGCACACAAGCCACAGATTGTGATGGAGCTGCGTTCGTTCCTGGGTCTACTCAACTACTTCGGTAACTTCCTACCTAAATTGAGCACCTTATTAGAACCACTGCACATGCTGCTAAGAAAAGGCGACAACTGGGTGTGGGGTGCGTCTCAAGACAGAGCTATTGAGAAAGCCACTAATCTGCTTTGCTCTAACAAGCTGCTGGTACATTATGACCCATTTAGTATTGGCCTGTGATGCTTTGTCATATGGAATTGGTTGCATACTCCAACAAGCTAATGAGTCGGGTAAACTTCAATCAGTCACGTATGCTTCAAAAAGTTTGTCTAAAGCGGAAAGAGCCTACAGCATGTTAGAGAAAGAAGCACTAGCCTGTGTTGTATGGGGTTAAAAAGATGCATCAGTACCTGTTTGGTCTTCGGTTTGAACTGGAGACAGATCACAAGCCACTCATTTCACTGTTCTCTGAAAACAAAGGTATCAATACCAATGCTTCATCCCACATCCAGAGATGGGCGCTGACATTATCCACTAATGATTATGTAATTCGCCATAGACTTGGCACCGAGAATTGTGCCGATGCTTTGAGCCGTTTGCCGTTGCCCACATCATAGGTGGAAACGCCACAACCGGCGGACCTATTGTTAGTTATGGATGCTTTTGAGCGTAAAGGAGCCCCTATCATGGCTTAACAAGTTAAGACCTGGACCAGCCAGGACCCGATTTTATTGGTGGTGAAGAGTTGCATCCTCAAAGGTGATTGGTCTGCCATGCCCAAGCAAATGTGCAAGGAGACCAAACCTTACATTCGTCTCAAAGACAAACTGTCTATTCAGCTGAATTGTATACTGTGGGGCAATCATGTTGTTATGCCCAAGAAAGGGAGAGAGAACTTTGTATGTGAGCTACATAGTACACATCCCGGCATTGTAATGATGAAAGCCTTCGCCAGGTCTCATGTATGGTGGTCTGGAATTGACTCTGAGCTGGAATCATGTGTGCATCAGTGCAATACTTGCATACAGATCAGCAAAGCATTAGCGGAATCGCCGCTGAGTCTTTGGTCATGGCTGTCCAAACTATGGTCCAGGATCCACATAGACTTTGCAGATCCCATCCTGGGGAAGATATTTTTAGTTGTGGTGGATGCATATTCAAAGTGGATAGAGTCCATAATCATGTCATCCAGTACATCCACAGCTACCATTGAGAATCTCAGTGTCATGTTCGCAACAAATGGTCTGCCTGACATCGTTGTTAGCGACAACGGATCGTGCTTCACCAGTCAGGAGTTTCAGGAGTTCATGAAACTCAATGGCATCAAACATGTAAGGTCAGCACCATTCAAACCTGCATCCAATGGGCAAGCAGAACGTGCTGTCCAAATCATAAAGCAGAAGCGAGTAACCCAAGGGTCACTGCAGACCCGTCTGTCATGCATACTGCTGAGTTACAGGACAAGACCACACACGCTTACCAGGGTCTCACCTGCTGAACTAATGATGAAGAGAGGTCTTAAGACCAAGCTATCTCTTGTACACCCTGACTTGAATAATCATGTTGAATATAGAAGACAAAGTCAGCAAGGGTATCACGATCACGCAGCTGTGTCATGCGATATTTCTGTAAGTGATCCTGTATATGTTCTGAATTATGGTCAGGGTCCCAAGTGGATCGCTGGTACTGTCATGGCCAAGAAGGGCAACAGAGTATTTATTGTCAAGCTCAAAAATGGGCAAACATGCAGGAAACATATGGATCAGACAAAGCTGCGGCACACAGACGAACCGGAACAGTCGGAGGAAGAAACAATCGACGACCAACCAACCTACCCCCAGTCATGAAAATGGACTTGCAATCCCTGACATGGCCATTGCCACTCCCACCAGGTCAGCCACCCAGCCACCAGTCACAACAGACTCTGAGCACTCACCCAAGGCTGGAGTTGAACTGAGACCAGGAAACGTAAAACACCGGACCGTCTCAATTTGTAAAAGACTGTGTTAATCTCTCTGAGCGGGGGTATTGTCATGTATGTATTTTTGGGATCACTAGCCACTAGATGGTGTCACTGTTGGAGGCCACAGACTGGTCCAGCTCCTGTGGTAGACATGAGCTGACAACTTGTTCCATAGGTCTACTAGCTTCAGGGGAAAGATGAACTGCCTAATATCTAACATAGCTCTATCCTTGCAATAGTTTATATGCATGATCCCTGGCTTCCCCCAATCTTTCAAATTATAATAATCTATCAATAGGAACACTATCTAGCCGGTTAACTATTTTATCATCATCATCATAGGCGGTCCCTCGAACGAGGATGACTTGCTTGGACATGAGTTCACAGATGTTTCAATGAAGGACCCGATGTTCCAGGCCTGAACTCCAATTGAGGGGGTGGAAGATGCCTGTACGTGGATTTTTTTTAACATGTGGTGGCCGTTGCACATCAGCCACCACTCAGAGCTAGGCCTTTATCCAGTGGCAAGGGTTAACCAGGACGACTGGAGATCTGCTCTGCTACACGGACCCAGTGCGCACACATATCGCAGTGTGGGCAGGCCCGTGCTGCCCCTGGGCCCTCGGCTCTTCTGGCTCCAGGCTCAGAGAAATAATTTTATATACCTCTATCGAATCAACTCGAGGTCGATACATCTCTAAAGTAAATAGAGCCTAGTTATTTTTAGATAGATCTTAGAAACATAGAAACATAGAAAATAGGTGCAGGAGTAGGCCATTCGGCCCTTCTAACCTGCACCGCCATTCAATGAGTTCATGGCTGAACATGCAACTTCAGTACCCCATTCCTGCTTTCTCACCATACCCCTTGATTCCCCTAGTAGTAAGGACTTCATCTAACTCCTTTTTGAATATATTCAGTGAACTGGCCTCAACAACTTTCTGTGGTAGAGAATTCCACAGGTTCACCACTCTCTGGGTGAAGAAATTCCTCCTCATCTCGGTCCTAAATGGCTTACCCCTTATCCTTAGACTGTGTCCCCTGGTTCTGGACTTCCCCAACATTGGGAACATTCTTCCTGCATCTAACCTGTCTAACCCCGTCAGAATTTTATACGTTTCTATGAGGTCCCCTCTCATTCTTCTGAACTCCAGTGAATACAAGCCCAGTTGATCCAGTCTTTCTTGATAGGTCAGTCCCGCCATCCCGGGAATCAGTCTGGTGAACCTTCGCTGCACTCCCTCAATAGCAAGAATGTCCTTCCTCAGGTTAGGAGACCAAAACTGTACACAATACTCCAGGTGTGGCCTCACCAAGGCCCTGTACAACTGTAGCAACACCTCCCTGCCCCTGTACTCAAATCCCTTCGCTATGAAGGCCAACATGCCATTTGCTTTCTTAACCGCCTGCTGTACCTGCATGACAACCTTCAATGACTGATGTACCATGACACCCAGGTCTCTTTGCACCTCCCCTTTTCCTAATCTGTCACCATTCAGATAATAGTCTGTTTCTCTGTTTTTACGACCAAAGTGGATAACCTCACATTTATCCACATTATACTTCATCTGTCATGCATTTGCCCACTCACCTAACCTATCCAAGTCACTCTGCAGCCTCATAGCATCCTCCTCGCAGCTCACACTGCCACCCAACTTAGTGTCATCCGCAAATTTGGAGATACTACATTTAATCCCCTCGTCTAAATCATTAATGTACAGTGTAAACAGCTGGGGCCCCAGCACAGAACCTTGCGGTACCCCACTAGTCACTGCCTGCCATTCTGAAAAGTCCCCATTTACTCCTACTCTTTGCTTCCTGTCTGACAACCAGTTCTCAATCCACGTCAGCACACTACCCCCAATCCCATGTGCTTTAACTTTGCACATTAATCTCTTGTGTGGGACCTTGTCGAAAGCCTTCTGAAAGTCCAAATATACCACATCAACTGGTTCTCCCTTGTCCACTCTACTGGAAACATCCTCAAAAAATTCCAGAAGATTTGTCAAGCATGATTTCCCTTTCACAAATCCATGCTGACTTGGACCTATCATGTCACCTCTTTCCAAATGCACTGCTATGACATCCTTAATAATTGATTCCATCATTTTACCCACTACCGATGTCAGGCTGACCGGTCTATAATTCCCTGTTTTCTCTCTCCCTTTTTTAAAAAGTGGGGTTACATTTGCTACCCTCCACTCCATAGGAACTGATCCAGAGTCAATGGAATGTTGGAAAATGACTGTCAATGCATCCACTATTTCCAAGGCCACTTCCTTAAGTACTCTGGGATGCAGTCCATCAGGCCCTGGGGATTTATCGGCCTTCAATCCCATCAGTTTCCCCAACACAATTTCCCGACTAATAAGGATTTCCCTCAGTTCCTCCTCCTTACTAGACCCTCCGACCCCTTTTATATCCGGAAGGTTGTTTGTGTCCTCCTCAGTGAATACCGAACCAAAGTACTTGTTCAATTGGTCCGCCATTTCTTTGTTCCCCGTTATGACTTCCCCTGATTCTGACTGCAGGGGACCTATGTTTGTCTTTACTAACCTTTTTCTCTTTACATATCTATAGAAACTTTTGCAATCCGTCTTAATGTTTCCTGCAAGTTTCTTCTCGTACTCCATTTTCCCTGCCCTAATCAAACCCTTTGTCCTCCTCTGCTGACTTCTAAATTTCTCCCAGTCCCCGGGTTCGCAGCTATTTCTGGCCAATTTGTATGCCACTTCCTTGGCTTTAATACTATCCCTGACTTCCCTTGATAGCCACGGTTGAGCCACCTTCCCTTTTTTATTTTTACGCCGGACAGGAATGTACAATCTTGAGCCAAATTGATGTATTTTCTGTTACAAACCATGTTTCTGTAGATTAGCAAGTGCTTATAAATCACCTGCTCCTCCGAAAAGGGTCAGAAACCAGCAGGCAAGAACTGATTTTCTTAAAATACTTTTTTCTAAAGTTTGACAGAAATTTGCACTGGTGGGAGTGTGCCAGAAGACCTAGGAAATTTTGACCCCAAACAAGTAACCAGATGAAAATACAGCCCAAAACTTTCAGTGTGATTTGCAGAACGAGCAGCCTTATTCAAGTACTTATTCTCTATTTGTAGATATATTGTAGTGTCATATTCCTGTCTCCCGTCTGAGACGCTCCACACCAGATTGAGACGATCCGTTTAGATTTTCTTTTGGAATCTGTACAAGTCATGTTTCAGTGATCGGGAAAACTGGCATGTAAAGTATAATTTGAACCCTTCTGCAACTGGGGGACTTTAAATAGATGGCTTTAGTTACTTATGCTGGAATGCCTTTCTAATTATCAACCAGATGTTCAGGCTAAATCTTTGGCTGCTTTCCATTTCCATCAATCTTATAGTTTTGTCCTTACATTTCACATGCTGTAGATTTACCAGATTCAAACCTCAGTGCGAGTCTTAGGTTTTTCGATCGTGTGAATGAGCATTTTGCTCATAAAGTTTATTACTTTATAAACTGAACACTACTGCTGTATACATGCCACACTTAATGTATTATTGTGGCTTTGCTTGACTTTGCAGCAGCAGCTATGAAGGTCTGGTGGAGGAAGGCCTGATTCTTTGCAGCAACTGGTCCAAGGACTTTATATATTTTTAAACAAAAGCCAGTTCTGGAGACATAACTTCTTTCCTTCGTCCAGCCAGTTTCCGCACATTTCCTCACACCAGCTTCTTTATCAGATTTTCTGGCAGCCTTTGTGCTTTTCTGCCCTTATTTTTTTTACTTGTACAGAGGGAATAATATTTAGATTGTGTGGAACAAACAAAAGAGAATGCAGCAGCTTTGACAGGTTGCTTTTAGGAATGGAATTAGGATATTATCAGATTCCAATGAACTTTGGAAATGTCAGTGAGGGATACATATTAAGTAGACAATTATCATTATATCATTGCATTAAGTATTCAAGGGCACAGTTCAGTAAAACAAGACTGTGTTTTCAAATTACTTTTGATTATCATAAAGCAGCATATTTGTTCCCTCCAATCTAAAAATTAAGGAATATATCTTGTACAACTGACCTACAAGAAAGTGGTAGTACTTACAGAGTCTGTATTGCATTGTGGATTTACAGAGTCTATTGTGATGGACCACACACCATCCTGATTCATAACACAAATTAACAATTCACTGATCCTTGCTTGAAATGAGTGTGAGCCAGAGAACAAAACTTAAGCTCTGTAAACCTATCTCCAACCTTCACTCCATTTAAGCACAGTCTCTAGAGGGCTCAATTTTCCACAAGGGCGATTTTTGGCGCAGTTGAAGAGGTATATCCAGATTTTTTGTGGCCCGACTGCGCCAGAAAAGAAAGTTTTTGAGTTTCCCTGGAATTAGAGAAACATAGAAACATAGAAAATAGGTGCAGCAGTAGGCCATTCGGCCCTTCGAGCCTGCACCACCATTCAATATGATCATGGCTGATCATTCACCTCAGTACCACTTTCCCGCTTTCTCTCCATACCACTTGATCCCTTTAGGCGTAAGGGCCATATCTAACTCCCTCTTGAATATATCTAACGAACTGGCATAAACGACTCTCTGCGGCAGGGAATTCCACAGGTTAACAACTCTCTGAGTGAAGAAGTTTCTCCTCATCTCAATGGCCTACCCCTTATCCTAAGACTGTGTCCCCTGGTTCTGGACTTACCCAACATCGGGAACATTCTTCCCGCATCTAACCTGTCCCGTCCCGTCAGAATCTTATACGTTTCTATGAGATCCCCTCTCATCCTTCTAAACTTCAGTGAATAAAGGCCCAGTTGATCCAGTCTCACCTCATATGTCAGTCCAGCCATCCCAGGAATCATTCTGGTGAACCTTCGCTGCACTCCCTCAATAGCAATAACGTCCTTCCTCAGATTAGGAGACCAAAACTGAACACAATATTCCAGGTGAATTTGGCACGGCGCACATTGGCCTTAAGATTTGTGGGAGGAGCTTAAGGCCTGCGCCAAAAACTGATGTTGCCAGGGTAACGAGGGACGCTCTGAAGGGCTGAGGCTGGGCTGGAAACGGAAAATTATGCTGCTGCTATCCTGGGCCGAAAGGACCCCCGCCGGTGCCGCTTGTGTCCCGGGCCCAAAGGCCCCCCACCCCAGGTGCCGGTGCCACTTCTATCCCGGGCCAAGAGGCTCCCACCCAAAAAAAATCCTGTTTTGCACATGATGGGTGTAGTGTGTAGCTCACTTTCAGAGCTGCTTGAGTATGAAAATCGGAGCTGCTGCAATATGGATCATGGAGTAAAGACCAGGAATTTTCAGCAGATGAAAGTGAGGCCCTGGTTTCTATCATTGAGAGCAGATGGCACGAGCTTCAGAGCAAAGGTCCAGTTAAAGTAAAGCCCAGAGAAATGAACAACATTGGGATAAAGTTGGAGATGATTTCTCTGCAATGTTGACCACCCCGAGGACCGGCAGGCAGTGCAAAAAGTAGTGGCAGGGCCTTGGCCAAATAGCTTCTGTAAGTAATATTTTCATTTATGCACTGGAATTACAATTGTAAATGTGACAATCTGTGTGTGCCACCACAGCAGACACCTTCTCTTAAAAAGTTCTATTTTCATCTTTGCAGAGGTGCACATAAACAGAGAGTGAACAAAAACTGGAGGAGGTTCGGCAAATGTGCACCCACTGGCACCCCTGGAAACAAGGATCACTGGCTTGATTGGTGCTGGCTCTAGGTCAGCTTACAGAGAGAGGGCAAGTCCTCATTCATCATGGTCCTTCAAATTAGCCTGTATTGTGAGCCTACTCACGCCCCCCTGCCCTACTGCTAACCGATTGTCTGCTGTTATATTTTGCAGAAGTTGCGCCCATCCCTGAGGAATCACAAGCCCCTGGCACAGAGGAACAAGCATTCGCGGAGGAGCCTGACCAGGATGAAATCTTTAATGCAGAACTTCCACAGGAAGATCAGGATGAGGATGAGCAGGAGGATCAGGGAGAGCAGGAAGGCCCCAATGTTGAGACTGTGACACTGCATCTGCAGGAGGCGGTGCTGCACATGAATGTGCCAACCCCTTTCCGGACTGCTACAAGCAAGGGGACATTTCATGGTGTCTCACAGTCCAAGGCTGCGGGTCTCAGTAGGTTGCAGCGAACCACACCCAGGGTGAGGAGGGGAAGGAGAGCTCGAGGGCACTCTCCTGAAATGCAGGATCCAACAGACGTGGTTCAGCTCATGGCAATAAGGGAGAGCATTGAGCTTACCCAATCACTCTTGGACACCATGGGTGGATGGATCATGAGATAGCGGGATTGTCGCCAGAAGTAACGACACTCTCGGGAGAAATGGGAACACTGTCACAACACAATGTCGGAGGTAGCTGATTCCCTGTCGGGGCAGATTAGGGAGGGACTATCGGAGTTAGTTGCTGCAATAAGGGAACAGGCCCAAGCTCTCATTGGCCAGCAGTGAATAACGGATTCAACTGGTGACACTCGCATTCCAATCCCCAGAGCACCCTTAGGTGGTGTGCCGGTGCATCCACAGTCCGAGAAAGAGGCTGAGGAGGCCTGAGCCGGGCCTTCTACAATGCAGTCTCTTAGGCCCCACACCCGCCAACAAGAACATCGCTATCCACGAGATGCTCGAAAAAAGCAACTTGGTTCCAGCAGGAAAAGGCCTGCGTCACCGGCCAAGGGTAGAGGCAGCAAGGGCAAGCGCGGATTCGTGTGGTCTTAGAATAAGGGGGAGGAGAGATGGCTGCAGCTAAAGTTTGTTTGTTGTTGTTACTGTTGTTGTTGTTTAACTGATTTTAATTTAAAAGTTTAAAGTTTTTAAGTCATGTAACTTGAAAAGCAAGTTTGTAAGTGATCTTAATGGTAAAGTTTAAATTTGCAACAAAAATATTTTTAATTAAAGTTAAGTTAAGCACAAGTGTACAAGAGTACTTAAGGAAGTGGCCCTAGAAATAGTGGATGCATTGGTGATCATTTTCCAACAGTCTATCGACTCTGGATCAGTTCCTATGGACTGGAGGATAGCTAATGTAACACCACTTTTTAAAAAGGGAGGGAGAGAGAAAGCAGGTAATTATAAACTGGTTAGCCTGACATCAGTAGTGGGGAAAATGTTGGAATCAATTACTAAAGATGAAATAGCATCGCATTTGGAAAGCAGTGACAGGATCGGTCCAAGTCAGCATGGATTTATGAAGAGGAAATCATGCTTGACAAATCTTCTGGAATTTTTTGAGGATGTAACTAGTAGAGTGGACAAGGGAGATCCAGTGGATGTGGTGAATTTGGACTTTCAAAAGGCTTTTGACAAGGTCCCACACAAGAGATTGGTGTGCAAAATCAAAGCACATGGTATTGGGGGTAATATACTGACGTGGATAGTGAACTGATTGGCAGACAGGAAGCAGAGAGTCGGAATAAATGGGTCCTTTTCAGAATGGCAGGCAGTGACTAGTGGAGTGCCGCAGGGCTCAGTGCTGGGACCCCAGCTCTTTACAATGTACATCAATGATTTGGATGAAGGAATTGAGTGTAATATCTCCAAGTTTGCAGATGACACTAAACTGGATGGCGGTGTGAGCTATGAGGGGGACGCTAGGAGGCTGCAGGGTGAATTGGACAGGTTAGGTGAGTGGGCAAATGCATGGCAGATGCAGTATAATGTGGATAAATGTGAGGTTATCCACTTTGGGACAAAAACGCGAAGACAGAATATTATCTGAATAGCGGCAGATTAGGAAAAGGGGAGGTGCAACGAGACCTGGGTGTCATGGTTCATCAGTTTTTGAAAGTTGGCATGCAGGTA
This sequence comes from Pristiophorus japonicus, assembly GCF_044704955.1. Taxonomy (NCBI): domain Eukaryota; kingdom Metazoa; phylum Chordata; class Chondrichthyes; family Pristiophoridae; genus Pristiophorus; species Pristiophorus japonicus. The sequence goes on from NC_091978.1 coordinate 208,906,948, forward strand.
CAGCAGGCGGTAAAAAAGGCAAATGGTATGTTGGCCTTCATAGCTCGAGGATTTAAGTATCGGAGCAGGGCGGTCTTACTGCAGTTGTACAGGGCCTTGCTGAGGCCTCATCTGGAATATTGTGTTCATTTTTGGTCTCCTAATCTGAGGAAGGACGTTCTTGCTATTGAGGGAGTGCAGCGAAGGTTCACCAGACTGATTCCAGGAATGGCAGGACTGACATATGAGGAGAGACTGGATCAACTGGGCATTTATACACTGGAGTTTAGATGGATGAGAGGGTATCTCATAGAAACATATAAGATTCTGATGGGACAGGACAGGTTTGATGCGGGAAGAATGTTCCCGATGTTGGGTAAGTCCAGAACCAGGAGACACAGTCTTAGGATAAGGGGTAGGCCATTTAGGACTGCGATGAGGAGAAACCTCTTCACTCAGAGAGTTGTTAACCTGTGGAATTCCCTACCGCAGAGAGGTGTTGATGCCAGTTCATTGGATATATTCAAGAGGGAGTTAGATATGGCCCTTACGGCTAAAGTGATCAAGGTGTATGGAGAGAAAGCAGGAAAGGGGTACTGAGGTGAATGATCAGCCATGATCTTATTGAATGGTGGTGCAGGCTCGAAGGGCCGAATGGCCTACTCCTGCACCTATTTTCTATGTTTCTATGTTTCTGTGTAAATGTTTAATAAATGTAATTCTTTTTTCAATTAAACCAAAATCATGAACATTTTTTTAAATTAATGCAACGGTCAACCAACATGGTGAATGATCAAACGTGCCGCTCAGCCTTCATGCAGCAAAGCATTCAAGGATTAGCTGCTGACGCAAGGCTCTTGCAATGGCTACAGGTGCACGAGTGCCCCCCTCCTCCGCCGCCATCCTGCGGGTTGAGGTGGTGGCATGGCTTCGTCCTGCGGCTGCTGCTCCTCCTCGTCAGCCTGCTCATCGTCCTCCTCATCCTTTGTCGCCTGAGTTTGCATTTCAACTTCCAGTGCCTGTTGCCTCATGATCGCTAAGTTGTGCAGCACATGACAGTGAACTGACCGACCATCTCAGGGGCGTATTGCACGTAGCTTCCAGAACATAAGAACATAAGAAATAGGAGCAAGAGTAGGCCATATGGCCCCTCGAGCCTGCTCTGCCATTTAATACGATCATGGCTGATCCGATCATGGACTCAGGTCCACCTCCCTGCCGCTCCTTATAACCCCTTATTCCCTGATCGTTTAAGAAACTATCTATTTCTGTCTTAAATTTATTCAATGTCCCAGGTTCCACAGCTCACTGAGGCAGTGAGTTCCACAGATCCACAACCCTCTGAGAGAAGAAATTTCTCCTCATCTCAGTTTTAAATGGGTGGCCCCTTATTCTAAAATCATGCCCTCTAGTTCTAGTCTCCCCTATCAGTGGAAACATCCTCTCTGCATCCACCTTGTCAAGCCCCCTCATAATCTTATATGTTCCGATAAGATCACCTCTTATTCTTCTGAATTCCAATGAGTAGAAGCCCAACCTACTCAACCTTTCCTCATAAGTCAACCCCTCATCTCCGGAATCAACCTTGTGAACCTTCTCTGAACTGCCTCCAAAGCAAGTATATCCTTTCGGAAATATGGAAATCAAAACTGCACACAGTATTCCAGGTGTGGTCTCACCAATACCCTGTACAACTGTAGCAAGACTTCCCTGCTTTTATACTCCATCCCCTTTGCGATAAAGGTCAAGATTCCATTGGCCTTCCTGATCACTTGCTGTACCTGCATACTAACTGTTATGTATGAAGAAAGAGTCAGACTGAATACTGTGAGCTCAAAGTAAAGTGTGACTTTAGACTTTTATTGCAGGTCTCCAGAGTGCCTCTCCAACCTGTGAGGCCTCCTTAAATATCTGTGCTCCCAAGGGATTATGGGATCCCTTGGGACTCCAGTGGATGAGGCCTCTGGTGGCTGTACAGAGTATATACAAGTTTACATAAAGAACAACACTCCCCCCACCAAAGTCAACAGTGTAACTATTTACAAGGTGAGTCGATCTGAGGCCCTTCTTGCACTGGTTGATCATCTCGGGGCAAATGCTGGTATTGGTGAATCGTCTGTTGGGCTCTCGCTAGCTAGCCTTGCTGGGCTGCCTGGTGTGATGAGTCCTGCTGGACTGCTGTGGATGATGGGTTCTGCTTCGTGGTCAACCACTGTGTTGGTTGCCACTGGTGTGTGTGTTGGGGGATCAACGAAGGGAGCGTCCAAAGTGGATTGCTCAGGGTAGTCCGTGAATCTGAGTTTGATTTGATCCAAGTGTTTCCGGTGAATGAGTCCATTTGAAAGTTTGAACCGAAACATCCTGCTCCCCTCTTTGGCCACGATAGTGCCGGGAAGCGACTTGGGACCTTGTCCATAATTCAATACAAATACAGGATCATTGATTTCAACGTCGCGTGACACATTTGCGCTATCACGGTATGTACTTTGTTGAAGCCGCCTACTCTCTACCTGTTCATGTAGATCAGGGTGAACTAACGAGAGCCTTGTCTTAAGTGCCCTTTTCATGAGCAGTTCAGCAGGTGGGATCCCAGTGAGCGAGTGGGGTCTCGAGCGGTAGCTAAGCAGGACTCGGGATAGACGAGTCTGCAGCGAGCCTTCAGTTACCCTCTTCAAGCCTTGCTTGATGGTTTGCACTGCTCTCTCTGCCTGACCATTGGACGCTGGTTTAAACGAGGCAGATGTGACATGTTTGATCCTGTTACGGTCATGAATTCTTTGAACTCGGCACTGGTAAAACATGGCCCGTTGTCGCTCACCAGGACATCGGGTAGCCCGTGTGTGGCAAACATGGCCCGCAGGCTTTCAGTAGTGGCAGCCGATGTGCTTGCCGACATTATCTCACATTCAATCCATTTGGAGTACGCATCTACAACCACAAGGAATATTTTACCCAAGAACGAGTCTACATAGTCGACATGGACCCTAGACCATGATTTTCAGGGCCAAGACTATAAACTTAGTGGCGCCTCCCTTGGTGCATTGCTTAACTGCAAGTATGTGTTACGTCTGTGCACGCGGGACTCTAAGTCCACATAGATACCGGACCACCACACGTGGGATCTGGCTATCGCTTTCATACTTACGATGCCTGGGTGGGTGCTGTGGAGGTCACCGATGAAGGTGTCTCTGCCCTTCTTGGGAACCACTACCCGATTTCCCCACAGAAGGCAGTCTGCCTGTATAGACATTTCATCTTTGCGCCACTGGAACGGCTTTATCTCTTCCTGCGTTTCCACTGGGTCACTGGACCAGCTCCCGTGAAGCACACAGTTTTTGACTAGGGACAGTAAGGGGTAATGGCTCATCCAGGTTCTAATCTGTCGGGCTGTGACGGGTGATTGCTCACTCTCAAATACTTCCATAACCATGACTAAATCTGCGGGCTGCACCATTTCCACCCCCGTGGTGGGCAATGGCAGCCTGCTGAGAGCATCGGCACAGTTTTCTGTGCCTGGCCTGTGGCGGATGGTGTAGTTGTATGCGGACAACGTGAGCATCGATCTCTGGATACGGGCCGATGCATTTGTATTTATCCCCTTACACTCGGAAAATAGGGATATCAGTGGCTTATGGTCAGTTTTCAATTCAAATTTTAGCCCGTACAGTTATTGATGCATTTTCTTTACCCCATAGGCACACACTAACGCTTCTTTTTCAATCATGCTGTAGACTCTCTCCTGGATGCATAAGCAACCGGTTGCAATTTTCCAAAATCATTAGTTTGTTGCAATACACACCCAACACCATATGACGACGCATCACATGCTGGTACCAAACGTTTACATGGATCATACAACACAAGCAATTTGTTTGAGCATAACAATTTTCTAGCTTTTACAAAGGCATTTTCTTGACTTTTGCCCCATACCCATTCGTCCCCTTTGCGTAGTAAGGCGTGCAGTGGTTCTAACAGTGTGCTGAGACCCGGTAAGAAGTTACCAAAATAGTTCAGGAGTCCTAGAAACGACCGCAGCTCCGTCATGTTCTATGGAATCGGTGCGTTCTCGATTGCCTCAGTCTTTGAATCGGTGGACCTGATGCCATCCGCCGCGATCCTCCTCCCCAGGAACTCCACTTCAGGTGCCAGAAAAACACACTGCGAGCATTTTAACCTGTGCCCCACATGGTTGAGTCATCTTAAGAACCTCCTCCAGGTTCTACAGATGCTCGACTCATTCCCGACCTGTAACCAAGTCGTCCTGGAAGACCACAGTGCGCAGGACCAACTTCAGTCAGCTTTCCATGTTTCTCTGGAATATCTGTTATAAATGAAGAGACCTTTGTGCGTGTTGATGCAGGTGAGGCCCTTTGATGATTCCTCCAGTTCCTGCATCATGTAGGCTGAAGCCAAATCCAGCTTCGTGAACGTCTTTCCTCCCGTCAGCATTGCAAAGAGGTCATCGGGTCTTTGGTATTGGGTATTGGTCCTGCAGGGAGAAATGATTAATAGTTACTTTGTAATCACCACAGATTCTGATGGTGCCTTCTCCTTTGAAGACTGGGACAATCGGACTGGCCCACTCGTTGAATTTGATCGGTGAAATTATGCCCTCTCTTTGCAGCCAGTCTCGCTCGATCTCTACCCTTTCTCTCATCATGAATGTTACTGCCCTCGCCTTGTGATGGATGGGTCACGCCCCCGGAATTAGATAGATCTGCACTTTTGCTCCTTGGAATTTTCCGATGCCTGGTTCGAACAGCGATGGGAACTTGTTTAAGATCTGGGCACACGAAGTGTCGTCAGTGGGCGATAGCGCTCGGACGTCATTCCAGTTCCAGCGTATCTTTCCTAGCCAGCTCCTGCCGAGCAGTGTGGGACCATCGCCCGATACCACCCAGAGTGGTAGCTTATGTACCGCTCCATCGTAGATGACCTTTATGGTAGCACTGCCGATTACAGGAATCAGTTCCTTTGTGTAAGTTCTTCGTTTCGTGCGAATGGGAGTTAAGACTAACCTTAAAACCTTGCTGCACCACGATTTTTCAAAAGCCTTTTTGCTCATGATGGAGTGGCTCGCACCCGTGTCCAGCTCCATTGACACCGGGAGTCCATTTAGTTCCACATTCAGCATTATCAGGGGACAATTCGTGGTAAATATGGGCACCCCATATACCTCTGCCTCCTCGGTCTGAGGCTCTGGTTCGTCGTGATCCTCTGTGGATCTGTCCTCCTCTGCAACATGGTGGTTTGCAGGATTAACAGGATTTGCAGCTCGCCTGCACATACGTTGGAGGTGTCCCATTGTTCCACAGCCCTTGCAAACGTACCCTTTGAAGTGGCATGAATGGAAACGATGATCACCCCTGCAGTGCCAACAAAGCGTTAATGGCCTTGCAGTCATCACCCTTGATGGTGGACTCTGAGACATCTGCGGACGTGCAGCTGCAGGCATGTGTGACCTGCCCTATACGTTGCGATTTGGAAACAACATCACTTTTTTCACAGTACTTGTAGCAGCACTTGTGTGCTGAGAGATTTGCTTAGTATTGTCACTGGTGGCAATGAACGCCTGGGCTATCGCTATGGCCTTACTCAAGGTTGGGGTCTCTACAGTCAAAAGTTTGCGAAGTATGGTTTCGTGGCCAATGTCAAGTACGAAAACGTCTCTGAACATGTGCTCCAAATGTCCTTCAAATTCACAATGTCCTGCAAGGCGTCTTAGCTCAGCGACATAACTCGCCACTTCCTGGCCTTTGTAGGTGTAGAACCGGTACCTCGCCATCAGAACGCTTTCCTTCCGGTTCAAATTCTCCCGGACCAATGTGCACAAATTATCATACGATTTCTCCGTGGGTTTTGCTCGAGTAAGCAGATTTTTCATGAGGCCATATGTTGGTGCCCTGCAGACGGTGAGGAGAATCGCCCTTCGTTTGGCAGCGTTCTCTTCTCCATCCAGCTCATTGGCTATGAAGTATTGTTCGAGTTGCTCCACAAAGGTTTCCCAATCATCTCCCTCCGAGAATTTCTCCAGGATGCCCACTGTTCGATGCATCTTTGGGTTCGCTATCTGAATCTCGTCGCCAGTTGTTATGTATGAAGAAAGAGTCAGACTGAATACTGTGAGCTCAAAGTAAAGTGTGACCTTAGTCTTTTATTGTAGGTCTCCAGAGTGCCTCTCCAACCTGTGAGGCCTCCTTAAATACCTTTGCTCCCAAGGGATTATGGGATCTCTTGGGACTCTAGTGGATGAGCCCTCTGGTGGCTGTTCAGCGTATATACATGTTTACATATATAACACTAAACTTTTGTGTTTCTTGCACAAGTACCCCAGGTCCCGCTGTACTGCGGCACTTTGCAATCTTTCTCCATTTAAATAATAACCTGCTCTTTGATTTTTTTCCGCCAAAGTGCATGACGTCACACTTTCCAACATTATACGCCATCTGCCAAATTTTTGCCCACTCATTTAGCCTGTCTATGTCCTTTTGAAGATTTTTTGTGTCCTCCTCACACATTGCTTTTCCTCCCATCTTTGTATCGTCAGCAAACTTGGCTACATTACGCTTGGTCCCTTCTTCCAAGTCATTAATATAGATTGTAAGTAGTTGGGGTCCCAGCACTAACCCTTGCGGCATACCACTAGTTACTGGTTATCAACCCGAGAATGAACCATTTATCCCGACTCTCTGTTTTCTGTTTGTTAACCAATCCTAAATTCATGCTAATATACTACCCCCAACCCCGTGAACTTTTATCTTGTGCAGTAACCTTTTATGTGGCACCTTGAAACACATAATGGTCTTGGCATCTGAAACCCTGCTTTAGTATTCCAATTGCCCTTTCAGTGATGCTGCGTGTGGTTATGTGGGACATCTTGTACCAACGCTCGGCTTCTTTTCGGGTATTGCGTAAGGGGGTCATGAGCCAGGTGGCGAGCCCGTAACCCTTGTCCCCCAGGAGCCAGCTCTGCCCTTCTGGCTACTGCTGAAAAATGGAAGATATAGCGCTCTCGATAAGATGAACACATCATGGGTGCTCCCGGGGTATCTGGCATCAACTGCCATGATGCGATGCATGTCGTCGCAGACCAGGTGGACATATAGTGAGTGGAACCCTTTCCTGTTCCTGTAAATCTCTGAATCATTCAAAGGTGCTCACAAGGCGATGTGGGTACAGTCTATCGCACCCTGCACCTTGGGGAAGCCAACAATCCTTGAGAAGCCCACAGCCTTGTCACACATTGCCTGGGTGGTCATGGGGAACTAGATGTAGTTGTCCCTACGGGAATACAGTGCATATGGTACCGTTATCCAATTTAATTAAAGGCTCCTTTTCTCAAGTTAGCTTTAATAGGGAAATCAATGGAGGCAGGTGTACACAATAATCCACACTGGCCAAGGACAGTTAGAGCTGATGGGCATAGAGGCTGATAACCTGTCGAATGCAGCTATGTGTCGCATACTGCAAGAAGCAGCATACGTCCCCAATTGAAGCCTGGAACGATCCGGAGGTATAGAAGGCAAGTGCTGCGGTCACCTTGACCTCTATGGAGAGTGCAGTCCTCCTCCCACTTCTAGGCAGATCTCGGTGATCACCTACTTCAGAAAGCGCAGCCTGCGTATGCAGTCCCCCTCACTCAGGTGCAGGTATGAGCGCCACTCCCCTCTCCCTGAACACCCGATCCAGGTAAGGCCTCCTCGCC